>NC_139221.1:185750339-186175446 GCF_055691185.1 Crinia signifera
GGCTTTGACCCCCAGTCACATAACGAGACTATTACATCGTTCTCCAAAGTGATTGACTTTCAAGTAAAAACAGCGGTTAATTCAACACCGGTGTATCGTAATAATGTCAGCAAATCTGAACGCATGGCATTACAGGCACTGTCCGGGGACAGGTCACTAGTGTTCCGTCCAGCAGACAAGGGCGGGGCACTGGTGATCATGGACCTGAATAAGTATCATGATATGTGCATGCTACATTTAAATGATGTTTTAACGTATAGACATCTAGCGGTTGATCCTACTATGATTTTTCTAAGGGAACTGCAGAATGTGTTACAAGCAGCATTTGACGCGGGGATGATCTCTGATGAATTAAAAAAAGCATTGATACCATCACACCCGGTGGCACCCCAGTTTTATTGTGTACCTAAGGTGCACAAATCAGAGGTAGACCCTCCTGGCCGACCCATTGTGGCAGCCAGGGGGTCATTAATGCAACCCACCTCTATATATATTGATAGTGTATTACAACCATGTATCAGAGGTCACCCCCGCTATTTATTAGACACTACTGAATTGTTAAAGCAACTACAAGTAATACCTCCTTTTGTAGATATGATCTATTTATTTAGTGTCGACGTGTGTGCACTTTACACTTCTATTCCGTATACGCAAGGGCTGTCAGCACTCAGACATTTTTTGATTAACAACCCCCTATATCAGGGCCCTGATATAGGTCTCATTGTGGAGTTGATGTCTTTAATCCTGACCAAAAACTTTTTTGTCTATGGGGAGCGATTCTACCTGCAGTTGATGGGGGTAGCGATGGGGGCGGCGGTAGCCCCCTCATACGCGAACATTTTTATGTTCGAATTCGAACAAGAGTTATTCTTTGACAACCCATCGATTGCAGGTAGAATCGTTCACTTTAATCGCTACATAGACGATTTGTTGATTATGTGGAGGGGTCCTCCAGATGACCTAATCTCTCTACTAGATAATGTAAATAAAAGTGGTAGTCCCATTAAATTTACATATACATACAGCCCCAAAGAGGTACACTATTTAGATGTACTCATTAGAATAGAAGAGGGTATAATTTCTACCAGCTTGTACTCCAAACCATCGGACCGCAACAATCTACTCGCATATAATAGCTGCCATCCAAGAAGCACTATTCGCAGTCTCCCCCACTCCCAACTATTGAGAGTCAAAAGAATTGAGTCAGACCCCACAAAAGCCATAGACCAAATGGACAAAATGGTGACCCGGTTTGCCCAACGGGGGTATCCCATTAAGGAATTAGAAGTTACTAAAACTAAAGTACTAGCGATAGATCGTGAAACCTTATTACAGCCCAAAAAGAAAGAAGAAACATCTAATACTAGATTACCGTGGGTGACTACATACAATAGTCACAGCCAGGTGTCAACACACATAGTACGCAAACACTGGCCACTGGTCCAGGCTGATCCGGCATTGGGTCTGTCGCATACCACACTTTTACCCAGCTATAAACGGTCCAAAAACATTCGGGACATACTAGTTAAGTCGGATGCATCGATGTTCACCACCCCTAGGCCTTCCAATAGGACGGGATGCATCAGATGTGTCTGCATTACTTGTAGCTATTTGATTCCAGGATCTACGTTTAACCACCCACATACAGGAAAACCTATATCGATTAGACATTTGCTGACTTGTAATACGCCTTACACGGTATACCAAATAATCTGTCCTTGCGGTCTTTCCTATATAGGAAAGACCGAAAGACCATTCAAGGAACGCATGACGGCCCATAGGTCATCGATACGTAAAGCATTAGCCACGGGGTCCTCAGACCAGCCAGTCTCCAGACATTTTTTATTAGCACATCATAGTCTATCGGCTATCAAATATCGCATGATAGACCACATTCCCGCAGCTATCCGGGGCGGCAATAGGGGACAACAGTTGCTCAGGTGTGAGGCACGGTGGATTGCCAGGCTGGGCACTGTTGCCCCCAAAGGGCTGAACGAATACTCGGGAATTAATGTATTATTATAATCATATATATTGCGGCTGTGTTCTTTCTTGTTTTTTTAACTAAAAACCCACCTTAGATGTAACTCCTGAATAGCTAAAACCTACACCTATGACCCCCAAGAGGGCTAATAACACAGATGTTTGGTGATATCACGTTTTATTACCTCTGTAGACTGATGTAGTACGGATACTGCCAGTTGACAGAGTGTATACACATAACATATTCATGACGCAAAAAATTTTTTTAGAGTGTAGTGGTATATATATATATATATTTTTTAGTTTGCAGTGATTTTATTGTGTCATATTAACTGCACCATATTATAATTCTGTACCAATGTGATGTTTATATGTGCATAATTTACTAAAAAGTCTACAGCATCATGTCGACCACTTGTACAATGTAGTAAGGGACAATGGTTCACGTACAAGGGATAGCAACACAGGCCTTTCTGGGCGTGTTGGGGCTGACCCAGTACCTGTAAGCACACTCACACATGTGAGGGGCGGTACTCAAACACCGGCCCACTCACATGACTCACCTGGATTAGGTATTTAATCAATGTATGTCTGTATGTATTTTGAGCCTGACGATAATGCACTCGCATTGAAACGTTGCCATCTTGAATAAAACTTTATACGTTTGAAGATCTACGTGTCTGGAGTGCTGTGTCCACCCCAAGAAGTCTATATATATATATATATATATATATATATATATATATATATATATATATATATATATATATATATATATATATATATATATATATATATATATATATATATATATATATATATATATATATATATATATATATATATATATATATATATATTGGGGGTGCTGTTCCTCACAGTCAATACTATACAATTTTATAAGGAGAGAAAGAAAAGGGACTGTTTGGGGGGAACGCACTGGCAGTTTTTGTTTAAAAATAACTTTTATTTGGTTATTTTTAAGATTTCCTGTTTTACAATGCAGGAACTAGATCAACAGTGAAAAATAGAGGTAAAATCACATACATAGACATAAACATTTAATGTGTTTATAAAGGAAGAAAAAAGTTGTGTGTTTAAAAATTACACAGAGACCAATCCAGAAAATGTTTGTACTGTAACTTATCAGGTGGGTTGCATTGGTGTTTTATCCCCTCGCTGTGTGTGATGTGTATCAATTGTGGTACACACTACACTGAGGCAGATGGTTCACTGATCCACTAGATTACTCTGAATCAAGGAGCTGCCTTGTAATCTATATTTATTGTGTTACTGGTTTTTAGTGCCATCTGCTGATTATCGGAGGTACTGCCCACTGTATTTTTTCTATTGGCAGGCAGAGAATTGGGCATAAAATGCCAGCATGTGAGGTATATATCTATCAAGGTCAGGGGAGTATTTGTTTTAGAGACCCACTGCTGGGTTCCCTCTCAAATATGTCCCCTTGTAGCCTTTGCCTCACGGCTACAAACATTTTCTGGATTGGTCTCTGTGTAATTTTTAAACACACTACTATGTATGTGATTTTACCTCTATTTTTCACTGTTGATCTAGTTCCTGCATTGTAAAACAGGAAATCTTAAAAATAACCAAATAAAAGTTATATTTTAAACAAAAACTGCCAGTGCTTTCCCCCCAAACAGTCCCTTTTCTTTCTCTCCTTATAAAACCTCTTGTAATCTGTCTGTCTCCCCTTCCTACTAGATTGTGAGCTCCTCCGAGTAGAGTCCTGTTGTAAAAACCCACTTCTCTTCACATTTCACTCACAGCTCTCCTATACTCCAACACTCAGTTACCATCTTTGTCTGCATACTCATCTCCATCATTGGCCTCAAGCCTCTAGTTGTATGTTGATTGAGTCCTCACTACTTACATTTAAGCTGTAATGTGTATTGATCTGTGACGCTCTTTATTTGTACTGTATTTTTGTTATTTATTCAATGTTATGCCAAGCTTTGTCTCCCTGTATTGTTCCTTTGTACGGTGCTGCGAAACACTTGTGGCGCCTTATAAATAAAATTATAATAATAATAATAAAAAAAATAATACTGGCGGGTCACACATTCATCGGTGCCTGCAGCCACTGGGTCTCCTGCTCCTATTGCCGTAGTGACTGGTCTCTTCTTCAGGTGCTGGCAGCCACTAGTTCTCCTGCTGCTCACATGGCCGCAGTGGCAGATCTGCTCTTGGGCGCCAGCAGCCACTGGGCCTTCTGCTGCTCCCAGCATGGGGAAAGAGGTGGGGTAGGAGAATGAGAAACTAGGGGCAAACCAAGAGAGAAAGAGAGAGGTGAGAATGAGGAAGCGTGAGTGAGGGTTTAGAGAATGAGAGGAATCATGACAAGGAGACAAAAAGAGAATAGAGGGGGGCAAGGCAAGAGATATAAAAAGAGTAGGAGGGAGACATCAGGGGAGAGTGTGACAGAGACAGGGGGTGGGGTAGAGAGAGCGTACAGGTGAGACAATCAAGAAAAAAATGGGGACAGGGAGAGGGCGACAAAGAGAATAAAGACAGGTGAGGAGAAAAAGGAGAGAGGGAGGTGACAGATGGGAAATGATAGAGAGAGTGTGAGGGGGGAGAGAGTGGGGAGGAGAGAGGGGGTGAGGTGATGGGAGGAGAGAGTAGGGTGAGGTAACAGGAGAAGAAAGGGGGTGAGGTGAGCAGCATCAGTGTCCCTCTACAGCATTAGCACTGTCCCACAACATCAGTGCCTCCCCCAGCAATAGCACCAGTGTCCGTTAGCAAGTCCACCTACACAAGGAGTACTTCCCCCTACAGCACATGTGTCCTCCAGCAGAAGCACTTGTGTCCCCTAGTGCAGTAGCACCACTGTCCCGCTCTCAGACCTGGCAGCCTGCCCAGTGCATCCGCCGCCGCCAGCTAAATATATATTTTTTAAAAGTGTGTTTCAGAACCTGGGCGGGCCCCCTGACAGACCCGGCCCAGGTACACACTACACGCTCACTACCCCTCCCCCTCTTTGCGGCATCATCACCCACATCTATAAGCCAGCGCCGGGGAAGCGGGCAAGTAGTTCAGCTCAGCTCAGTGACTGCACCGGCCAGTGGCGTAACTACCCTTCCGCAGTGGTCGCGGGGGAGCAGGGGCCACCGGGATGCAGGCTCACGGAGGCTGTTAGATGCCACGCCAGGGGTCCTATGTCAGGACGAAGTCTGCAGCAGCAGCCAATAAGATACATATGCATTGCAGACTTCTCTCCTTGGCGGTCTGTGTGAGGACGCTCATGGGGTGGGTCATTATGCGTCCTCACACAGCTAAAGAGAGCTCTCCTGGCTTCCACCCTGCCTGCCGCTCCGCCGTCCACCACGGCCGGCCGGCACTCCCCCCAGTGAGGACACTATCTGTCCGGAAGGAGAGCATCCTGCTCTCTACAAGAAGCAAAGGCAGCGCAGGTACTGTTTATTCTGTACCTGTGCTGTCCCTGTGTGCGGGTGAGGGGCGCCAATTTTTTTTTTGGGCAGGGGGGAGCTGTATTTCTAGCTACGCTACTGCTGCCCCCCTCTGATCACACTAATGCTGGCCACACATCAGACCAACCTCTGAACAACTTTTTAAAACCCTTCAAACCTCCAACCATCCAACTTGACAGTCCAACTAAGGGGGTTATTCTAGTTCACTCCTTCTGACAAAATCCTTCTTAGATGGACAAAACCATGTGCACTGCAGGTGGGGCAGATGTAACTTGTGCAGAGTGAATTAGATTTGGGTGGGGTTTTACTTCAAAGTGAGATCTATATTGCAGTGTAAAAATAAAGCAGCCAGTATTTACCCTGCACAGAAACAAAATAACTCACCCAAATCTAATTCTCTCTGCACATTTTACAGCTGCCCCCCTGCAGTGCACATGGTTTTGTCCATCTAAAAAGGATTTTGTCAGAAAGAGTGAACTAGAATAAGGCCTTAAAACAGTTCCCCACACATCTAACCAACTTTTCTTCCAACCAGCAAACTTTTTTTTTTTTTAGTCCAGCCAACTTCTGATGTCACGGAAGTAGATGGACAGGTTCTGCCTACTTGTTTTTTGTTTACATTTATTTTAATAAAATGGTTTAATTCCATCTTTATGTAGTAGACAGCATGTGAAAAGGGGTGTGGATCGTTTGGTCGACCATACTTAGGTCGACAGTCATTAGGTCGACACCGTTGGGTCGACATGCTGGAAGGTCAACAGGTGTCTAGGTCGACATCGCTGAAGGTCGACATGGCTCTAGGTCGACATGGGACAAGGTTGACATGGTTATATGTCAACATTTACGTTAAGTCGACAGGTTGCAAGGTCAACATGGGTTTTTTCACTGTTTTTTTTACCCCCGAATGTCGACACAGTCGACATTGACACAGTTGGAGGTCAGCCGCTCGCGATGCTTCGGACACGGTGCCTCGCTTCGCTCGGTACACTATTATATTCTCACTCCACGCCCTAATGGATAGTAGGGCATGAAATACCACCTGTCGGCTCTAAAAACAGTGAAAAACCCATGTCGACCTTGCGACCTGTCGACCCAACGCAAATGTCTACAGGTCGCAAGGCCTAACCCATGTCGACCTAGTCTGGTCGACAATAAGACCGTTTCCCGTGAAAAGTGAAATTAAATGAAACCGCTTCACACACCAGGCAATATCCTCAAAGTTACAGGTATCTCTTCAAATTGTTAAATGCAAATAATTTGTAACAATATTCCTCAGGGCTACAACATAACATACACACTAGATTACCTTTTAAAAGATTTTTCTCATTTTTGCCCTTCTAATACCCCTTTTACTTCAAAATCCCTCATCGAATCCTGGTCTTTGAATACGGGAGTATCCAGGGTCGAACCCAGCTTCATACTTCACTTATTTATTTATTAACAGTTTCTTATATAGTGCAGCAGATTCCATTTGCACTTTGCAATAGTAGACAGCGATAAAACAAACTGGGTAACAACAGACAGACTTGGAGGTAGGAGAGCCCTCCTGCAAGCTTACATTCTATAGGATTTATTTACACATCACTTCAACCTGGGTCGGACCCGGGTTTGCGCTGTTTACACTGAACTTAGGTTAGGGTTTTCCCTATTGTGTGTTTCTATGCATTATGGGGAGGCATTGAATTAATCTGATTAAACTAACGTTAATTACTTACTAGTGGCCAACAGGGACATACAAATATAGACTTTTGCAACAAGGAGCACCAACACTGGGGGTTCAGCAACAAGGGCATGTATTGATTTGGCACCAAAACATTAGGGGTAGCAAATCATATCAGTGCATTGATTATTGGGGTAATAAAACAGCAGCAGGCAGACACCTAGGGTGCCCCAACAGCAGCAGGCAGACCCCCAGGGTGCCCCAACAGCAGCAGGCAGACCCCCAGGGTGCACCAACAGCAGCAGGCAGACTGTCAGGGTGTCAGGAGGGGCGTAAAGGATAAGAGGGGGAGGGGTAGAGGGTATTTAGAGAATGAAAGTGACAGGAGTGGGTACAGGGTGAGGGGGAGGAGGAGGGGGGGGTGGGAGTGCGGGGGGAGGTAGCAGACAAGAAGGTTGATAGAGGATGAGGGAGAGGGGGGTGTTCGCGGACAGGGAGAGGGGTGGTAGTCCAAGCAGCATGATATGTACCTCCAGCAGTGTAGAAGTACACCCTGGTGCAGTAGCACCGGGACGGAAGGGGCAGTGCCGCCGCCGGGTGGCGCCGCCCCCTGCAGCCAGGGCCAGTGTACTCGTGCGGTCATTGGCCCTGCTGCTGGTTGGCACCTGCTTCCTGGCCTGGGGTGGCCTGGCGCCACCCCAGGGAGCGGAAAGCAGACCCTCCAATGACGCCGGGTGTGGGGGCAGCGGCGAGCCTTCGCCGCTGATCCCCACGAACAAAGGGAATTCAAATGTGGCGCCAAAGGAGAGCCAATCATGGCTCTCGCTCTGGCGCCCAATGGGAAGCGGCGGCGGCGAGCCAATCCTGGCTTGCCACGTCACGAGCCCCGCCCCCGGGCGCTGGTTTGAACTAACCAGCGCCGGGAGCGGGAAGGGAAGTTCAGCGACGGAGGAGGACGAGAGCGGAGAGCGCTGGAAGGAGAAAGGGTTGCCGCCGGAAGCCCCAGGAGGCGGCAGCTGTTTGCGCAGGACTGCTACACGCTGCCTCCCGCCGGGCGAAGGACACAGTGCCGGGGACAGCCAGCGAAGACGGAAGAAGCCCGGGTGCGGCGGGGTGCAACGCAAAAGAGCTTGCCTCGGCCCCCGCTGCCCCGGTGAATACTGCAGGAAGCCCGGAGGTGGTGGGAAGCATCCCACCTCCGGCGAAGACGGACCACCCTCGTGACTGGACCAGGCTTGGTCCAGCGGAAGGCCCTAGGATGGGTAGGTCCACATGAGGGTCCCCTCCCTAGACCACCAGGTGTTCAGGCAATAGGCCCGTGGGCCCAATTCAGGCACCAGGCCTGCGGGACCATAGTCGGGCTCTAGGCCCGTGGGGACCTCAGGTTGATGCGTTGGGCATTAGGCCCCTTGTGTGTGTTGGGTATTAGGCCCAGTTGTGCTCTGGGCCTTAGGCCCCTATATAGTCGGCCTTCAGGCCCAATTGCGTTGTTGGGCCCCAGGCCCATCTGTGTTACTGGGCACCAGGCCCATCTGTGTTGCAGGGCGCGAGGCCCTGGTTGTGTACGAGGCCCAGACCCTGCTAGGGCTGAGGCCTCTCCGAAGAAGTACCAGGCCTGTATCGACAGGCCGCGAATTCAGGTATCGCCACAAGGGTTATTGTGGTATGGCTGGGAGCGGCCAGAGGGAGGTAGGCCCTCGCTAGGCGTTGGTGCAGTGTTATCTCTTTACATTGTACTGTTTTACTTGACACCATGTACTGTATGCTGTACTTGGGTTCACCAATTGTGGCCCTGTGCAGATTGTGTTCTTTTCAGGTTGTGTGTGCGATAGGCGCCAGGTTGCGTGACGCTAGGCCGTGGCATCGGAAGATCCGGCGCTAGGTCACAGGTTGCGCGGGCGTTAGGTGCCAGGTGGCGGGACGCTAGGCCGTGGCATCGGGAGATCCGGCGCTAGGTCACAGCTTGCGCGACGCTAGGCTGTGGCATCCAAGGATCCAGCGCTAGGTCGCGAGTTACGTAAGACGGCTTCAGGCCGCAGGGGTGCGGGCGTTAAGCTGCAGGCGCGTTGGTGTATTGCCCTGCCCTAGGGAGCAGGAGGTTACGTGAGTTCATTTTCAGGTGCCGGTATCCGCATTGGAAGCGTGACGGCGGACCAGTAAACGACTGGTGAGTAGAGATTGTATTGAATCTGTTGTCCTGTTGTCTGTGCTCCTTCCCCTCCCCGGAGCGTTCCCCCACCCCAGTTACACCTGCCGTGTTCCACAAGCGGGTGTAACCATTCTGAGGCCAATAGTGCCTGTGATGAGCATCCCCTCCCCCCCTTAGGGGGTTTCCCCCTTTATTTCCCCTACAGGTGCAGTAGCTTCCGGAAACTGGTGGAGCAAGAGGAAGGTACCGGGACCGTCGCAGGCCCGAAGGTGAGAGACGGAGCGCAGCAAGGTGAGTACGCGCAGCGAGTGGTGCGTGTAGGGCCCCGCCCCGTGCCTCTCACATTTGGCGTAGTCGGCAGGATCTTAATCCACAGTTGCGATGTGGGGCATCCCCAGGGAGACCCGCCGGAGGGACCTTCCGGAAGCGCCTTACCCCTGTGTTGATGAAGACGGTTGGGTGACTGTGACAGGAGCGGACCTGATGAGGATTGTACAGAGGTCCATCCAGCGCGACAAGGACCAGCGACGGGAGGAGAGGCTCGCGAAGGCTCTGGTGACCCCTTGCCGGACGTGTCAGCAGATGGGACACTTTACCAGCGACTGCCCCCAGAGCCAGGCTGCAATGGAAATAACCAGATCGACGGAGTGGAAGGGGCCAAGGCATCAAGACCCCTTGGTGATGGAGATGGCCGTGATATCTCCCTTCTGGATCGTGGAAATGCCACCATGTTGGACAGGGCAGGAAGGCACACCAAGGAACCCTCGCCACTCCCCATGCCGGACCAGTCTCCAACTTGAGCGGTTGGGACCAGAAGCTCTGGAAGCTAGGGACGTGCCGATAGGAGGAAGGAGAGTGCAGTGGTGGGCAGATACCATCGGGAGAGACGAAGGCTACACAGCAAGAGAGGATACCGAATGGGACGAGCCCTGGTGCGAACTCTGCAATGAGGTGGACCACGAACCGCCGGATTGCCCCTACGTCTCCGCCCAGACGATTAAGAATTGGCGCCAAGGGTACGTCGACCACCATGACCCCAAAAACTGGTCCTCAGAGGACGACTGTAGTGAAGAGGAATCGGAGAGGTGCACGGGCTGCGGCGACCTCAACCACATACGCCCTGAATGCCCCTGGCCTATGGACTACGATTCGCGGGAAGAGACTGACCCTGGAGGATCTGAGGACGACGGTTGGGAGACTATGGAAGAAGATGACGATCCCCCGCCCTCAAGGGAAGCTGCCCGAGAGGTAGGGAGTGCCCCAGAGGGTACGACCGGTGAACAGAGGGCAACCCCTCGACAGGAAAACCAGATGGAGGCCCCCTGCAGGATGGGAGAAGAATGGGTAGAGGTGATGCCCTTGGAAGGAGAATCTCCCTGTTGGCCTATGGCGGGTGACCACGGCGAACGACCACTCCCTCAGAGAAGTCGGCGGAGGAGGCCTGAAGCCAAACACAGGAGTCCACTGCCCACAGAGAACCAGGACCAGTCCCTGGGGACAATCGCCCTCGACACAGGAGTGTCCCCGGAAGCCACACCCCCAGACGAGAAGGTGGAGGTGAGTTTTCCTTCCACAGATGCTGGCCCAGGCACCCCAGATGGGACATCCAGACCAGGACCGACCTCCCGAGAGGACAAGGGTGACCCCGACGCCGGAACGCAGGGGATGGCTCACTTTGTGGGGACCACAAAGGAAAAGGGGTGGGCAAGTGTAGAAGTACGCCCCGGTGCAGTAGCACCGGGACGGAAGGGGCAGTGCCGCCGCCGGGTGGCGCCGCCCCCTGCAGCCAGGGCCAGTGTACTCGTGCGGTCACTGACCCTGCTGCTGGTTGGCGCCTGCTTCCTGGCCTGGGGTGGCCTGGCGCCACCCCAGGGAGCTGGAAGCAGATCCTCCAATGACGCCGGGTGTGGGGGCAGCGGCGAGCCTTCGCCGCTGATCCCCACGAACAAAGGGAATTCAAATGTGGCGCCAAAGGAGAGCCAATCATGGCTCTCGCTCTGGCGCCCTATGGGAAGCGGCGGCGGCGAGCCAATCCTGGTGCAGTGTTGTCTCTTTACATTGTACTGTTTTACTTGATACCATGTACTGTATACTATACCCAAGGTTCATAAGGATGTGAACAATACCCCTGGCAGACCGAAAATCTTGGCCGGAGGTCATTGTTCCATCCTTTATCTATGTACTTGGATAGTTTGTTGAACCCATGTGTTCAGCATATGTCATCTTACTTGCAGGATACTAGAGACCTACTTAGGGTATTGGAGAAAACCCAATTGGAGAGAGGTTTTGCGAAGTTTGAGTGCATCTGCACGGCAGATGTGACAAGCCTCTACACCTGTATCCCACATGATGCAGGTGTGGAGGCTGTTGGGTGATAACCCGTATTACAGTGGTCCACTCATTCCCTTGTTTTTGACACTGTTAAGGCTTATTTTAACTAATAAAACAATTGTCTATACTAACTCCATGTTGCAAACTTCTATAGCTATGCTACATGAGGTTTGCCTTTTACTAAACTTTAAATTTTCCAATGAAAATCCTACCATCTCACAAACTATCCCTATTCTGGTTTTAATCTTTACTCTAGCAAAGAAATTAATTTTAAAACACTGGATTAAAAAGTCTGCACCCAGTATTCAAGAATTGAAATCTTTAATATTACAATATCTTCACTTTGATTTAAAATCTGTCATCCTACAAGAAAATAGCTCTATACATAACTTTAAAAAAAAATGGCACAATTTCATAATGTCATTAGACCAAGATTCTAGGCACATTATCTTGAATTACTTTGAAGCCTCTTCATGGAGTAGAGTCAACCCCTTGATATCGGATAGATCTGTGGAAGGGTAGAGTTCACCATATCACTTCCCCATTGGTCCTCCAACAGTAGATTAATTATGACTCCAGGAACCTGCTCTATTTTGAATTGATGACCTCCCCTATTCGCCAGGACCTGTTTAGAAAAGGATAATGCATTAGCATGACCAAACTAAATACATTTTTTTACGAATTAGCTGTACTATGAGTTATGCTGTACAAACGATGCTAGTCTCATTGATCACTGCCACCCCTACCTAAACCTTTCCTCCCCTCCCTCCCTGTCCTCATAGCTATATTACATGTTTGTATGTTTGTCATGTTTGTCTTGTTTAGTTTCAATTTCTGGTGAAATAAGTGTGCAGTTTCACAGTCACCGTCACCCGCTCACCGGGACTTTACTTGACCTGAGGCACTTTTATAGCAATGTAAAAACTCCTGGATTCAAACCAAGGTCTACATATGCTTCAGTATTATCTCTACTAATCAAAATTGATACCATACTAAACTGAAGCAATCCACCAAGTCTAGAATGTCCTGTTAAAGATTCAATGATAGGTTCGTCTGGCCCTGGGGAGTTTTGTGTTGAGCCGTGAGAGGGTGACAGGTATGCTTAAACAAGAGATGATTATGCTTGATGTTTCAGTGTAATCTTGTATATCCTCACAATTCATAATTCTGCTGATCCTTTATATCCAAGATCACTAAGGTTACTGTGGTCAAGATACTTTTATTCAAGATTGAAACTGATTACTTACTGTCTGATTACTGTCTGATTATGTATACAGTGACATTCTTGTATGTTCTATTCTTAAAATCAATAAAAAAGTCTATTAAAAAAAAGGCTTATTTTAACTAAAAATAATTTCTTATTTGAGGGTAAATTGTATCTACTAATCGCTGGATGTGCAATGGGGTCCTCAGTGGCCCCTGCATACGCTAATATGTTTATGCACCAGGTAGAACAACGGCTCTTTTACATGTATGGCCAGTTGAGACCAGAGGTCATCATATTTAAGTGATTTATTGCTGATTTACTAATTGTTTGGCAGGGTGATGGTGAGGTTTTGAGAGACCTTCTGGAGACACACAATGTCTCTTCTAGCGTGGTGAAGTTCACCCACAAATTGGACGATACATCGGTCCAATTTTTAGATGTTGAAATAAATATTTCCAGAGGGAATCTCAGAACGTCACTTTTCACCAAAAAGATGGATAGGAACACCATCCCGCCCCTTTACGTAAGGGCTTGCCCTACTCTCAGCTACTCAGGGTCAAGAGGATCACCTCTGACCCTGAGGAAGTGGAACCGGCCTTAGATGCTATGGTCCATAAATTTGTACAGAGGGGGTATCCCATAACTGAATTAAAATCTGTTAAGGGGAAAGCTATGGATATGTCACACCAACAGTTGTTGGAATACAAGGAACACCCCCCAACTGATAAGACCTTGGTTCCATGGGTGAACCGGTATTCCACCCAAACTAAAAAGAACACCAAACAAATTAAGAAATTATGGCCCATCATCTCAACAGATATTGATCTCCCACTTTTGAAAGACACTAGAGTGTTGCCTAACTCCAGCTGGGGGAGAAACATCAGGGACTCCATAGTCAAATTTGACATAACAGGGTGGGGGAACCCCCTAAAAGAACAACATTTTTTGTCTAGGAAGAACGGTTGATACCGGTGTCTGGGGTGTACCACGTGTAGGGCCATGAATATTATATTGGTACTACATTTGGTCACCTACACTCTGGTAAGAGGATCCCTATAAGATTCCCTCTCCCTTGCAGCTCCTCCTACGTTATTTATCTTTTGACCTGTCCTATGTGGGGAAGACCCAGCGGACCTTTAAGGAACGTATGGCCCTACATAGGTCAGGCATACATGCTGCTTTATCCCAGGGCACTTCTGACCAACCAGTGCCTATACACTGTGTCAAAATGGGCCACAGCGTGGCAAGTATTAGATCTATCATTATTGACCATGTGCCTCATAATTTGAGGGGTGGTGATAGAAACAGGATTCTACTACAAAAAGAGAGCAGATGGATCTTTACACTGGGCACAGTGGCCCCTAAGGGCCTAAATGAAAACTTGGGCCTTCAGTGCTTTCTTTAGTGGTGCGGTCCTGTTATCTATGTTATCCTTGTTACTTATATTGTATTATTATTATTTTTATTATTTTTGTTATTTATGATATTTATCTTCTGGTTCTCCGGTCCCCTAGTATTTCATATAGTATCTCATATTGGGTTTTCTGCAGTAAATTATGTATATTGTATATTGCATATTCGATATTGTATATTGCATGCAGAGTTCATTAGAATTTTTCATCTATTGGATATTCTGTTGGTGGGTAATGGGTGCCTCATAATATGACAGGTCATTTTCTGTTTCATGTTTACATTCAACATAGTGCTGTGGCACACTGGTCTTGATAAAAAGTTATTGTGGCTGCATGTGTATATTTATCAATGCATTAATATGTTACTATTTGGTACAGATTGATAGCGTTAAGCCGCGATGCCCCAAACATTTTAATGTATGTTCTTTATTTATGTTTTGTAGGTTGCTATGACACCATGCAGCGTCATCACTGAACACTGATTGGTGTTAGAGATCAGCTGACCGGACTACCCGGAAGTGGGAGCGTGGTCTTGGTACACCAGGAACGCTGGTCTTTTCACCTTGTTCCCGGGGGGAGCCTGACTGATGCCGCACACTCTTGGAGATCGGCGGCAGCTGATCACCGCTGACAGGTGTACACAGTGATGGTAAGTGCAGGCGTGTCCACGCCAGGGTGGTGTGGGGGCGGGATATGATTTGTGTATTTATATGTGTCTATGTGCATTACTTTTTTGTCTATCCTTGAAAACGCCATTGGATTAAAGGCTTTTTACCTATACCTGCTGTCAGCCTGTTTGAGTGCCGCCTGCTCCCCTCACCATCTTATGACCATATTGGTCCTGGAAGGCACCGCAGCAAGTTAATTTCCATTGAAGGAGAGTGCCGGTCCCAGCCGAAATATAGTATCCTGATGATAGTGCACAAATAAAAGCACTGAAACGTTGACACGACACGTCGACTTGGTCCTGTCGTCATTTCCTTATTTGGATGAGAAAGCTGAGTGCCGCACCTACTTACTTTGTGAACATGCTTACCTGAAGCTGTGGGGCACCGGTGAAAGCTTCCAGTGCAACGGGAGTACCGGTCCACCTGGATCTCTCTCTCTCTCTCTCTCTCTCTCTCTCTCTCTCTCTCTCTCTCTCTCTATATATATATATATATATATATATATATATATATATATATATATATATATATATATATATATATATATATATGCAAAAAGGAATAGAGAAGACGCACCAATGAGCAAAAATGTAACAATACTTTACTTATGTAACAAAGCTCACATACATTGGGGTTTAAAATCTTATGCTTGCCAGCTAGATAATTTATCACCGTCACAGCCCGGACATCAATGTGAAGGAACCGCCACCACTCAGCTGCCGCCGTCAAGCCGCAGACCAGGGAACAGCACACACAGAGTCGGAAGGATCGCCGGCTGGATCGCAGGTGGAAGCAGGACGTCTCCACGTCGGACCAAGAGGAAGCCATGCCCTATATATATATATTTTTTTTTTTTCATTAGGAATACACATGTATGACCGAATACAGAAGCTAATGGGCCCCATACATCTACAGATTGATTGTCAGATTGGGCTGGTTGGAACAAAATCCTGGAAATGGATGAGAGCAAATGACTGTTGACCATTTGCTTTGAAATGCTGGAAAACTGCCAAAAAGTGTCATTCAGATATTACCAGGTTTTTGCTCCAAGCAGCCCAATCTGACAATCGATCTGTAGATGTATGACCACCTTAACATGCCTTATAGAGGGAATACCGACAGGGATCTGGTAGGTAAACCTACTTTCCCCCCAGGCCGGGTTACTACCTTAAATCTAACCTTCGCCACGCAGCCTATTCCCAACCCTCCCTATTAGTGCCTAATCAAAAATCTTCCTACCCCGTAGCCTAATCCTCCTGCCAATCAGCCCAACCCTTACCCCACTTCTAAGTGCCTGTACCTAACCCTCCTTCCCCCAGCAGCCTCCTTTCCCCATACTTAAGGCCCCCATACATTAGGCCGACTTGTCCTAGGGACAAGTCGGACCCAATTTACCTGCGAGCCGCCCGGCAGCTCCCCGGGAGGCTCACATTCAATTTGGCACTTGATGTGCCATTTTTACATGGGATAAATCGCATGCGATTTATCCCATGTAAAAAAAAAACCCGGGGAGCTGCAGGGCGGTGAGCAGTAGTAGGGGCGGGCAGCGGCAGTAGTGGGGACGGGCAGCGGTGGTGGGGGCGGCCAGCGGCGGTAGTGGGGGCGGGGGGCGGTCAGCGGCAGCGGGCGGCGTTTGCGGTGAGCGCAGTGTACTTACACATAGCAGCAGCGGCGGGGACGGGACGCGCAGTGGCGGCTATTATATTTTTAAAATGCTTGTCAAATGACCGGCCGCTCTCTGATTGGCTGAGAGCTCTCCGGCCAATCAGAGAGCGGCCGGTCATTTGACAAGTATTTAAAAAATATAATAGCCGCCACTGCGCGTCCCGTCCCCGCCGCTGCTGCTATGTGTAAGTACACTGCGCTCACCGCACACGCCGCCCGTCCCCACCGCCGCTGGCCGCCCCCACCACCGCTGCCCGCCCCCACTACTCCCCCGGTGTCTGTATGCATATGCCTGTCAGGTGGCAGGCATATGCATACAGGGAGGTCGGACGTGATCGTATGTACAGACCGTCCGACCTCCCTGATCCGGTCCGATGCGCACGGGACCGCGCATCGGATCGGATCAAATGTCACATACCTACGATTTTGGGCCGATTTCATCCGATTATCGGCACAAAGTGCCGAAATCGGATGAAATCGTCCCAAAATCGCATAGTGTATGGGGGCCTTTACATTTCGGATGGCAGCAGATGGGATTCTGGCATCACATGCTCATCGATGTTGGGATTCTGGCCTCAAGTCAGGATAATGGCATTTTAATTGGCATCCCCTGTACCATAATTAACTCAGAAATTACTTTAATGGTTTGATGAAACCAGCAGATTGCATTTCAGAATTACGATGTTTTCTACATAAAAGTATAACAAATATGCAAGTCTGTTTTTTCTTTCTTAAATTTAACATAACCATGAAAAAATCCAGGTATGGGTGTGAAATGTGATATTTTTCTTGTGCCTAACATGCTAAATGTAACCAGTGAGCCTTACGAGTGAAGTAGTTTACATCAGAGTAGGCAACCATGCAAAAAAATGTTTAAAGATGACTTTACTGTTGCTTTTAACAAAGATCTATAATTATATTAAATATACACTGATACATCTAGGGATTTCCAAACAATCTAGAGAAGAAAGAGATGCTTGTTTTGTGAAAAGGAGACATATAATAGCAAAAAATAATCAGGACGCATCATTTAACACTTTGAATTTTGCACAAGTGGGTCATGTTAAGATGTGTTTCCAACAATATTCGACTTTAAAGGATGAAAGACTGTGACAGTTGCAACCAACTTTTAAGAGGTTATTAATGTTTAGTATTCCCCACTGGGAGGCTCACAATGTAGTTTGTACAAATTAGCTTACAAGGGTTCTCATTTAAACTCATTAAAAGTACCTATGCAGGTTACTAATGAGTCATTGAATTTATTTCCCTTTTGAAGGCATGTACTTCCCCTAGGGCTCATACACACGGGCATTGAAAAACAACGGTAGTTAAAAGCATAGACAAAACCTTGTAGTTTGTCCTAGTATTAACAGACAGAAAAGCATGTTACTTACTGCTTCTCAAAGCTTCCCTGCAGTATAATATACCATGTACTTAAGGAGCATCACCATTGACATCCATTGTATTCTACAAAGTATTAAAGCTTCTGATTCCTGCAGGCAACATGGGAACTGATGCAAAGGGAACGCTTGTCAGAAAGTGTGTGTGTACAGTCCATTAACTTGCTTTATATTTTAGGCTAGCAGCATCAAAGCATGATTATTAGGCTTTAGGAATGCATTTGGAATGGTTAAAGTTAACACATTTATGCTAGGCCATAAAATTATAAAATATAAGAGATATCGGTACTTGTGTATTATCACGGCGCCCACATTTTCCATCATGGGCATTGTACAACCAAAAAAATCGTGTCGGCACCCAGATGCCTAATTCCTATGTTAAATGCCCCCCAGACCAGATTTTTCATTGTACACCCACCCTGATGGGTAATGACTATGTTAAATGCCCCCCCCCCCCATTGTTAACGCCACCCCACTATCAACGCCAACCCGAAGTGTGGCGAGCGGTGGCGGTACGCGTCCTACGACCTTTTCATACCCCCACTATTCACGTCAGCGTGGAGTTGAATTTATACAGTGTGGCGAGCGCAGCGAGCCACCGAGCACTAAACGTGGCAAACGCAGCTAGCCCCGCGAGAGGACGCGGATGACTTCACATATATTCCGCAGCCGCTCGCCACGCTTCGGGCATGGTGGCTTGCTGCACTCGCCACACTATATAAAATCAACTCCACGCCGACGTGGATAGCGGGGATATGAAAAGGTCGGAGGACACGTACCGCCGCCCCTCGCGGACTCGCTGCGCTCCCCACGCTTCGGGTTGGCGTTGATAGTGGGGTGGTGTTAACAATGGGGGGCATTTAACATAGTCATTACCCATCAGGGTGGGTGTACAATCAAAAATCGGGTCTGGGGGGGCATTTAACATGGGAATAAGCCAAAATCGGGCATGATCGCGTTGCGTTGCATCGCATGCCATTATAATGGCATGCGATGCGACGCAATATTAAAACTGTATACTCACGCTCGGGGAAGGCTCAAATCAGGTCCCATCGCATGCCATCGCATACCTTAATTAGTGGCATGCGTTGCGATGGGCGCCGTGATAATACACAAGTACCGAGATATCATTTAAAATAAAAGCAGACTGAACAGAAAATTGATAGAAAATTCTTGTCACTAGGTCTTAGAAAAATAGGACACAATTTACGTAACCCTTTTAAATTCCTTAGTTATATGCTATATTCCTGAAGTTATGACTGATTAATATGGTGTCATGCTCCACTGAGGCATTACAATGCTTTTATTCTGTTTTACAGCACATGTCCCTCTGCTCATGCCATGGGGGATGCTGTTTGTTATATTACAGGGCAGGAGCGGAGCCAAAATATTGCGGGCCCAATAGCAACATTGTTAAGGGTCCCCTGTCCTAATGCTGCTAGAAAGAAACATCTGCAGCAGTTGCCATCATTTATTTTATGAACCATAGTAGTGCCCTAGTTCACATTTGGGCACATTATAGAAAAGAGAGATGGACAGCGCTATTGGACTGAACCAAAATATATTTACTTAAAATAACAATAATCACACACATACTGTATACAATATAACACCCTTTGAAAAGTACCTGGGCCCAGCCAAGCTCTCTACTATCCTAGGCCCAGGTAATGGGAGGTGCATGGCCAATTCAGGGAGGTGTGGCCAGCCCACTTCCGGCTGCAAAGCTGTTGATTGCATTAGTGATAGGTGGGTGACAAGCAGGCAGGCTGCTCCTACTCCACATATCCTCCAGGGAGAGACTGGTAGTAGTAGTAGTTTGTATATTTATAAGGCGCCACAAGGTGTCCGAAGCACCGTACATAGCAAACAAAAAAAAATTCCAAGGTAACGTACAGGGTGTGGTGATAAAATACAGCATAAATAGGGGTACAGCTGGAAGAACTAAAATCAGCATCAGTTCTGAAGCAGGTGTCGAAATGGTCGAGGAGACTGAAGATGAAGTAGAGGAAGGGAAGAACAGGGCAGGAGCGCTGGTGAGGTAAAGAGGTAGGGTGAGTACGTGAGGAAGAAGGGCCCTACTCATAAGAGTTAACAGACTAAAAGGAGGTGCGTGGACGAATGAAAATCAATAGGATAAGTAGGAACGGATGGAGGGGGTGGGTAGGCAGGATAGGAGGAGCGAAAGAGGTTAGGAGGAGGAGAGATAGGCTAGTCGGAAGAAGTGAGTTTTGAGGGAGCGCTTGAAAGAGGTAAGGAATCAGAAAGCCTGATGGGTGGTGGGAGGTTGTTCCAGTGCAGGGTGGCAGCGTGAGAAAAGTCTTGTACACGGGAGTGGGAGGAGGTGATTAGGTGAGAGGTCAGGCGACGGTCGCGGTGGAGCGAAGAGGACAGGAGGGAGTGTGTATAGAGATCAGTGAAGAAAGGTAAGGAGCGGTGGAGGAGGAGAGTGCCTTGTAGGTGGTGGTGAGGAGTTTAAAGAGAACTCTGAAAGGAAAGGGGAGCCAGTGAAGAGATAGACAGAGGGGAGAGGTGGAGGTAGAGCTGCGGGAGAGGAAGATGAGCCTAGCAGCGGCATTAAGAATGGATTGGAGAGGGGCGAGGCAGGCAAGAGGTAGCCCGAAGAGAAGGATGTTGCAGTAGTCAAGGCGGGAGAGATGACAAGAGAGTGAATGAAAATTTTGGTCACGTCAGTGGGGAGGAATGGTCTGATGCGTGAGATGTTGCGGAGGTGAAAGCGGCAAGACTGTGAGAGAGCACGAATGTGGGGGGTGAAAGAGAGGGAGGAGTCAATGATGACACCGAGGCAGCGAGTTTGGTTGGTGGAGGTGACCTTGGTTTCACCAATGATGATGGAGATAGTGGGAGAAGAGGGGATGTTCGGGGGATGGAAGATTAGAAGTTCAGTTTTAGCCATGTTTAGTTTCAGGAAGCGTTGGGGCATCCAGGCTGAGTTGGCCGTGAGGCATTCGGAGACCTTGGACAGAAGTGATGGGGATAGGTCGGGGGAGGAGAGATAGATTAGGGTATCATCAGCATAAAGGTGGTAATGGAAGCCGTAGGAGCTGATTAGGGTGTCCAGAGAGGTGGTGTAGAGGGAAAAGAGGAGAAGGCCAATGACTGACCCTTAAGGAACACCGACTGGCTGCGTGGTAGTAGGAGAGGAGGAGCTCGGAGTGGATTTAGCTGATAGTAGATCGTTAGTGACTTTGGTCATGGCAGTTTCAGTGGAATGTAAAGGGCGGAACCCATATTGGAGGGGGTCTAGAATGGAGTTAGCAGTAAGGTGGTTTAGGAGACGATTATAGGCCAGACGTTCTAGGAGCTTGGAGGCAAAAGGGAGGAGGTAGATGGGACTGTAGTTGAATGGAGAGTTGGGGTCCAGATTTGTTTTTTTGAGAATTGGGGAGACAACAGCGTGGTTGAAGGAGGAGGGGAAGATCCCAGAGGATAGGGAAAGTTTAAAGAGCTGAGCCAGGTGAGAGCAGACCGACGGACTGAGACAACAGATAATATTGGAGGGGAAAGGATCGAGCGGGCAGGTGGAGGGAGAAGCGTATTGAAGGATAGAATGGACTTCAGCGGCAGTGGTGGGGTAGTGGCAGTGGACTGGTATGATTTCTTCTGAAGCTGCATCTCTCTCCAGAACAGCACACCACACCACGTGTGCTTTTCTGTGTACTGAACAGCTGCTGCTACAGCAGTGACTGCTCTCTCTCTCTGCTGTCTGCAACGCGAAATGAGGGGGATGGCATTGGCTCCCAACAGATCCGGGCACAGGTAAAGAGTACCCGGTGCTACCCCCTCTCTGCACCACTGACAGAGACATGGGGCGACATTTAATAGGGTGCGATTTTATCGCATTTTCCAAAAAGTGCACAACTTTTTAAAATCACATTTTATGCGATTTTTAGTCATGAATATGTGCGATTTGTAGTCATGAAAATGTGCGATTTTGAGGACATGTGCGATTTTGTGTTTAAGAAATGAAAAAAAAAAATCGCATAACCAGCCCTGGGCTCATTGAGCTGGACTTGGTTCCAAAAATACAGGGGACAAAAAACTTGGGGTCCCCTGTATTTTGCAACCAGCACAAGGTTTTGCTTTTTACAGGTGAACTACAAGTCCCAGCAGGCCTCCCCTGCATGCTGGGACTTGGTGAACCAAGAGCCCCCTTTTACTTGTAGTCCACCTTTAAATCGAATGTTAAAAAAACAGACACAGAGAAAAGTATGTAGGATGTAAATGTGTGTGTATAGTCAGCTAAGTTGCACTGCATATCGAATAGGTTAGCAAGCAATGCTACAGTGATAGTTTATGTTCCTTGTAATTGTATAGATACCGACAAATATATATCTGTGATAGGAACCTGAAAAAGCACGAGTGAGCAGCAAGTGCCGGGAACACGCACATCGTGTTACCCGGGACCTGACAGTGGCACATAGATACTGACAGTGGCACATAATCAAGTGTGACCCCAGAGATTAACGATTCCTACAGCCCTGCAGATAGAGAGGGTACTGTGTGCATGAACACACAAACCCCCAGATATCTGCGGGCGCTCAGAGGAATACCGCTGTATGCCACTTGCACTATCACTGCAAAGTGCTAAGCAACCTCACCAGCAGGCACATCACGGTGGGGAACAGATGCCCATCGCATGTCAGATATGACATTAACCTTCCAGTAAATAAAATTAAAAATGACTGGATGTATGAATAATACTTTGGAATAAACACTAATAATTACTGCGCTACCCGGCGGTGAACTGCTTACTTACGGGTACAAATAACAAGGGGATTGGTAGAAGAGTGGTATTATAAACTACTACTGGACCCTTATGTATTAACTATGAGGAGTATGGAACTGTTATATAATTTACAACTGTCATAAAAATAAATAAGACTGCCAATTAGATCCCAGCGATAATATCGCTAATTTCTGGGTAACAAATCTTGTATTTACAGGCACAGGCTGCATTAAATAAGTTGATCTTATAAAGTGGAGAGGTCCAATAAATTATTACTTTGAGTTCTGACTGCACCTGATCCAGCAGATAAGCAGCTCAAACAACGGATGTGGGGTATATGCAGGTCAGATAATTAATATAAAAAGGGCATATCTCCTAAAACTAACAGGATACATACAAGGGTCTCCCCTAATACCTTACATAACTGCTAGCAAAATTGCAACATACTAGCAGCAGAAAGTTACAATAATAAAGGCAAATTGAAGCCAAGTATTGTGAAATAAGCTGACACACACACGTTCATCCATTTCTTCTCATTTTAAATTTATTGTACACATTTTTCTCATTCTTCATCACACTTATCTATCTTTTAAATATTTCACTTTGAGACAAGGTTACATAGGGCCTTATTCTGGTCGGTGCGGCCCGATCAGAATATGCGGCCGCAACCGTGCAGGCGAATCCCCGCCTTCCATACGGATCGCCACCTGCCGTCCGTACGCGGATATGTGGCGATCCACATGAACTTGGATGGGGATACGCCTCCTCCGTCTTGGGAGCAGCCCCTGCATTCGATGGTCGCCGAACATCGAATGCAGGGCCGCACGCTCCACCAGGTCCCGCAACACAAGACCACACGGACACTTGTCCGTGTGAAATCATGTATGGGGGCGGGCAGCTGACATCCGGCGATGTCAGATGCCCGCCCCGTACCCACGCGTCACGGCCTCATTACCATGCATACGCCCCGCGTTTGCATGGGAACGCCCATGAAACGCGGGGCGTATGCATAGGGTAATGAGGCTAAGTAGCCCCTCACGCCCCTCTACGCCCCCTGGGCGACGTATAAAGAATCCGTGCGGCGAAATCGCCTGCACATGCGCAGAGTGACCTCTGCACATGCGCAGACGATCAACATCGGCGGTCCGTCCGCATGCGGGAATATCCGCACCGATCAGAATAAGGCCCAAAGTCTCCTCCTGATAAGAGACTTTTTATACTTAATAAAAATAAAAGTAAAATGTTATGAAAATAATTGGCTCTTAGTGCACCCTGTAAGATACTTCTTTTTCTTTGTGGGTGTTTAGAGAAAAGTAAAACTTTATTTTACACACACTAATTTTACACCTACAGTATACTCACAAAATCCAGGCTCCAGCATCCATGCTCTGTAATTGGTTCCTGCATTGTCTCCATCTGTCAGCTGCAGCAGCTCACCCCACACTAACTGCGAGGTGAGCCGCCCCCCTCTGCTCGCACTGTCAGAGTGGTATAGAAGCTCTCAGCCCTGATTGACTGGAGGCGTCTCCATTGATGAGAGCTTCTGTACTACTCTGACAGTGCGATTCTCCGGGCAACCAGCTCACTTCACAGTCAGTGCAGGGTGAGCTGCTGCAGCTGACAGATAGAGACAATGCTGAAACCAATTACAGAGCATGATCATTCCCGGAGGACACCCAAGATCTTTCCTCCAGACCATAGCCTCTCTAATCAATAAGATATTGAAGCCGACCATATCTTCTCCGAGAATCGATAATCTTGTGTACTTCAAATTCCTCACTTTGAGAAACCTGGACTTTAGGAGGTTTAGGAAGAGCTGGTTGAAAACGGTTTATACAAACATTTCAATAAACAAATATGCATTGGGAATGCGGAGATAAGATGGCAGTTTAACTTTGTAGGATACAGGATTTAGCACTTTCTTGATGTGATATGAGCCCATGAACCTTGGAGCACATATCTTTATAGGAATTTTAAATCTGAGATTCTGTGTTGATATCCAAACATGATCCCCCACTTTAAAACTTGTGACCGCTCTTTTCAATCCGCATACAATTTACCTATGAGAGGTTTTAGACAGAATTTTATGGACTGAAAGGGATTGTAAACTTGGGACACGAGGATGAAAACTGTAATTAATAAAGAAAGGAGTGGACTCAGTAGACGAGTGGTATAAATTAGAAACAAAATGAGTGAAATAAGTCCCTCTGTGCGCCTAGGCAGCCCGCGGGAGGGTACACCTAAATGATATCCCTAAATATCATAAAAACAAACAAATGCAAGAAAAGTGAAGGTGTTCCTCCCAGTGGCGCCCTGATAAGAAGAATACGTCCCTGTTAATAAAGGGACGGTCCTCTTCTCCGTGTATACGTGGTAGTATATAATACCCCAGACTTCCCTCCTTTTGATAAAGGGATCCTCTTCTCCGTATAAAATAGAAAAGCCAAATACAGGTGTTAATCCCTTGGACCAATCACAGGGGGCAGAATTCCCTCCAATAGCATGGATACCGGAAAAGAAAGTGAAAAGATGGTACATACCCTTTATTTAAGCACAACATAAAGTCCACAAAATCAGAGGTAAACAGTGGCCAATTACCCAGGTGTTGGAGAACTTAAGTTGGTACAGAAGTTCTCGAATGCGCATGAGAGGAAGGTGAGTACCCGGGATCTACCTTCACATCCAGGCCAAAGGGGTAACAGGTCCAGTGTCCAGTCCTCACTAGAACAATAGGCAACAGGAGCTCCAAACGTTTTCGATCATCTACTGTGATCTTCTTCCCTTTTGAAGAAGATCACAGTAGATGATCGAAAACGTTTGGAGCTCCTGTTGCCTATTGTTCTAGTGAGGACTGGACACTGGACCTGTTACCCCTTTGGCCTGGATGTGAAGGTGGATCCCGGGTACTCACCTTCCTCTCATGCGCATTCGAGAACTTCTGTACCAACTTAAGTTCTCCAACACCTGGGTAATTGGCCACTGTTTACCTCTGATTTTGTGGATTTTATGTTGTGCTTAAATAAAGGGTATTATTCTATGTACCATCTTTTCACTTTCTTTTCCGGTATCCATGCTATTGGAGGAAATTCTGCCCCCTGTGATTGGTCCAAGGGATTAACACCTGTATTTGGCTTTTCTATTTGATACGGAGAAGAGGATCCCTTTATCAAAAGGAGGGAAGTCTGGGGTATTATATACTACCACGCATACACGGAGAAGAGGACCGTCCCTTTATTAACAGGGACGTATTACATAGTAGGTAAGGCTGAAAAAAGACTTTCGTCCATCTAGTTCAACCTGGTATAGATATCCATTGCTGATTTGGTAGGTTCTGGTATTTTACAGACAAATTATATTTCTTATTTGTACCCATGGATGTTTTTCTCCAGTAAATGTTTGTCCAACTTTGCCTTGAACGCATTTAATGAGCCAGCCGTTACCACCTCTCTGGGAAGAGAGTTCCAGAGTTTGACTGTTCTGACCGTAAAGAAATTCTTTCTACTAGCTGAATGAAATCTTTTTTCTTCTAATCTATACTCATGCCCTCGCGTCCTAGATTCCTTTCTAGTAGAAAATAGGGTGTGTGACAGTTCCTTATATTGGCCCTTGATATACTTGTACATGTTGAGCATGTCCCCCCTTAAACGTCTTTTTTCTAATGTAAATAGTCCCAAATTGCTTAATCTCTCCCCGTAGCTTAAATTCTCAATTCCCCTAATAAGCTTTGTTGCTCGCCTTTGGACTTTTTCTAATTCTATGATGTCCTTTTTATAGTGTGGGGCCCAGAACTGTACTCCATACTCTAGGTGAGGTCTCACCAATGCTTTATATAGTGGCATAATTACCCTTGAGTCCCTAGTTTCCATTCCCCTCTTAATACATGCCAGAATTTTGTTGGCCTTTTTTGTAGCTACATTACAATGGGCACTACATCCTAGATTGCTGTCTATTTGGACTCCTAGATCCTTTTCAAGTATGGAATTACCCAGTTCCTCTCCGCTAAGGTTGTAACTTGCACACTGGTTGTGTCTCCCAAGGTGCATAACCTTACATTTATCTACATTGAACCTCATCTTCCATTTTTTTGCCCACTCATCTAGAATTGCAAGATCATTTTGAAGCATGGTGACATCTTCTGGTGATTTGATGACTTTGCTAAGTTTTGTATCGTCCGCAAAGATGGATACATTGCTGAGTAACCCTATCCCAATATCGTTAATAAAAATGTTAAACAAAATGGGCCCCAAAACCGAACCCTGGGGCACTCCACTTAGTACCGGTATCATATCTGATACGGCACCATTCACAACCACTCTTTGTTCTCTATTACATAGCCAATTCCCTACCCATCTGCAGATATTTTCACCCAATCCTAGGTTCTCCATTTTATTAATCAATCTCTTGTGTGGGACAGTATCAAATGCTTTAGCAAAATCTAGGAAAATCACATCTACAGCATTTCCATTATCAAGGTTTTTGCTAACCTCTTCATAGAACCCTAGTAGATTAGTTTGGCATGAACGATTTTTCACGAACCCATGTTGGTTAGTACTGAGTAGACGGTGATGATCTAAATATTCCTGGATACCATCCCTTAAAAATCCTTCAAATAGTTTACCCACAATTGATGTTAAACTAACGGGTCTGTAATTAGGGGGATCTTCCTTTTTTCCTTTTTTGAATATTGGCACTACCTCTGCTATTCTCCAATCTTTTGGTACTATACCTGACAATAGTGACTTGCTAAAGATATAATGTAGGGGGGTAGCTAGTTCATCCCTTAATTCCATTAATACCCTCGGATGAATCCCATCTGGCCCTGGTGACTTATTTGTTTTGAGTTTGCTTAGCCTCAGTATTATTTCCTTCAGCGTGAAATCCACAATGAGATCTGACTTATTTGTCCCGTTTGTGGTAAATGTTTGTTCCACAGTCTGCTCTCCCTTAGTAAATACTGATGAGAAGAACTCATTTAACAGTTTTGCTTTTCCCTTGTCCTCAGTAACAATTTTTCCACTAGTATCAGTTAGTGGGCCTATGTTTTCCTTAATTAAACGTTTACTATTTATGTATTTAAAAAACTTCTTTGGGTTGGTTTTGCTTTCAGTGGCTATGCACTCTTCATATAATATTTTAGCTGCTTTGATTACCCTTTTACAAGTTTTGTTTGATTCTTTGTATTTTGCGAACGCCTCCTCATTCAAGTTATTTTTATAGAATTTAAAGGCTCTGGTTTTATTGTTGATAGCTGACCTTACTTCTTTGTCCAACCATGGTGGCTTTTTTTTGTTGAATTTACCTTTAGTTACTTTAGGAATGTATTCAATAGTTAGTGAATCAAGCACCTTTTTTAGAGTATCCCACATTTCCTCTGCATTTTTTCCCTCCATAACCGTTTCCCACCCAATTCCTGTTAGGGCTTCCCTGAATAATTCAAAGTTCGCTTTTCTGAAGTTTAGTATTTTTGCAGATCCTTTTTGATGTAATTTACTGAAGTTGATTTCCATTGAAACCATATTGTGATCACTATTCCCTAATTGTTCAATTACTTTTGTGTTTGAAACTAAGTCTGTGTTATTTGTTAATACTAAGTCCAAGAGCGCCTCATCACGAGTTGGAGTTTCTACCGTTTGTGTAATAAACTGGTCTTTAAGTAAGCTTAAGAACCCATTGCTTCTTGCTGATTTACCTGTTTCGTTTTCCCAATCAATGTCGGGTAAATTAAAATCCCCCATAATTAATACCTGACCCTGATTTGATGCTTGTTTGATTTGGTTTAAAAGAAGAGACTCTTCCCTTTCATTTATATTTGGTGGTCTATAGCATACCCCTATTATAAATTTGTTTTTTGGTTTCTTATTATTGTCGGTTATCTCTGCCCACACTGTCTCCGAGTTGTCGTCTTCCAGGTCTGTGCTCATATTTTTCTCACATGATGTTAAGTTATTATTTACATATAGGCACACACCCCCGCCCCTTCTATTTTCCCTGTCTTTCCTGTAGAGTGTATATCCCTCCATGTTTAATGCCCAGTCATGCGACTCATTACACCATGTTTCTGTAATACAAATGATGTCGTAGTCATCCCTACTGATCACCGTTTCAAGCTCCCCGATTTTACTCTCTAAGCTTCTTGCATTAGCCAGTAAGCATTTTAATTTATGTTTATTTTTTAGATATGGCTCTAATATTGTGATTAGTTTCACCCCAGGACCCATTTGAATTCCTTACTAGCTTCCTCTTTCCCCTCTCCCCTTCAATAGACTCTCTACAGGCCTCCCCACCATGCACACTGCCTGCCCTCTCCATAGTTCCTGGAATTCTTCCTCTGTCATTCCCTCCTTCCTGTATACTAAGATCATCTGTACCTAAGAACTGTAATTGGGTAACGTGACTGTTACAACATAACATTTTATTACATGACATTCCTGATGCACCCTGAGAGTTACCCCCGATTATACCCTTGTTATGTCCCAGGACTTTGTCTATGTCTCCGTCCCCCCCCCCCATCTCCTTCCCTCATATGATTCCTGATCCCAGTCCGGCTTCTCTCCCTGATGGTCCCATAATGTCTTGCTGCCCCCACCCCCCCGTCGCCTCGTTTAAAATCTCCTTATCAGGGCGCCACTGGGAGGAACACCTTCACTTTTCTTGCATTTGAGTGGTATAAATTGTTATGTGAAATTTAGCAAAAGGGAAAAGATCCAGCAAATTTTCCTAAGAAGATGACATGAAAATTTGAAGAAAAGTCCTGGTTGACTCTTTGTTTGTCCATCTGTTTGTGGATGGTAGGCCGAAGATAAAAAAAATAAGGTACTCTTTACCTAGAAGGGCGCCCATCGCGGCCATCGCGGGCATCGCATGCACTAAAAAAACGGGTGCGATGCGACCGACGCGATGCCCGCGATTTCCCATAGGGAACAACGTTAAATGTCTCAATTGACCCGATTTTCCTGTTCAATGCCTCAATTGACATGATTTTTCCATAGGAAACAATGTTAAATGGGCCACAGAGGCCAAATAGGCACCCTGAAGTGTGAAATGGCCCCCACAATTGTTAACGCCACCCCACAATCAACGTGAACCCGAAGCGTGGCGAGCGCAGCGAGCCCGCGAGGGGCGGCGGTACTCGTCCTATGACCTTTTCATACCCCCACTATCCACGTCGGCGTGGAGTTGAGAATAGAAAGTGTGGCGAGCGCAGCGAGCCACCGAGCCCGAAGCGTGGCGAGCGTACGCGGACACCTTCACAGGTATACGCGTCCCCTCGCGGGCTTCACAGCTGTCCGCGTCCGCTCGCCACGCTTCGGGCTCGGTGGCACGCTGCGCTCGCCACACTTTCTATTCTCAACTCCACACCGACGTGGATAGTGGAGCCAAGTATTGTGAAATAAGCTGACACACACACGTTCATCCATTTCTTCTCATTTTAAATTTATTGTACACATTTTTCTCATTCTTTATCACACTTATCTATCTTTTAAATATTTCACTTTGAGACAAGGTTACATAGGGCCTTATTCTGGTCGGTGCGGCCCGATCAGAATATGCGGCCGCAACCGTGCAGGCGAATCCCCGCCTTCCATACGGATCGCCACCTGCCGTCCGTACGCGGATATGTGGCGATCCACATGAACTTGGACGGGGATACGCCTCCTCCGTCTTGGGAGCAGCCCCTGCATTCGATGGTCGCCGAACATCGAATGCAGGGCCGCACGCTCCACCAGGTCCCGCAACACAAGACCACACGGACACTTGTCCGTGTGAAATCATGTATGGGGGCGGGCAGCTGACATCCGGCGATGTCAGATGCCCGCCCCGTACCCACGCGTCACGGCCTCATTACCATGCATACGCCCCGCGTTTGCATGGGAACGCCCATGAAACGCGGGGCGTATGCATAGGGTAATGAGGCTAAGTAGCCCCTCACGCCCCTCTACGCCCCCTGGGCGACGTATAAAGAATCCGTGCGGCGAAATCGCCTGCACATGCGCAGAGTGACCTCTGCACATGCGCAGACGATCAACATCGGCGGTCCGTCCGCATGCGGGAATATCCGCACCGATCAGAATAAGGCCCAAAGTCTCCTCCTGATAAGAGACTTTTTATACTTAATAAAAATAAAAGTAAAATGTTATGAAAATAATTGGCTCTTAGTGCACCCTGTAAGATACTTCTTTTTCTTTGTGGGTGTTTAGAGAAAAGTAAAACTTTATTTTACACACACTAATTTTACACCTACAGTATACTCACAAAATCCAGGCTCCAGCATCCATGCTCTGTAATTGGTTCCTGCATTGTCTCCATCTGTCAGCTGCAGCAGCTCACCCCACACTAACTGCGAGGTGAGCCGCCCCCCTCTGCTCGCACTGTCAGAGTGGTATAGAAGCTCTCAGCCCTGATTGACTGGAGGCGTCTCCATTGATGAGAGCTTCTGTACTACTCTGACAGTGCGATTCTCCGGGCAACAAGCTCACTTCACAGTCAGTGCAGGGTGAGCTGCTGCAGCTGACAGATGGAGACAATGCTGAAACCAATTACAGAGCATGATCATCCCCGGAGGACACCCAAGATCTTTCCTCCAGACCATAGCCTCTCTAATCAATAAGATATTGAAGCCGATCATATCTTCTCCGAGAATCGATAATCTTGTGTACTTCAAATTCCTCACTTTGAGAAACCTGGACTTTAGGAGGTTTAGGAAGAGCTGGTTGAAAACGGTTTATACAAACATTTCAATAAACAAATATGCATTGGGAATGCGGAGATAAGATGGCAGTTTAACTTTGTAGGATACAGGATTTAGCACTTTCTTGATGTGATATGAGCCCATGAACCTTGGAGCACATATCTTTATAGGAATTTTAAATCTGAGATTCTGTGTTGATATCCAAACATGATCCCCCACTTTAAAACTTGTGACCGCTCTTTTCAATCCGCATACAATTTACCTATGAGAGGTTTTAGACAGAATTTTATGGACTGAAAGGGATTGTAAACTTGGGACACGAGGATGAAAACTGTAATTAATAAAGAAAGGAGTGGACTCAGTAGACGAGTGGTATAAATTAGAAACAAAATGAGTGAAATAAGTCCCTCTGTGCGCCTAGGCAGCCCGCGGGAGGGTACACCTAAATGATATCCCTGAATATCATAAAAACAAACAAATGCAAGAAAAGTGAAGGTGTTCCTCCCAGTGGCGCCCTGATAAGAAGAATACGTCCCTGTTAATAAAGGGACAGTCCTCTTCTCCGTGTATACGTGGTAGTATATAATACCCCAGACTTCCCTCCTTTTGATAAAGGGATCCTCTTCTCCGTATAAAATAGAAAAGCCAAATACAGGTGTTAATCCCTTGGACCAATCACAGGGGGCAGAATTCCCTCCAATAGCATGGATACCGGAAAAGAAAGTGAAAAGATCGTACATACCCTTTTTTTAAGCACAACATAAAGTCCACAAAATCAGAGGTAAACAGTGGCCAATTACCCAGGTGTTGGAGAACTTAAGTTGGTACAGAAGTTCTCGAATGCGCATGAGAGGAAGGTGAGTACCCGGGATCCACCTTCACATCCAGGCCAAAGGGGTAACAGGTCCAGTGTCCAGTCCTCACTAGAACAATAGGCAACAGGAGCTCCAAACGTTTTCGATCATCTACTGTGATCTTCTTCCCTTTTGAAGAAGATCACAGTAGATGATCGAAAATGTTTGGAGCTCCTGTTGCCTATTGTTCTAGTGAGGACTGGACACTGGACCTGTTACCCCTTTGGCCTGGATGTGAAGGTGGATCCCGGGTACTCACCTTCCTCTCATGCGCATTCGAGAACTTCTGTACCAACTTAAGTTCTCCAACACCTGGGTAATTGGCCACTGTTTACCTCTGATTTTGTGGATTTTATGTTGTGCTTAAATAAAGGGTATTATTCTATTACCATCTTTTCACTTTCTTTTCCGGTATCCATGCTATTGGAGGAAATTCTGCCCCCTGTGATTGGTCCAAGGGATTAACACCTGTATTTGGCTTTTCTATTTGATACGGAGAAGAGGATCCCTTTATCAAAAGGAGGGAAGTCTGGGGTATTATATACTACCACGTATACACGGAGAAGAGGACCGTCCCTTTATTAACAGGGACGTATTCTTCTTATCAGGGCGCCACTGGGAGGAACACCTTCACTTTTCTTGCATTTGAGTGGTATAAATTGTTATGTGAAATTTAGCAAAAGGGAAAAGATCCAGCAAATTTTCCTAAGAAGATGACATGAAAATTTGAAGAAAAGTCCTGGTTGACTCTTTGTTCGTCCATCTGTTTGTGGATGGTAGGCCGAAGATAAAAAAATAAGGTACTCTTTACCTAGAAGGGCGCCCATCGCGGCCATCGCGGGCATCGCATGCACTAAAAAAACGGGTGCGATGCGACCGACGCGATGCCCGCGATTTCCCATAGGGAACAACGTTAAATGTCTCAATTGACCCGATTTTCCTGTTCAATGCCTCAATTGACCCGATTTTTCCATAGGAAACAATGTTAAATGGGCCACAGAGGCCAAATAGGCACCCTGAAGTGTGAAATGGCCCCCACAATTGTTAACGCCACCCCACAATCAACGTGAACCCGAAGCGTGGCGAGCGCAGCGAGCCCGCGAGGGGCGGCGGTACTCGTCCTACGACCTTTTCATACCCCCACTATCCACGTCGGCGTGGAGTTGAGAATAGAAAGTGTGGCAAGCGCAGCGAGCCACCGAGCCCGAAGCGTGGCGAGCGTACGCGGACACCTTCACAGGTATACGCGTCCCCTCGCGGGCTTTACAGCTGTCCGCGTCCGCTCGCCACGCTTCGGGCTCGGTGGCACGCTGCGCTCGCCACACTTTCTATTCTCAACTCCACACCGACGTGGATAGTGGGGGTATGAAAAGGTCGTAGGACGCGTACCGCCGCCCCTCGCGGGCTCGCTGCGCTCGCCGCGCTTTGGGTTCACGTTGATCGTAGGCTGGCGTTAACAATTGTGGGGGCCATTTCACACTTCAGGGTGCCTATTTGGCCTCTGTGGCCCATTTAACATTGTTTCCTATGGAAAAATCGGACAATTGAGGCATTGAACAGGAAAAACGGGTCAATTGAGACATTTAACATTGTTCCCTATGGGAAATCGCGGGCATCGCGTCGGTCGCATCGCACCCGATGGCCGCAATTTTTTTACCTGTGATGACCACGATCAAAATCGTGGGCGCCCTGCTAGGTAAAGAGTACCAAAAATAATAATCTCCAAGGCAGAACAAAGAGACCTCCGGAACTTAGCCACAACTTGGGGTACACAGTCTGAAACTATTTTCTGGGAAAGGCCATGTAAATGAAAAATCTGTGAAAGAAACAACTTGGATAACAGAGGTGCAGAAGGAAGGCCGGTAAGGGGAATGTAATGAGCCATTTTCAAGACTCTGTCCACAATAACCCAAATGGTATTAACAACTTTGGAGGCTGGTAAATCAGTAAAGAAGTCCATGAAGAAGACCAGGAGGGGAGGTTCGAGGAGTTTTGTGTTGAGCACACTTGGAACAAGCTGCTACAAATTCTGACACATCCTTTTTAAGATGTGGCCACCAGTAAGACCTCTGAAGTCTTTTTACGAAAGTTGGGTACAACAAAAGTCTTTCCTGCATGAAGCAGAGGAACCATATCAGTTGGGGCAACTGATCATATGACTTTGGAGAATTCTCAGTTTGCAAAGAACGAGAGAGTTTATCCACTCTTCGGTTCAAAGTTCCACGACCATAGGAGAGCTAGAAAATGAGCGGTTTGAAGATATAGAAGATTTTTGTGGTCTGTGATAAATAAAATAGGATGCTGAGCTCCTTCCTGCATGTAGCGCCATTCAATTAAAGCCATTTTTTTGGCCAAAAATTCTTTCTCTCTGACGAGATAATTAAATTCTGCTGAAAGGAATCTTTTGGAAAAATAGACACAATGATGGTTCTTATTATCCTCAAAAGTCTATGAAAGGACTGCTCCTACTCTGATAGCTGAAGCATCTACCTTAACTTAAAAAAGGCCGAATGAGATCAGATTGACAAAGAGTAGGGGGTGTTATGAATGTTTCTTTAAGAAACAAAAAAAGCCTGCAGAGACTCAGCTGGCCAAACCGATGTATTCACCCCTTTCCTGGTTAACTTGGTGATAGGAGGTTTAATGGAATAATTTTTTTATGAATTTTCTATAGAAATTGGCAACACCAAGGAAACAGTGAATTCCCTTCAGGGTAGCATGGAGAAACCATTCTTGGATAGCTTGGACCTTGGTTTGATCCCTTTGTAGTTTTTGCCCAGAAATAATGTATCCAAGAAAAGAAGATGAATGGAGCCTCAAATGTGTATTTTTCCAATTTACAGAAAAGGTGATTCTTTCGGAGACAACTTAGAAACTCTCGAACCTGTGGATGATGGATCTTTAGACTATACAGTATATCCTCTAAATACACTAGATAGTTGTAGAAAAGGTCCAGGAAGATTTAAGTGACGAACTCCTGGAAGACTGCTGGGGCATTGCAAAGGCTGAATGGCATTAGCAAATATTTATAATGCCCAACCCGGGTGTTAAAAGCAGTCTTCCATTCGTTCCAGAAGTGAATATGGATCAAGTTATATGCTCCGCGAAGATCGAGTTTTGTGAAAACAGTGGACCCTTTCACTCTATGAAATAGTTCAGTAATCAGAGGTAGTGGGTATCGATACTTGACTGTGATTTCATGTAGGCCTCGGTAGTCTATACATGGCCTTAGGCAAACAAATCCTGTCCCTGCAGGAGATGAAGAAGGACGAATGAAGCCTTTACTGAGATTTTCAGTGATATACCCTGACATTGCTTGGGTTTCGGGAAGAGATAACAGTTATGTGCATCCAGGAGGAGTTTTTTTCGGTTGCAACTCTATGGGACAATACCAGCTTCAATGAGGAGGTAGAGAGTCTGTGCCATGTTTGCTGAAAATGTCTTGAAAGTCACAGTAGGACATCGGAAGATCACTAGAAGAAACACTGTAAAGTGGTTTGACTGTAGACAAACATGTACAGTATATATAAAAGATTCTCCCCAGGAGAGTATCTCCATGGTCTGCCAATTAAATGAGGGCTGTGTAGCTGTAGCCACTGAATGAAGAGCTCTTACTTTTAGCATGAACAAAACTGTACGATGAATGATGGTCCCTTACAGGGATATAACTCCCTTCAACTCCAGTGACAGATACAGGGAAATCTAATTTCACAGTTTGAATGCCCATTTGAGCAACTAGGGCTGACGTAATGACATTTTTGGCAGGCCCGGAGTCAAGGAGGGTGAAAAGATAGAAGATTTCACGATCCAGGTAAAACAAATCCTATTTTTACATCTAAAGTGTCTTTCCAGACTGTCACTGTGCTCTCGGGTTGGATATCCTCAGTGCTGTTTGTGTGCAGATCTCAGCAGTTTCCCCACAGTCTTTCCAGTAATAACTAGAGATGTGCAGACTCGGACTCAGGAGATCCGAGCCCCCATGGACGTCATCATTACGAGCCCGGTTCCGAGCAGCGCTCGGAGACTCGGGTCCGTCCGCGTGGTCAGAATGTCATCTCCCGGCGCCGGATTTCGCGAGGCTTTAAAAGAGGCTGCTGCGCCCGCCATCTTCACTCCAGTCTAGTGGTGGGTTGGGAGAGGGTGTGTTGGTGCTGCTGCTGGGGCTTAAACTTGAGCTTGACCTTGACCTTGAACGCAATATTTTTTAATCGCTGGGGCTGTCTCTCAGTGCTGCTGTGTAGTCTAACTGTGTACTTGTAGTACTACTGTCTCCTCTGTGCGGTCTACTTCTGGTGTGCTGTCCTGTAATTAATTATTTTATTTGCTGGGGCTGTCTCCCTCAGTGCTGCTGTGTACTCTGTTCTCCTCGCTGCTTAGGAGAACATTCTAACTGTGTACCTGTAGTAGTACTACTGTCTCCTCTGTGCTTGTAATATTATATTATATATTAATAATTAATTAATTAATTATATTATATATATAGTCCACTGGTGCTGCCTGCATTGAATCTGCCAGTATTATTTAGTTACTCAGTCCACTGTTGCATACCTCCCAACTGTCACGATTCCGTCGGGACAGTCCCGATTTTCGGGTCCTGTCCCGACGTCCCACCCGCGGCAGGCATTGTCCCGCTGCGGGGGGGTGGCAGTTGGGAGACCCCCAAATGTAGTAGAATAGACGCTGTGCGCATGCGCACAGCGTCTATTCTCGTATGAAAATGAGGTCGCGGCTAATTAGCATAAGCCGCGCCCTCATTTGCATACGCCACGCCCCCTTTTCGGGCGCTCGCGCGGCTTTGCCGCGCGAGTGTCCCTATTTCTTCACATGAAAAGTTGGGAGGTATGCTGTTGCCACTGGCAGTGCTACTGCCTACCTAGTGTACTTACCTAGTACATACTAGGCTGCTATATCTAATTTAATAAAAAAATAATACTTGTACTGTGTGGGACTGTAAAAAATAATTCCATGCTGCTGGTGCACTGACGTGTCCCACTGAGTGCCACTGCCAAGCATTACCTAATATAAAATTAATTATTATATAAATTCTGCTGCTGCACTGCATAAAGCTACTGGTGGTGTGTAATATAATAACTACCTTTTGTGGTGACCACTGGCAGTGCTACTGCCTGCCTGCCTACCTACCTAGTACCTAGTAGTTTATTTTCTCTACCTACTAGGCTGCTATATTATTAATAATTAATTGAATTATATATAGTCCACTGGTGCTGCCTGCCTGCACTGAATACTGTGAATAGAGGTTGCCAGTATTATTTACTCAGTCCACTGTTGCCACTGGCAGTGTTACTGCCTAAGTGTACCTAACTAGTAGTACAAGTACATACTAGGCTGCAACAGTATATCTAATTTAATAAAAAATAATACTTGTGCTGTGTGGGACTGTAAAAAAAAATTCCATGCTGCTTGTGCAATAACGTGTGCCACTGAGTGCCACTGCCAAGCAGTACCTAATAATAAAACTAATTATTATAAATTCTGCTCGTGCACAATACTAGTATTGCTGACGTATATACCTGTCTTGTGCCTAGTACTGTCTTATCAACCTGTCTGGTGCCTAGTACTGCCATATCTACCATCTGGTCTGGGGCTCACTGCCTAATACTGGCGTATCTACCTGTCTGGTCTGGGGCTCACTGCCTAATACTGCCGTATCTACCATCTGGTCTGGGGCTCACTGCCTAATACTGCCGTATCTACCGTCTGTTTTGGGGCTCACTGCCTAATACTGCCGTATCTACCATCATTGGCAGTGTACATAGGAACGGATCCTCCTCACTTTAATTGAAGTGTTTTAAATTGTTTTATGTGTTATTAAATTGTACATTTTACATGTTCATTGGTGTAGTAGCGCTACTTTTATTTTTCCTGTTCCTATCTTCCTTTTGAGGGGTCACTCACCCCTCTTAAGTAGCTGCTTCGCAACACACCCCTAGCTAGCGCCCATTTTTTTGTTGCTCTGCAACTTATCCCCCAGGAAATTAAAGAGAGTTAGGCTGACACCGACTCAAAAAAGTCTGAAAAATTTTCAGAAAAAAAAACCCGAAAAAAATTCGGAAAATAAATCTGAAAAAAACTCAGCCTTCTAAAGACATATCCCAAATCCCCACGGAGAGTCCTAGGGTGGCGGTGGTTGTGATGCCGGACCTTCCCATCACTGTGCGTGAAGAGGTGGCTCCTTCCACCATTTGCAGTACGCCCTATGCATATGCTGGAAAGATCACCCACAGTCTAGTTCCAGATTTTATTAGTGAAGGTGATGTTGTACACCAGGAGGAGGATAATGATGTAGCTGGCACTGAGGAGGAAGTTGACGAGGAGGATGGAGAGATGGTTTGCTTAAATGACACACCAGGGGGGAATGAGGCACCTGTGGGGGAAAAAGTTATTGTCCATGGGATGAAAAAGCTCATCGTCATGCCTGGACAAAGGACCAATAAATCCACCTCTGCGGTCTGGAATTTTTTTTATCCGAATCCGTACAACAAAAGTATTGCCATTTGTAGCTTATGTAAAACTCCAATAAGCAGGGGTAAGGATCTTGCCCACCTAGGGACAACCTCCCTTCAACGTCACCTAAAGAAGCGTCATGGTTCAGTGTTTAGTTCAGGAACTGCGGCTAGCAGTCCAGCGACACCTAAATCACTTGGTCCTCCTTTTGGAGCCAAGTGCCTGAAAAGCACACCACCAACTCCCTCCTCGTCAAATTCCTCCTCGATCCGGATAGGGGGGAGTCCTGCAGTCCATCTCACCTGCATGAATGACTCCATAGATTCCTGCAGCGATACGCCTACTACTACTGCTGCTGCTGCTGTTGCTGCTCCTGGAAGTCAGTCATCTTCCAAGAGGGGAAGTCGTAAGACCGCTACGTCTTTCACTAAGCAATTGACCGTCCAACAGTCGTTTTCCATGAGGAAGAAATACGACAGAAGTCATCCTATGGCAAAGCGGATAACTGCGGCCTTGACAGCTATGTTGGTGTTAGACGTGCGTCCAGTGTCCGCCATCAATGGAGTGGGATTTAAACGGTTGATGGAGGTATTGTGTCCCCGGTACCAAATCCGTCTAGATTCCACTTCACTAGGCAGGCGATACCCACGATGTACAGGGACGTCAGAAAAAGTGTCCTCAGTGCCCTGAAAAATGCGGCTGTACTTAACTCCGGACATTTGGACAAGTAGATCAGGGCAAACTAAGGACTATATGACTGTGACAGCCCACTGGGTAGATGCATCGCCTTCCGCAGCAGCAGCAGCATCTCCTGCATGCCAGCTCCTTCCAAGGCAGGCTACGCAGTGTATCACCGGTTTCAAGAAGAGGCACAATGCCAACAACCTCTTAGAGAAACTGAGGGAAATCATCTCCCTGTGGCTTACCCCCCTTAGACTCTCCTGGGGATTTGTGGTGTCGGACAATGCCAGTAACATTGTGCGGGCATTAAACATGGGCAATTTCCAGCATGTGCCATGTTTTGCCCACACAATAAATTTGGTGGTGCAGCATTTCTTAAAAAATGATAGGAGTGTGTGCAGGAGATGCTTGCGGTGGCACGCAAAACTTGCGGACACTTTCGGCATTCTGCCACTGCCTGCCAAAGGCTGGATTGGGAGCAAAAACTCCGCAACCTGCCCTGTCATCAGCTTAAACAAGAGGTGGTGACGCGCTGGAATTCCACCCTCTATATGCTGCAGAGGATGGAGGAGCAGCAAAAGGCCATTCAAGCCTACACGGCCACCTATGACATAGGCAGAGGAGCGGAGCTGCACCTGACTCAAGCGCAGTGGAGGCTGATTTCCGTGTTGTGCAAGGTCCTCCAGCCATTTGAACTAGCCACACGTGAAGTCAGTTCCAACACTGCCTGCATTAGTCAGGTGATTCCCCTGATCAGGCTGTTGCAAAAGCAGCTGGAGAAAGTGAAGGAGGAGCTTAAGCGTAGCGATTCCGCAAAGCATGTCGCTATTGTGGATGAAGCCCTCCATACGCTTTGCCAGAGGAATACATTTTGGCCACAGTGCTCGATCCTCGGTTTAAAGCGTATGTTGTGTCTCTGTTGCCGGCGGACACAAGTCTACAAAGGTGCAAAGACCTGCTGGTCAGGAGATTGTCATCTGAAGGGGACTGTAACACGGCCCCAGCTCCTCCTTCATTTTGTCCCTCACCTGTGCCTGTGAGGAAACAGCTGCGATTTCCCACACAACCCGCTGGCGGGGATGCAGGGCAGGCAGGAGGGAGTTTGGACATCTGATACGGACTCAAGGACCTGCCAACGATTGCTGACATGTCTACTGTCGGTGCATTGGATGCTGTCAACATTGAAAAAATGGTGGAGGATTACTTTGGTGACAGCATCCAAGTAGGCATGTCAGACAGTCCTTACCTGTACTGGAAGGAAAAAAAGGCAGTTTGGAAACCCCTGTACAAACTGGCTCTATTTTACCTGAGTTGTCCCCCCTCCAGTGTGTACTCTGAAAGAGTATTCAGTGCAGCGGGGAACCTGGTCAGTGAGCGGCGAAGGAGGTTGCTTCTGAAAAATGTTGAGAAAATGATGTTTATAAAAATGAATTATCAATTATTCAATGAAGACCAGGAATTGCCTCCAGAGATTATAACGGGACCTTTGATTGTGGAGTCCAGCGGGACGATTTGATAATCTCTGAGAATGAGGAAGTACACACTGAAGGGGGCGAGGAATCAGAGGAGGAGGAGGATGATGATGAGTGACGATGACATCTTGTTGCTGTAGAGCCAGTTTATACAGTGAGATATTATGAATTGTTTTTTTGGTGTGGGTGCCCAAACAAACCAATCATTTTAGCCACAGTTTTGTAGGCCCTGTCGCTGAAATGTTTGGTTTGTTAAAGTGTGCATGTCCTATTTTCGCAACATAAGGGTGGGTGGGAGGGCCCAAGGACAATTCCATCTTGCATCACCATTCATTATTCCTACTGCTGAGAGTCATTCATATGTGGGACTTGTCTTTTCAATGCATACAACTGTTTGCATTCCACTAATGAGAGTAATTGATTGCTGCACCAATCGCCCACTGCTGGTTGCAGCTCTCACCCTGCATTAATTTGGGAGTCTGCCACTGCAGCCTTTTTTTTTGGAGCCTTGAGACTTTTAGGGATGCTGTACTAGCCGACACACTTTGGTCTGTCTTGTATCAAGCACAGTGGTCTTGTGTGCATGAGATTGTTCTCTGTCCTCTTCTAGAATTGTGTCACCATCTTCATGGGTGAGAATGTGATCTCCCTAACCCTCAATAGAATAGAACAAACTTTATTGGCCATGTATGCTTGCGCACACTAGGAATTTTCCTGGGTCAACCTCCTGTATTATTAATATAGCAACAGGCCTCAGAAACACTCCGCCCATATAGAGGGCCTTCAACAAAGGGAGTCTCTCCAGTACTATCCCCTATACTGCAGGTAGGAGTACTAGGGGCCTCTGGGCGCTGGACGTGCCTTGCGAGTCTTCTTTAGGGATCCATCCATGTCCCTGGGGGATTCAAGGCTGGGACAGGAAGGGTACAGGCTGAGTGGGGGTAGGGCACCCTTGTACTCTGCTGCTGTTGCCGGCTCCGGCCGGTAGCGTCTCCCTGGCGTCACGGCTGGCACTCTGCAGGGCCTCCCTCTTGCCTTCCTCACAATGCTGGCTGCTGGCTCTCCCTGTGTGCGCCGCTGTCCATCACCGCTGGACCTACCGGGCGGGTGATTAGTGTGCGCCCGCTCTCCTCTCCTGTCAGTCACGTTGCCCGGGACCTTGCAGCAGCACCCGCTCTCCTCCGGCCACTGTGCAGCTTCAGACGTCGCTGTCAATCACCGCCGGGTCTCCTGCACGGCAACGCTGCCTGGCTCTCTCCTCTCTAGCGGGTCTCACTTCTGCACGCTTCCAGGCTGCGCACTCTGCTGCTCTCCTCTCTGTGGATCTTTAGGGTGCCCAGCGTGTCTTCTCTCTCTAAGCATGTGTCAGCCTCTCTCACGCTGCTGCAAACCCTCCTCCGTCACGCTGCACAGTTTCAGGTCACCTCTTACCTCTCCTTTCGCACTCCCTTGGCAGCCAATCAGGGGGGTGTCAGGCTCCCTGCACGTGGACTGAGCTGGGGATGTTTAACCCCCACATCCCTGCAGTTTTCCTCTGAGCAGCATTGGCTGCAATTAAACTTATTTGGGGGCACTACATGGGCACAGGGGGTATCCTGTAGTGGGCTGCCACACAAGCCCATTCACATTTTTAGAAATATGGCTTTCCACAGGTTGCTCAGTCTGCCATTTGAGATTGGGATCTTTCAGCACAGAGATAAACTGCACATCAGGGTCAGGATCAGACAAGTTGTTAAACGGGGTTTCGACCATGAATTTATCAAATAATACCATTGGCCTGCAACTATCAATTTTCTTTGGTGAAATGGCAGAGTTAATGGGATCCACGTGGTATTCCATCTCCTGGCTTTATTTCATGCACCAAAAAGCTGCATTAGCGGCCGCTGTTCCTACTTCCCAAGATTAAATTAATTAATAATAATCATAATCACAATCAAGCCAGATAGGGGTCTTGTTAAATATTTAACTGACCAAAACGGATACACACTCGCAGAACAACTAGTACTGCCTCATCTACCTGCCTGGTCTGGTGCCCACTGCCTAGTACTGCCGTATCTACCGTCTGGTGCCTAGTACTGCCTAGTACTGCCTTATCTACCGGTCTTGTGCCTAGTACTGCAGTATCTACCGTGTGGTGCCTAGTACTGCCTCATCTACCTGTCTGGTCTGGTGCCCACTGCTGAGAGTCATTCGTATGAGGGACTTGTCTTTTCAATGCATACAAATGATTGCATTCCACTAATGAGAGTAATTGATTGCTGCACCAATCGCTCACTGCTCCTCGGCTGCACTGTGTAAACAGTGCACAATCAAGCCAGATAGGGGTATTGGTACTTGTTTTGAGGTTGTAGCAGGGGAGTGCAGCTACTCGTAACACGAGCGAAGATCAGTACTTCTCTATCGGCAAAGGACATCCTCCTCGACCGAGCGCGCAGCTTTACGAGGGACGCATGTGAAGCAGTGAGCAAAGGGAACACCCGCCTAGCGAGGCAGATCACCTGAATCCACCCTAGCGATCAATAGAGTTACAGAAGTCGCAGCCAGATAGAACTCTTCCAGCTGCCACCTAGTCATTGATTAGCCCCCTCCCCTCCACCCATTAGGCAATGATTGACGAGACGAATGGTAATAAATAATAAATGAATAATTAATAATCACAAAATTAAAAATCTGATGAAATTAATTAATAATAAATAATCATAATCACAATCAAGACAAATCAGTGCGGCACGAATTAATAATCATAAAATTAATCAATCACATCATTAAATTAATTAATAATCAATTAATCACAATCAAGACAGATAGGGGTCTTATTAAATATTAAACTGACCAAAACAGATACACACTCTGCACCATCGAGCAGATGATCGCTGACATGCCAGGTGCAACTGTCTTTAGCACCCTGAATGCTAAGTGTGGGTTTTGGCAGATCCCTCTGGACAGACCCTCTTCCTTGCTTACTGCCTTCATGACCCCTATTGGGTGCTACGTCTTCCTCCACATGCCCTATGGCATCACCTCGGGCAGCGAAGTTTTCCAGCGCTGCATGGAGCAACTGTTCGCTGGCTCTCCCTGTGACATCATCGCTGACAGCATCCTCATCTGGGGCCGCACCAGAGAGGAGCATGATCAACGCCTCCACCAGGTACTCCAACGGGCTTGCGCCCTCAACCTCAAGCTCAACCCTGACAAGTGCAGATTCAGAGTCACAGAGGTGGTATACGTGGGCCACCTCCTCACCGACAAGGGTGTCCTGCCAAACCCCAACAAGGTCTCTGCCGTCCTGCAGATGCCCCTCCCAGCAGACAAATTGGCACTCCAGCGCTTACTGGGGATGACCAATTACCTAGCCAAGTTTCTCTCACAGTACAGCACTAAAACTGCACCCACACAGTGTTCCCCATGGTAAAACAGCTCCTGCGGCCTAGAGTCAAATCCCAAGTGAGTGATTGCATCAACAGACACAGAGCAGGCTCCAAGGTGTCCTACGACAGATCGGCACATCGCCTGCCACCACTTTCTCAAGGCCAACCTGTTCGCATACAGACTGAGCAAGGCTTTGACAGAACAGCAGTGGTGCAGCGTCCAGCAGAGCATCCCAATAGTTATGTGGTGCAGTCTGATGATGCCTTGTATGAGCGCAACCGCCGACACCTGCCGAGTACAGCTGAAGAGGACTCTGCACAGCCGGGTCCATCAGTTACTGCCACTGCTGCAACCAATGCTAGTGATGGTTTACATCATTTGGACGATCCTATCCCAGAGACCTTACCAGTGTCAGAGGCCTCACAAACTGTCCAGGACAATCCCATGGGCTCACAGCACACCATCACCAGGTCCGGGCAGGTGTCCAAGCCCAATCCCAAGTTCCAAGACTTTGCTATGTAGTCTTCCTCTTTATCTTCATTGTATTCTAACTGTTCTAACCATGCATGTTGTGTCCTCTCAGTTTAAAAGGGGGGATGTAGATGCATCTGATGCATCTTGGTAATTGTAGTACCCTGGTAGTGATGTCACTTCCGGTCACATGACTGGCCGGGTAGTTAGAGTTAGCCAGAGCTGGAATAAAGACGCACCTGTTTGAAGCTGCACAGGTGTCCGTGAGTTTCCTTGATACGCACACATCTACATCTTCCATCTGCCACCTTAAAATTGATTAGCCCCCTCCTCTACACCCATTAGGCAATGATTTAAGAGACGACTGGTAATAAATGAATAATAATCACAAAATTAAACAATCAGATTACATTAATTAATCATAATCACACCATCAAGCCAGATGTTAAAGTGATCAAAACAGTTACACACTTGCAGACAAACTCTTTGCTGCACAAAATGCCCACCGCTCTTTGGCTGCACATGGTAAACAGTGCACGATCAAGCCAGATAGGGGTCTTTCTTGGGCCTTTTTTTTTAAACTGCCATCCTGTCTGCCGCTGCAGTGCCACTCTTACATGAGCCACATGTTTGTGCAGCACACTTGTGTGGCTTAGCATAGTTACTCAGCTACCTCGGTGCAACCTTTTCCCTAAAAACAATATTGTGAGGTGTGAGGTGTTCAGAATAGACTGGAAATGAGTGGAAATGAATGTTATTGAGGTTAATATAGAGTAGGAGCAAAAAAAAAACACCCAAATTCTCAGATTTTAGCAGTTTTTATGCTTTTTTAACAAAAAAATCAGAACCCAAATGTTATGGTTTCGGGAGTTAACCCGTAGCCGTGACTGCTGTTTAGGACAGCCACAGCGAGACCCTACTCTACCTCTGTTGACCCCCAAAGCCAGGTAACCGGTTCCTGCAGGAGCTAGGCTTCGCCTGTAGCCGCCACGTTTGGAAGGGCGAGTTAAGCCCGCCCTGGCTCCGGTGCAGCCAGGAGTTATGATGGTACAAGGAACCGGGACCTCCTAAGGGTACAGCCAAGAGGAGATCTAGCTAAGGGACCTAACTGGTATTTAAACAAAAGGCAACTTGCCAAACTGGCTATGCTGCTAAGCGCCAGCGACCTAGTCGCTTAACCACCAGCGACCAAGTCGCATACACAGAAAATACACCACACAAAAAGGCACACCACACGAAAGAAATAAGGTGACGAGGGAACGACACCAAACAAGGGAACTGCAAAGGGGCGAAGGCCCAGGGCACCTCTTAGGAACTACAGAGGATAGCCCCAAAACTAAGGATAATCCCAAGGCTGGGTAACGGATACCAAAGAATAGAAGCTGACCCCAAAAAGGGGTACTCACGAGGACCAGAGGGGGGTCACAGCAGGAGAAACTTTCAGGCAGGACACTACAGGTACCAGGACAGCAGGGAGACCGGAGAAACCACTGTGACAGATGCTATAACCGGCAGGGGTATGCTGGGCTGGCCTCCTTATAAAGGAGTTTCTGCAGCCCAGCCCGCCCAGCCGAATTGAAATCAGCTGCTATTCCTCCAATTATGCTTTCTTCTGAGGACGCTTCCGCCGCTGCCCCCGGCGGCGTCCATCGTTGCTGGGTAACGGAACTACAGCATCCGGCTGCCTGAGTCCCCCGGCGTCCCGGGTTGCTAGGCGCCGTGCTGACGCGCTGTTCCTGCGCCCGGCTGCCGAATCCCGGGCGTCTGCGGTTGCTGGGCAACCCGGCCGCCTGGCGTTGTGACGGGGAGGATGTGCGGCCATGAGATGCCGCCGCCCCGTTACCGACGCTGCACGCCTGCTGCATGCAAAACTACCCCCCCCTCGAGGAGGGGTTAACAAACCCCTATAACCAGCCTTATAGGGAAAATCCCAAAAGAACTCTGCTTTGAGTCTTGGGGCATGCAGATCTCTGTCCGAGACCCAGGACCTTTCTTCCGGCCCATATCCTCTCCAATGGACTAGAAAGCGGAGAGACCCGCGAACCACCATGCAGTCCAGGATTTTTTCTACCAAAAATTCAGAGTGACCGTGGACATCCACTGGTGATCTACCCTGCACCATCCTCCGAGGAAACTTCTTGGAGCAGATGGCTGGTTTGAGTAACGAGGAATGGAAGGTATTGGCAATTTTAAGAGATTTGGGGATAAGTAGCCGAAAGGCTACTGGGTTGACTCTCCTTATAATGGTGTATGGACCAATAAACTTTGGACCAAACTTGGCAGACAGTTGCCGAAGTTTAATGTTACGGGTCGATAACCACACTCTATCGCCCACCTTAAAATTGCACGGCCGTCTCGAACGATCGGAAAAGACTTTTTCCCGAAAGGCAGCTCCTTTAAGGGCTAAGTGTACTTGCCTCCAGATAGCTCTGAGCCGAGCCGTGGTTGAAGATGCGACTACAAGACCCTCTGGGCCCAGTGCATTAGCCTTGGGATGAACCCCATAGACTGTAAAAAATGGAGACGTCCTTGAAGAGGAATGATATGCATTGTTATAGGAAAACTCAGCGATGGGAAGAAATTCTGCCCAATCATTCTGAGTCTTAGAAACAAACATGTGCAAGTACTGCTTCAAGGACTGATTAAGTCGTTCTGTTATCCCATTAGATTGGGGATGGTAGGCTGAGGTTAAACTCAGTTTAATCTTAAGTGCCGCACAAAAGTACTTCCAAAAACGTGCAATAAACTGAGGACCTCTATCCGACACGATGTCAGAAGGCAACCCATGGAGTCTAAAGATATGGAGAAGGAACAATTTGGCCAGCCCGCTAGCTGTTGGTAATTGCGGCAATGGGACAAATTGAGCCATTTTACTTAAGCGATCAATAACTACCCAGATGACCTGGAACCCGTGAGACATGGGCAAATCTACCACAAAATCCATGGCAATATGTGACCACGGTCTGGACGGAATGGCGAATGGAATAAGTTGCCCCATCGGAGTTGTCCTAGGAACCTTATGCCTCGCACATACTGGGCATGACAAAACAAAGTCCCTAGTATCGGCGGCAATGTCGGGCCACCAGACACTGCGAGAGAGGAGTTCCAAAGTCTTTTTGACTCCCTGATGTCCTGCAATCCTACTCTCATGGAAATCTGCCAACACCTCCCTTCTCAAGGCCTGTGGAACAAACAGACACCCATCGGGTTTCTGACTGGGCGCCCCATCTTGAACTCTGAGAAGTGAATCCTTCAAGGTCTGGGTAAGACCGGAATGAATAACTGATGGTGGAAGGATAGGCACCGGGGAAACCCTTGACTCTTGTCTGGGTATAAAGCTGCGGGAAAAGGCATCCGCACGAATGTTTTTCGATCCCGGCCTATAGGAGATGAGAAAATTAAAGCGTGTAAAAAATAATGCCCACCGGGCTTGTCGGGCATTTAAATGCTTGGCAGACTCAAGATATTGCAGGTTTTTATGGTCGGTGATCACCAATATCTGGTGGCTAGCTCCCTCCAACCAGTGTCTCCACTCCTCAAAGGCCCACTTAATGGCCAGCAACTCCCGATTACCCACATCATAGTTGGCCTCTGCTGATGAGAATTTTCTGGACATGTAGGCACATGGGAAGAGAAATGAGGAGTTGGAACCCTTCTGAGATAGCACGGCACCTGCTCCTACCTCCGAGGCGTCAACCTCAATGATAAAGGGTTGCTCTGGATCTGGATGTCTGAGGATGGGAGCAGTCACAAAAGCATCCTTTAGTGCCGCAAATGCCTGCTCCGCTTGCGGGGACCAATTGGAAGGATCCGCTCCCTTCTTAGTGAGGGCCACAATGGGAGCGACTACATCAGAGAAAGACCGGATAAATCGTCTGTAATAATTTGCGAACCCCAAGAATCGCTGAATGGCCTTCAAATTGGAGGGGCGAACCCATTCCAAGACTGCCTGCAATTTTTTGGGTTCCATGCGAAAACCGTCTGAAGAAATAATATACCCTAAAAAGGATACCTCGGGAACTTCAAATTCGCATTTCTTCAGTTTGGCTAAGAGATGATTTTCACTGAGTTTTTGTAGGACTTGACGTACCTGGGAGCGATGTTCCTCCAGAGTACTGGAATAAATCATAATATCGTCTAAGTAGACGACCACAAACCTCCCAAGAAAGTCCATGAGGACATCGTTAATAAAGTCTTGGAAGACAGCGGGTGCATTGGATAACCCAAAGGGCATCACAAGGTATTCGTAGTGCCCTGTTTGGGTACTAAAGGCTGTCTTCCACTCGTCCCCGGCTCTAATACGTATGAGGTTGTATGCCATGGGTCTTCAACCTATGGCCCTCCAGATGTTGTGAAACTACATGTTCCAACATGCATTGCCACATTTTTTCCTATAACAGCATGCCAAAACTGTCAGGGCATGCTGGGACATGTAGTTCCACAACATCTGGAGGGCCACAGGTTGAAGACCTGTGTTGTATGCTCTCCGAAGATCAATTTTGGAAAATATTTTGGCGGAGCGCAGCTGGTCAAAGAGAACCGAGATCAATGGTAAGGGATATGTGTTTTTTACGGTAATTTTATTGAGGGCCCTGTAATCAATACAGGGCCTTAGAGACCCATCTTTTTTAGAAACAAAAAAGAACCCCGCACTCAGAGGGGATTTAGATGGTCTGATAAACCCTTTATCCAGATTCTCTTGAATGTACTCGTTCATGGAACGAGTCTCGGGACCAGACAAAGAGTAGAGTCTGGCCTTCGGGTATTGTACCTCCGGCAGAAGTTCAATGGCACAGTCGTACGGACGGTGAGGTGGTAAAACATCTGCCTGTCCTTTGGAGAACACATCGACAAAGTCTTAATAACTAGGGGGAATCCCCTCCAAGGTAACTGCCCACGCCCGAATGGGGCATTTGATGCAGGACCCAAAACACTGATCACCCCAACATATGATCTCTCCTGTTTGCCAATCGATGTGGGGATTGTGGTTCTTGAGCCAGGGGTATCCCAGAACCACCGGGACCAGGGAACAAGAGGTTAAGAAGAAGGAGATAGTCTCCTCATGAAAAATTCCCACACGAAGTTGCAACGGTGGAGTCTGGCTTGTGATAGCTCCACTGGGAAGAGGACCGCCACCCAGAAACCGCATGATGAGCATTCTATCCAGATCTAACTGGGGAATTCCCAGCCTAGAAGCAAAAGAAATATCCAAAAAATTTCCAGCCGCCCCGCTATCAATAAAGATGGATACGGGGTTTTCAGTGTTATCTACCTTAAGACAGGCTGGTACCAATAGTGCATTACGAGAGGAAATGAGCTGAAGAGCAAGATGAACCCCCTCACAATTCACTTGGTCCGTGCGTTTCCCGGCTTGTTCGGGCAAGTACGCAAGACATGTCCCTTGTTGCCGCAATAGAGACAAAGTCCTGATGACATCCTGCGGGCTCTCTCATCTGGAGGAATCCGAAAAGCCCCTATCTGCATGGGCTCTTCCTCCTCTTCGGGTGGCACATAACCGAGAGAGGTCGGTCGGAGAGAAGAACTTCTCTCTGACTTCCGCTCCTGGAGGCGACGGTCAATTTTTATGGAAAGCTCCATAAGCTTATCGAGAGTGTCAGGAGAGGGGTATTGAATCAGGCTATCCTTGATTACCTCCGACAATCCCTGCCTGAACTGACTGCGCAAGGCCGGGTCATTCCAACCGCAGTCGTTGGACCATCGGCGGAATTCCGTGCAGTATGCCTCTGCCGGATTCCTTCCTTGTTTTAAGGCCCGCAGGTGACTTTCAGCTGAGGCCTCTCTATCAGGGTCGTCGTACAGCAACCCTAAGGATTTAAAAAAGGCATCTACCGATCAAAGGGCCGGATCGTCAGGTTTAAGCCCAAAGGCCCAGGTTTGTGGATCCCCCTGTAGCAACGATATGATCAATCCCACCTGTTGCTGCGCGGAACCAGATGACTTAGGCCTGAGGCGAAGATAAAGCTTACAGTTCTCTTTAAAATTAAAGAAGTCTTTCCGATTACCGGAAAATCGGTCCGGGAGATTCATCTTAGGCTCGGGAGCCGGAACTGAGGGACCCTGAGCCAGTTCTTCCTGGGACTTTACTCGCAAAGACAGATCCTGCACCATCTGGATAAGGTTCTGTAGCTGGTTGGCAAAGGCCTGGGCTGGATTAGATGGAGTAGGATTCATGATAGGAAGCCTGAACAGGGAGGTAAGGGGCAGATACTGTACTTCTAACAGAATTAAATCCCCTAATACTAAGCCCTCCCTCTTTGGCTATGTTTTTCTGGCCGGTTATAATGTTATGGTTTCGGGAGTTAACCCGTAGCCGTGACTGCTGTTTAGGACAGCCACAGCGAGACCCTACTCTACCTCTGTTGACCCCCAAAGCCAGGTAACCGGTTCCTGCAGGAGCTAGGCTTCGCCTGTAGCCGCCACGTTTGGAAGGGCGAGTTAAGCCCGCCCTGGCTCCGGTGCAGCCAGGAGTTATGATGGTACAAGGATCCGGGACCTCCTAAGGGTACAGCCAAGAGGAGATCTAGCTAAGGGACCTAACTGGTATTTAAACAAAAGGCAACTTGCCAAACTGGCTACGCTGCTAAGCGCCAGCGACCTAGTCGCTTAACCACCAGCGACCGAGTCGCATACACAGAAAATACACCACACAAAAAGGCACACCACACGAAAGACACGAAATAAGGTGACGAGGGAACGACACCAAACAAGGGAACTGCAAAGGGGCGAAGGCCCAGGGCACCTCTTAGGAACTACAGAGGATAGCCCCAAAACTAAGGATAATCCCAAGGCTGGGTAACGGATACCAAAGAATAGAAGCTGACCCCAAAAAGGGGTACTCGCGAGGACCAGAGGGGGGTCACAGCAGGAGAAACTTTCAGGCAGGACACTACAGGTACCAGGACAGCAGGGAGACCGGAGAAACCACTGTGACAGATGCTATAACCGGCAGGGGTATGCTGGGCTGGCCTCCTTATAAAGGAGTTTCTGCAGCCCAGCCCGCCCAGCCGAATTGAAATCAGCTGCTGTCACGGAGAAGGATTCCTCCAATTATACTTTCTTCTGAGGACGCTTCCGCCGCTGCCCCCGGCGGCGTCCATCGTTGCTGGGCAACGGAACTACAGCATCCGGCTGCCTGAGCCCCCCGCTGTTCCTGCGCCCGGCCGCCGAATCCCGGGCGTCTGCGGTTGCTGGGCAACCCGGCTGCCTGGCGTTGTGACGGGGAGGATGTGCGGCCGTGAGATGCCGCCGCCCCATCACCGACGCTGCACGCCTGCTGCGTGCAACACCAAAACCCCAAAAATACAAACACAAAACACTTAGGAGGTGTTTTGCCAAAACCCATTAGAACCCAAAACCTCAAGGTAATCAGAACCCAAAACCCAAAACCCGAAAAGTGGCCGGTGCACATCCCTAGTAATAACCTGATGCTGCAGCTGTGCAGCATACCCTGCAGTCTTGCCTAAAGCCATTCCCCAGCTCACTGCAGCTGTCGTCATTACTGCCTTTGTTACAGGCCTCAGCCATGCTGCAAACAAACCATGGTAGTTTCCAACCAATCCCTGTTTCTGATGTCATGGACCCTAGCTAATCCACGTGCAGCTCTCCCTATATGTATAGTGGATTAAGGACTGGGAAATTGCCAGTTCAATGAAGTCTTTAGCCTTGCCGCTTCCTGTGCTACACAGTCTGGTCCCTACCAGAGTTGTTGGTACCATCTACTTGTTCAGCTCCAGCTGATTTTTTGCCTTGCTGTCACCTGCATGTAATTTCCACAGTAAGCTACATGTCTCCACAGCTCCAGTGGCATCCAGCTGCCTCCGTGTGCACTCACCATCCTGCTGCAGGGTCTGGCTTCCTTCAGTGTCCCTGGGGTCTCTTCAAATTTCCAGCTGAGCTCTGCATTGCCATCTACAGTCTGTCCACTCATCAGGATCGACTGCCACCATCGATACTTATATAAACCTTCAACATTTATGGTCAAACACTGATTGCTCCTAACGATATTAGCAATCTTGATTTTGACTTCTCCACACACTGTTCTCTATATCTTAGGTCCTACTTATTACATAGCGATATCTTTCTCACACGAGACACTGCTAAATCTCTTAATCATGCACTCATTATATCCCACATTTACTATTACAATAGTACCCTAACTGGTCTTCCCAAGAACATACTCTCACCACTGCAATCCATTTTAAATGCTGCTGCAATGCTGATCTTCCTTGCAAGATGCTTATCGTTTGCTGATTCGCTCTGCCAGCCCCTACATTGGTTGCCTGTATTTTACTGTATTCAATATAAAATATTCTATTCACATACAAAGCGAATAACCATACTGCACAAGCTATCTCTTTACTTATTACAAAATGTCTTATATCTCAACCACTCTGCTCTGCACAAGATCTGCGTCTCTCTTCTGTACGGATCACCAGCTCCTATTCACTTTTACAGGACTTTCATTGGTCTGCTCCCACCCTATGGAATGCCATTCCACCCACAATAAGACTCTCTACTAGCCTCAAAACTTTCATGTGTTCCCTGAAAACTCACCTCTTTAGGCAAGCCTATCATATGTAAGAACCACATGCATAACCCTCTGAGGCACTTATGTATTATATAGCTTCCCTTCTGGAATTGTAACTTGGTGGGACTGCTATGCTATTACTGGTGCCAGTCCTTGTGTTTCCCTCCTATGTCCCTATAGATTTTAAGCTTGCAGTAGGTCCCTCTTACCTTCAAGTCTGTTTGTTGTTCCCCAGTTTGTTTTATCACTGTCTACAATTGTAAAGTGAAACGGATTCTGCTGCGCTATATAAGAAACTGTAAATAAATAAATAAGAGTTTGTTGGCTGTGGCTGAGGATGAGACTGAAGAATATTGCAAAGAGATGGCAGATTGTGACCGAGGATGAAGCTAATGAAAACTGTGAAGAAGTTGCAGGTTGTGGCCGAAGATAATGCTTAAAAATACTGGGAAGTGGTTTCAAGCTAAGGATGTTATTAATAAGATTTGAAGACTGTGGAATTGAAGACTATGGCTTTTGTAATGTGGGATTGAAGACTGCAGCTTTAAGACTCTCAAATTGAAGGTAAAGCACACTTCCACAACTGAGATAGGATGGTATTGGACATTGCTGACATCACAGACCATCCTTAAAAATGCCTGGGCATGCCTGCATTTTTTTCCACCACTTCCTTTCAATCAAACTGTGACTACTGTGATCAAACTGCAAGTACATAGCAGTCAGGAATTTTGTGGTTGATGTGTATGTGCATTTGTTTAATGGAATTGTGAAGTCATAGGAATTGCGAAGCCTATAGGCCCTCCTTCAGATTCCCTTGCTTCCCTGCGCATTCACACAGAGGAGCAATGTATCGTGACTGCACATATGCAAAATCATTTATGCAGCAGCTTGGTGTGAGCTGCCATGGTGAATTGATGGCAGGTGGGGGGTGAGAGGTGGGTGGTCATGGTCGCACCCATAGGAACGCCCAGTGTTTCATGAGCGTTCCCATGAAAATGCTTGGAGTTTCCATGGATATTCGCCCATGACGCGAGTGCATGGGGCGGGCAGCTGACATCAGTGGATGTCAGCTGCCCGTTCTCTTTCCATACAGGGAGGTGTCTTAGACTTGTGAATGCTGTGCAACTTATTACGCTGCCGTGAAACTAGGTGCGCTGTAGCGAGTTGTCTGGACAACACCATAGGTTGCATAGATGAAGGTGGCTCCATCTATACATCTGACACTCTGGGGGAAATTTACCAAAATGGATTCGTAAAAAATAGGTGTATTCGTAGGCAGAAATACACCTATTTTTTACACATTTGTATTTTCGGGATTTACAATCCCGAAAATACAACAATTCGTATTCCTAAAGATGGAACATTCGTATTTGTATTTACAAATACAAATGTCTACACCATCGATAGAATACGAAAGAAATCACCATTCAAAAGAATGGTGGTTCCTGATGTACTAAGCAGCCGTATTGATAATACGACTGCTAAGTGGTGTAAAACACCCACGCAAATACGACAGGAAAATACACCTTGCTTTCCCTGTCATACAGTATTTGCGTTAAGCCTGCACAGATCAGTCAGATCCGTGCAGGCTTTAGTGTTAAAAAATAGAAAAAAAAAATATTAAAAAAAAAAAAACAGCGTGGGGTCCCCCCCACAGCTGTAACCAGCACCAGGCTGAAGGAGCCGGGGCCGGTAATTAAAAATCAGGGAACCCGACAAATAGGGGTTCCCCGATTTTTTACAGCCAGCCCCAGGCTTCAGGTCCGGGGCTGGTTCCCAAAATACGGGGGACAAAATGAGTAGGGGTCCCACGTATTTTAAGAACCAGCCCCAGGCCAAACCAGCCAGCAGGGTAATGCCACAGCCGGGGGGAGACTTTTTATACAAGTCCCCCCGGCCAAAGCATTAACCCTCTGACCAGTCAGCCTGGCCAGGGGCCCTGGGGGAGTGGGGACCCCCCCAATGAAGACCCCCCCCCCTCCAGGACTTACCTGACCAGGCTGAAGCCTGGTGCTGTCCTCGATGCCCTTGGGCGGTGGGCATCGAGCTGATAGTGGTGTAAAAAATAGAATAATCTATTGTTTAATACTGGGGCACTATGAGTCCCAGCAAGCCTCCCCCGCAAGCTGGGACTTGGAGAACCACAAGTCCCAGCCTGCAGGGCATTAAAGGGCCCACTGGGTCTTGTAGTGCCACAGTATTAAAAATAGTAAAATAAAACACACTGACACACACTTAAAATAAAACTTTAATACATACAAAGCCCACACATACTAATACTTACCTATCTTCTTCCCGTAGGTAGCCCTGGTCCTGATGTCCTGTGTCGTCTTCTGGATCCATGTCGACGTCGCTGTCCATGTCGTCCTCGCTGTCGGCGTCCGGAGTCCGACGAAATCCATGTGGGAAGCTGTGGAAGGAAACCATACTCACCTGTCCCAGGGCGACGTAGTCCAGGTAAGGGTCTTTGCAAAAAAACAAACCGACACGTGAAACCAGCCAGACAGCAGAGAGCCGCACGGTACTCTGTGTACATCGTGCGGCTCCGCCTCCCGAATGCCGCTATTGGCCGCCTTTCTGCCTAGCGGCTCCTGATTGGCCGCTAGGCCGCAAGGCGGCCAATAGTGGCATTCGGGAGGCGGAGCCGCACGATGTACACAAACACCGTGCGGCTCTCTGCTGTCTGGCTGGTTTCGCGTGTCGGTTTGTTTTTTTGCAAAGACCCTTACCTGGACTACGTCGCCCTGGGACAGGTGAGTATGGTTTCCTTCCACAGTATGGTTTCCTTCACCCAAGATTAGAGTAAGATAAATCTATAAAGGTATCTTTTAGGTGTAAATAGGGAGTCCAAGTTAGACAATGAACTGTGCGTACCGCACTTACGTGGGAAGATGCTGAGTATGTGCCCGTAGCGTGTTCTTGTTTTTACTATGTGTCCACTGTCACCGTAGGAGCCAATCTTTTTCCTCTCAATGGTGGTTCAATAGTAAAGCAGTATTAGTGCCTAATAATTAATTATTTCTCTATAAGGAACAGGTAAGTGGAAGTGGTTGTGCCTTTAAGGTGAATAGAGGTACTAAGTAGCGTACCGTGACTCACACTGTGATGTGTGGAGAAATACCCAGAAAGGTTTCTTTTACAGGAAGGAAGGATTTCACCGCCTCTCGTGATTATGTGGATAGATAATATATATATACCCAGGGTTCATACGACAATTAGATGATATGCGTACCAAAACTTACACATGTGTAAGTGTTTCACCTCCTATAATGGTTTCTTTAATTCGGAGTGGTAATATTTCCCAAAAGAAGTTATTCTTGACCGAAAGGAGATTCTTTTTTTTTTAAAAGTTCTTTATTGTACAGTAGAAAAAACGAATAAAAAATCCTCCATCCCAACAATGGAAGGATGTACAGAAGTCCCAAATCTAGCAGCAAAAAGTCCAATATTGACCCGAAAAAAATTAAAATAAAAAAAACAAGTTAAAAAATACATACAGTATATCCAAATGGTATCTGGAATGGTGAAGAAGATGATGGCTGCTCACTCTCCACAGTACTCGTCGACGCGTTTCGGTGTCTAGGAAGACCTTTTTCAAGACATGTCTGTGGAGAGTGAGTGTCCATCTTTTATACCTAGAGCAGCCTATCATGTTTGACAGGAAGTGAGGTTTCTAATAGGGAATGGGATCATTCGTCAGACTGCATTTAGGTCTACAGTCATTAGGTCGACCCCACTAGGTCGACTGGCAGGAAGGTTGACCTGACTTAAGGTCGACATGGGCCAAGGTCGACATGACTTAAGGTCAAATTTGCATAAAGGTCGACATGAGGAAGGTCGACTGGTCATAAGGTCGACATGGGTTTTTCACTGTTTTTTTATCCGAATGTCGACACAGTCGACATGGACACAGTTGGCAATGAGAATCGGACCCTCGCATCGCTCGCTTCGCTCGCAATGCTTCGGGCACGGTGCCTCGCTGCGCTCGGCACACTATTTTATTCTCCCACCACGCCCTAGTGGATGGTAGGGCATAAAATCTCACCTGTCGGCACATGTCGGCTCAAAAAACAGTGAAAAACCCATGTCGACCTTATGACCAGTCGACCTTCCTCATGTCGACCTTTATGCAAATTCGACATTAAGTCATGTCGACCTTGGCCCATGTCGACCTTAAGTCAGGTCGACCTTCCTGCCAGTCGACCTAGTGGGGTCGACCTAATGACTGTAGACCTAAATGCAGTCTGACGAATGACCGCATCCCTCTAATAGACTTCCTGTTATGTATAATTACATAGTATACTTTAAAAAACCATATATAACATCCATATATTCGCCTCACATAAGGTTATACATCATATATAATTTTAAAAAAAGTAATACATCACACAATGTTCACATTTTAACAGGTTATTTTTCAATCAGGAAGATGGTCGCCATGACAACGTGTATACGACTTCCGGAATAAGCCGTGGATACTTTTGTTTAAAAGATCTAAAATGTCCCCAACGAAAATAGAACGATCAGGAGGATCTCCGTTTGGTAATTGTAATGCCAATGACGAATCCTCTTATGAAAGCAAGAGAATATATATAGAACGGCAACAGCGTGTTTTGCTTTCTGGTTTGTCGGTGTATGGACCGCAAACTACGGAAGCCGCAGTGGATCAAATTGCTGTAAAAGGCAAAGAATACATGAAACAGCCGGGAGGAGATACGTAGCGCAATTAACCTCAGAGAAACCTTTTGTTTTTAAGAACGTCGCGTCATAGACCCGCCGGCTTCCGGTTGCTGGACCGCATACTACGGGAGCTCAGCAGGGTCAGACGCAGTAACTTCCAGAGATTGAGCCGCACGATTGCGGAAATGTGATGGCTGTTGATTCCTTGTAATACTCGTTGCCATAGCGACACGTTCCTCTGTAATAGATAACAAAAAAAGGGAGTTATATAAAAAAATTCTCAGAGCTGAAATTAACATCAAGTAAAACAGACAGTACCATGATGAATGTGCCTATATGGCAGCAGATAGCGAGCTGAAGTGGTACTCATAGAAACCACTTCAGCTCGAAATCACTGTTTAAACCTCCGGGCAATAAAGTCTTGCAATTGTAAATAAGATTAATTTCAGACTTTGCCAAAGAGGAGGTATTATCATTAAGTCTGATATTTTTGTTGACCACTTTGAGTCCACAAAAGGACACTATTTCAGCAGGGGAACAGTTATGCACATTTTTGAAGTGTGCCGATAACGCATGGCATTTCAAGCCTTTTTTGATGTTTCTAATGTGTTCCCCTAGCCTTATTTTCAGTGCCCTAGTGGTCCGACCGATATAGTGTTTATCACAACTACATTTGATGGTATATATAACATTCTTCACGTTACATGTAATAAACTCCTTTATATCCATTTTAAAGCCATTTATCTCATACTTAGTGATTTTATTATTTCCATCACTCTTGATGTTCTTGCACCCAATACAGCTGCCACACCGGAAGAAGCCCTTTGAAGTGATCCTTGTCATAGGGGGTTTGTTGACATAATTGCTTTTGACTAAATTGGATCGAATATTGGGTGCCTTACGGTCAGAGCTGCAAGTATGGCGGTACGGAGTGGTACGGCGTACCATTAAAAGAAATACTGCCGGTACCCCGTACCGCCATAACAAATCTGCCCCAAAGTGTTTAATGCGCATGCGCGCATATGTAAGTGGCGGGGGGCGTGGTTTTCCCCGCCCCGCCACAGCTGATTGCTTTCGGAGCGGAGGGGAGGGGAGCGCATTGCGCTTCGCTCCCTCCCCTCCCTGTGTCACTCAGACTAGGCTGTCAGGCGACAGCCAATCAGCGCTCGCGGGCTGGCAGCCAATCAGGAGCCAGCCCGCGAGATAGACAGAGCCAGGCAGAAGAGACGGGAGATGCGCTCCCTCCCCCTCCCCTCCCCAGGGAAGCAGAACAGCGGGGGACTATAGGGGGGAGAGGACCACCTGACTGCCCCGGACACAGCCAGCACTGGTGAGTTGTGCTGCTGTGGGGGCATTTATGTGTGGCACTGTGGGGGCATATTATATCTGGCACTGGGGGCATATCTGGCACTGGGGGCATATGTGTGGCACTGTGGGGGCATATATCTGGCACTGGGGGCATATGTGTGGCACTGTGGGGGCATATGTGTGGCACTGGGGGCATATGTGGCACTGGGGGCATATGTGTGGCACTGTGGGGGCATATGTGGCACTGGGGGCATATCTGGCACTGGAGGCATATGGGTGGCACTGTGGGCATATGTGTGGCACTGTGGGGGAATATCTGGCACTGGGGGCATATGTGTGGCACTGTGGGGGCATATCTGGCACTGGGGGCATATGTGTGGCATTGTGGGGGCATATATCTGGCACTGGGGCACTGTGGGGGCATATCTGGCACTGTGTGGGCCTATTAGTAATGGGCATCAGTTGTGCGGTGTAATGAGCATTATGGTGTGGGGAATAATGTGTAACGGGCATTATGGTATGGGTCATATGTATTGGGTGTGTGACGCGTAACAGGCATATTACTGTGTAAACTTTGGGCGTGTGCCTTTGGCGTGCAATATTCCAGCCACTCCCCCTAGTGTCATATGACCACGCCCCTGGTCACACCCCCTGACCACGCCCATTTTTCGGCCACAGTACCACTAAGACCTTTTTCCTACTTGCACCACTGCTTACGGTAAATGTGTTTTGGCATTTCTGGTATAATATTTTTCAACACGGGGTCACACAATAAAACCTTCCAATGCTTTTTAAAGATTCTCTCTATTTTTTTTGTGTTCCTCCGTATATGTTGAGATAAAAGCCAGTGCATAGGAATCGTTTTGATTGTTCTTTTTGTCTACATTTATAGAAGTTACTTTCTTTTTTAGTGGTTCTATTTCCCCTTCTAGTTTCTGATTTTCATATCCACAAGCTAAGAATTTGGATTTCATATCCATGGCTTGTTCCAAAAAGATTTTGTCATCAGAACAGTTGCGCCCTTAGGTATAGAAATTGAAATTGGCCCTTAGGTATAGAATTCAGCCATTGATTGTGGTGACAGCTGGAAGCAGGAATGTAGGTACCCAAATCTGTTGGTTTTCTAAAGTTTTTGTGCTTTAAAATCCCCTCTTCAATGTATACCGTGATGTCAAGAAAGTTTATACTCTTTTCATCAATTTCAAATGTTAGTTTTATATTACGATCATTATTGTTGAGTGTATCGCAAAATTTTATGAGGGTTTCTCTGTCTCCATCCCAAACAAAAAAGATGTCATCTATATATCTAGCGAAGGTCACCAGATTCGCCCCGAATGGGTTGTTAGCCCAGATGGTGTTGAGCTCCCATGCCCCCATGAATAAGTTGGCATAGCTCGGGGCTTGCTGCTAGATTTGGGACTTCTGTACATCCTTCCATTGCAGGGATGGAGGATTTTTTATTCGTTTTTTCTACTGTACAATAAAGAACTTTTAAAAAAAAAAAGAATCTCCTTTCGGTCAAGAATAACTTCTTTTGTGAAATATTACCACTCCGAATTAAAGAAACCATTATAGGAGATGAAACACTTACACATGTGTAAGTTTTGGTACGCATATCATCTAATTGTCGTATGAACCCTGGGTATATATATATTATCTATCCACATAATCACGAGAGGCGGTGAAATCCTTTCTTCCTGTAAAAGAAACCTTTCTGGGTATTTCTCCACACATCACAGTGTGAGTCACGGTACGCTACTTAGTACCTCTATTCACCTTAAAGGCACAACCACTTCCACTTACCTGTTCCTTATAGAGAAATAATTAATAATAAGGCACTTGTTACGATCCGCCTCCAGCGGATCGGTGTTATGCACAGATTCACGCATTCCCCTGTGTGTTGGCTCCCTGTGTATTTTCCTGTCTGTGTTGGTATTTGCTCGTTGGTGACCTCCGGTGGTCAGCCTGGGCCATTGCAGCTCACTCTGTCTGTGTGGGTGTGTGATTAGGGCTCAGGTGTTCTCATCAACTGCTAGCTTGCTATGCTCATCTGCAGGCTATGTGTGTTGATCACTTCCTGGTGTTCACTATATAAACCTTCCTCATCTATTACTTCCTGCCGGTTATAGCTTTAGTCTTTGCTAAAAGTGTTCCTGTGCTCCCATCCTGTTCCTGAGTCCGTGTCCAGTATCCAGCCTATCCTCGTGTCCATGTGCAGCTTCCAGTTTGTTCCAAGTGTCCGCATCCAGTATCTAGCCCATCTGTGTGTCCATGTGCAGCTTCCAGTTTGTTCCAAGTGTCCGCATCCAGTATCTAGCCCATCTGTGTGTCCGTGTGCAGCTTCCAGCTTGTTCCTGAGTCCGCATCCAGTATCCAGCCCGTCCTTGTGTCCATGAGCAGCTTCCAGTTTGTTCCCAGTGTCTGTATCCAGTATCCAGCCATTCCGGTGTCGGTGTGCAGTCTCCTGTCCCTCCTTGGTTCCAGCTGACCTGTCCTGCTGCGCACAGATAAGTGGGGTATTCCCCCAAACCTCCTTTACTGTGCTTTTGGTTATACTGAGACACCTTTGTGTATTGTTACACTTGCTTTGGATTTATGGTACACCTTTGCGTATTGTTACGCCCGTAGTTGAGCCATTGTTCTCAGTGGGATTAGGGTCCCTTGCCATCTCAGGGTTAGTTAGGTTATCCCCTTGCGCTCTCCTGGCCTCTGCAGCAGGTGTTGTCCACCCTTAAGACCTGCCTGTAGCGGAGCGGAGCGGGCCTAACTCACTCCCCAGCCGAGACGGGCCCAGGCGAAGCCTAGCTCTGCACACAGCTGCCGACTCCTGTCTGAGGCAACGGAGTTAGGGTCCGGCAGGGGTCCCCTTCTCCTAACATTATAACCGGCCATACAGCACTCTGGAGCTGGGTTCTGCCCTCTCAGTCCAGAGATTTCCAGCCGTGTCAGTTTTTTGCCTGTGTCAGTTTTTTGCTCGTGTCAGTTTTTTGCTCGTGTCAGTTTTTTGCCCGTGTCAGTTTTTTGCCCGTGTCAGTTTTTTGCCCGTGTCAGTTTTTTGCCCGTGTCAGTTTTTTGCCCGTGTCAGTTTATTCTTGTGTCAGTTTATTCTTGTGTCAGTTTTTTGCCCGTGTCAGTTTTTTGCCCGTGTCAGTTTTTTGCCCGTGTCAGTTTTTTGCCCGTGTCAGTTTTTTGCCCGTGTCAGTTTATTCTTGTGTCAGTTTTTTCTTGCTGGTGTATAAACTTGCATGACCATATCATGCAGGCCATGCAAGAATCATTAGCGGCTCTAAATTTGGCATTCAATGCCGTAAAACCTGGACAGTGGGAGATTTTGCAGCAGTCTCTTCTGCAGCTGCAAAGACTCATCACTGATATTTTTCTGGTCCTCCCAGAGGTCACTGGGGTTCGTTCAACCCCTAATGAGGCCCTGCCTACGGAAGTATTAGGCAGCAAGTCCTCAGACCCAGAGGGTCAGGTAAAGCATAGAAGTTATCTACGGCCGAAGCTTCCGTTAGAGGAGCGTCAGCGGCGTAGAAACCTTAATCTATGCTTATACTGTGGAGATTCTGGACACTTCTTGCAAACGTGTGGCTTGCGTAATTCCGGTGGTGCCGACAGGGTATCTCCTCTGGCCAGGTCTGAGCAGGTTGTCAGATCTAAGCCTGTCTCCACTGTGGCAGAGGAGCTCTCTGCCGAGTCTCCCAGTAAAAGCACTCTGCCTTTTTCTACTGGTCCCAGTGCTGATGTTTTAATGACCAGGGAGTCAGAGTTGCAAACCCTTGAAGGGAAAGCCCAGGTGGTTGAGTCATGTGCCGGGGGCCCGCCGTACCAGTCAGATGCCGGGGGCCCGCCGAGCGAACCAGATGCCGGGGGCCCGCCGAGCGAGCCTGATGCCGGGGGCCCGCCGAGCCGGTCTGATGCCGGGGGCCCGCCGAGCCGGTCAGACGCCGGGGGCCCGCCGAGCCGGTCAGACGCCGGGGGCCCGCCGAGCCGGTCAGACGCCGGAGGCCCGCCGAGCCGGTCAGATGCCGGGGGCCCGCCGAGCCGGTCAGATGCCGGGGGCCCGCCGAGCCGGTCAGATGCCGGGGGCCCGTCGAGCCGGCCAGATGCCGGGGGCCCGGAGGCCGCAGCCCCGAGTGGGGGCCCGGAGGCCGCAGCCCCGAGTGGGGGCCCGGAGGCCGCAGCCCCGAGTGGGGGCCCGGAGGCCGCAGCCCCAGAAGGGGTTCAAGCCAGTGTCGCCCCAGAAGGGGTTCAAGCCTGTGTCGCCCCAGAGGGGGTTCAAGCCTGTGTCGCCCCAGAGGGGGTTCAAGCCTGTGTCGCCCCAGAGGGGGTTCAAGCCTGTGTCGCCCCAGAGGGGGTTCAAGCCTGTGTCGCCCCAGAGGGGGTTCAAGCCTGTGTCGCCCCAGAGGGGGTTCAAGCCTGTGTCGCCCCAGAGGGGGTTCAAGCCTGTGTCGCCCCAGAGGGGGTTCAAGCCTGTGTCGCCCCAGAGGGGGTTCAAGCCTGTGTCGCCCCAGAGGGGGTTCAAGCCTGTGTCGCCCCAAAAGGGGACTCTGTCTGTCTTGTCGCCCCAAAAGGGGACTCTGTCTGTCTTGTCGCCCCAAAAGGGGACTCTGTCTGTCTTGTCGCCCCAAAAGGGGACTCTGTCTGTCTTGTCGCCCCAAAAGGGGACTCTGTCTGTCTTGTCGCCCCAAAAGGGGACTCTGTCTGTCCTGTCGCCCCAAAAGGGGACTCTGTCTGTCCTGTCGCCCCAAAAGGGGACCCTGTCTGTTCTGTTGCCCCAGAAGGGGACTCTGTCTGCCCCATCTCTCAGAGGAATCCTGATTGTCCTGCTTCTCAGCTAAGTTCCAGCCTTGCCGGTGGCTTCGAGAGAACAGCTGTTGGTCTACCTTGTGCTGTTCAGCCAGAGTCTCACTATCGTGCCGCTCATTCCGAAGTATTTCGTAGCACTGCACAGCCAGAGTTTCTCCATGGTGCGGATCAGCCAGAGACTCATTATCGTGCTGCTCACTTAGAAGCACTTCACAGTGTTGCGCAGCCAGAGTTTCACCCTAGTGCTGCTCAGCCGGAGATTCACCATTGTGCTGCCCAGTCAGAAATGCATCACTGTATTGTTCAGCCAGAGACTCATCTTAGTGCTGCCACACGAGAAGGACCATCAGACTTTAAAGTCTCAGCCCCACAGGCCATAGTCCCAGATATGCAGTCCAGTCAGGTAACAGAGAGTGAAATGTCTGATGTCTTGGATAATATTTCTACCTCTATAGTCTTTGATGGGGACTTAGCCCAATTTGTTGCATTATTAGAACATTATGTCATCATCATGGAGTCCAGACCGTTTTTAGGCATCACTCCTGACAATTTGGTGTTATATCTAATATATTCCTTCAGAGGTGTGCCTTTCAGATGGGCGTCCAAATTGGTTCAGTCTGAGGATCCCTTGTTAAAGAACTTCTCAGCATTTAAGGATGCTGTATTAGAAAGATTTGGCCCCAATAAGGTTGATTCAGATTTCTCTGGGCCGACCTCCTGGCCGGCAGAACCTTCTTCGGATTTGGGAGATTCAGCCAAAAGATCTGCTCATAAGGCCATATCCTCAAGGGGGGTCCCTATAGCCACAACCTCAAGTGAGATTGTTGGTGATGTTACCCCCGTGAACAACTCATGTCATTCAGCGTGGAAAGCCCAGCCCTTAGCTATTACCGCGGGGTGTGCTTTCTTGACTCCGTCTAACAGATATATCCCTGAAATGTTAGCTTCTAGAGTACTGAGGTCTAGGCTTGAGTCTGTATCTGATTCTGATTCGGAGATTGATGGTTATCCGGTATATAAAGGCCCTATGGTCTTCGAAGAAGCCTATTGTAAACCAGGGACGGCTTCCTGTACCAATTTACCAAAGAAGAAGAAGAAGAAGTCTCGTCGGAGACATTAGCTCTGTTCTGTCTTTGTCGTATCCTACTAAGGTGTCCGGAGTCCACCTTTTTTAGGGGGGGATACTGTTACGATCCGCCTCCAGCGGATCGGTGTTATGCACAGATTCACGCATTCCCCTGTGTGTTGGCTCCCTGTGTATTTTCCTGTCTGTGTTGGTATTTGCTCGTTGGTGACCTCCGGTGGTCAGCCTGGGCCATTGCAGCTCACTCTGTCTGTGTGGGTGTGTGATTAGGGCTCAGGTGTTCTCATCAACTGCTAGCTTGCTATGCTCATCTGCAGGCTATGTGTGTTGATCACTTCCTGGTGTTCACTATATAAACCTTCCTCATCTATTACTTCCTGCCGGTTATAGCTTTAGTCTTTGCTAAAAGTGTTCCTGTGCTCCCATCCTGTTCCTGAGTCCGTGTCCAGTATCCAGCCTATCCTCGTGTCCATGTGCAGCTTCCAGTTTGTTCCAAGTGTCCGCATCCAGTATCTAGCCCATCTGTGTGTCCATGTGCAGCTTCCAGTTTGTTCCAAGTGTCCGCATCCAGTATCTAGCCCATCTGTGTGTCCGTGTGCAGCTTCCAGCTTGTTCCTGAGTCCGCATCCAGTATCCAGCCCGTCCTTGTGTCCATGAGCAGCTTCCAGTTTGTTCCCAGTGTCTGTATCCAGTATCCAGCCATTCCGGTGTCGGTGTGCAGTCTCCTGTCCCTCCTTGGTTCCAGCTGACCTGTCCTGCTGCGCACAGATAAGTGGGGTATTCCCCCAAACCTCCTTTACTGTGCTTTTGGTTATACTGAGACACCTCTGTGTATTGTTACACTTGCTTTGGATTTATGGTACACCTTTGCGTATTGTTACGCCCGTAGTTGAGCCATTGTTCTCAGTGGGATTAGGGTCCCTTGCCATCTCAGGGTTAGTTAGGTTATCCCCTTGCGCTCTCCTGGCCTCGGCAGCAGGTGTTGTCCACCCTTAAGACCTGCCTGTAGCGGAGCGGAGCGGGCCTAACTCGCTCCCCAGCCGAGACGGGCCCAGGCGAAGCCTAGCTCTGCACACAGCTGCCGACTCCTGTCTGAGGCAACGGAGTTAGGGTCCGGCAGGGGTCCCCTTCTCCTAACAGCACTAATACTGCTTTACTATTATTCTCTGACTACTGAACCACCATTGAGAGGAAAAAGATTGGCTCCTACGGTGACAGTGGACACATAGTGGAAACAAGAACACGCTACGGGCACATACTCAGCATCTTCCCACGTAAGTGCGGTACGCACAGTTCATTGTCTACCTTGGACTCCCTATTTACACCTTAAAAGATACCTTTATAGATGTATCTTACTCTAATCTTGGGTGAGTAAGGTACGATCACTATCTTCCTTGAATCACACGGGGTGTTATATAACCGTACCGGTTAACATATTAACCGGATATTCAGTTAAAATAATTCAGCATCGAGGCACTAATATTGTCTTTTTCATCATCTTTATTCACTGAATCACATTACTACTGAGAAAAAAAACCTTTGGGGTCCTCATGGTGACAGTGGACACACAGTGAAAACAAGAACACGCTACGGGCACATACTCAGCACTTCTCCACGTAAGTGCGGTACGCACAACTTATGACTTACCTTGGATTTAATATATATACCTAAAAGATACCTTTATCTTGCTCTAATCTTGGGTGAGTAAGGTACGATCACCTAGCCTTTTCCCTAACTGCACGGGGTGTTATACAACGTTATTGGTCAACACACTAATCTGAAACCTTTACTTCCATATTTTCTACACAACTCACCGAGTGGAAGAACTATTATTATTATTGATTTTATTTATAAGGCGCCACAAGTGTTTCGCAGCGCCGTACAAAGGAACAATACAGGGAGACAAAACTTGGCATAACATTGAATAAATAACAAAAATACAGTACAAATAAAGAGCACCACAGTTCAATACACATTACAGCTTAAATGTAAGTAGTGAGGACCCAATCAACATACAACTAGAGGCTTGAGGCCAATGATGGAGATGAGTATGAAGATGGTCACTGAGTGTTGGAGTAAAGGAGAGCTGTGAGTGAAATGTGAAGAGAAGTGGGCTTTGACAACAGGAGGGAAGAGGGCCCTACTCGGAGGAGCTTACAATCTAGTAGGAAGGGGAGACAGACAGATTACAAGAGGTGCAAGCAAGGGGGTGGTGGTTAGATAGCAGGATGTAAACAGGCAAGGGGTCGGAGAACCAGCTGGTTTATGCAGTGGAAGGGTACGCTTTGATGAATAGGTGAGTTTTCAGTGCCCGTTTGAAGCTTTGCAAGGTCGCGGAGAGTCTAATGGAGCGAGGGAGTGCGTTTCACTGAAGGGGTGCAGCACGGGCAAAGTCCTGTACTCTAGCATGGGAAGCAGTGATCAGGGTGGAGGAGAGACGACAGTCGGCAGCTGACCGTAGAGGGCGGGAGGGTGTATGAATGGAGATGAGGTTAGAGATATATGGAGCAATGGAATTAGAGATGGCCCTGTATGTGAGTGTGAGGTGTTTGAAGAGGATTCTGTAGGGGAATGGAAGCCAGTGCAGATTTTGTTGAAGGGGAGTAGCAGAGTTAGAGCGGCGGGAGAGGAAGATAAGCCTGGCTGCAGCATTGAGGACAGATTGGAGAGGAGCTAGTTGGGATTGAGCGAGGCCAGTGAGAAGAGCATTACAGTAGTCAAGCCGTGAGATGACTAATGAGTGGATGATCAGCTTAGTTGCACTCTGTGAGAGAAAGGGCCTGATGCGAGCAATGTTGCGTAACTGGAACCGGCAAGAATGGGCCAGGGCTTGGATGTGGGGTGCAAAGGAGAGGGAGGAGTCAAGAGTGACACCCAGGCAGCGGAGTTGGGGAACAGGGGAGATGAAGGTGTTGTTAACAGTGATAGAGATATTAGTAGGGGGCATAGCTCTGGGTGGGGGAAAGATAATAAGTTCGGTTTTGTCCATATTCAGCTTCAGAAATCGCTCAGACATCCAGGTAGAGATGGCAGCGAGGCAGTTGGAAACTTGAGAGAAAACAGTGGGGGACAGATCAGGAGAGGAGAGGTAGATTTGGGTGTCATCTGCATAGAGGTGATATTGGAAGCCAAAGGAGTTAATGAGTGCACCCAGAGAGGAGGTGTACAGAGAGAACAGAATGGGGCCAAGGACGGAACCCTGAGGGACCCCGACAGGAAGGATAGAAGGTGGTGAGGTAGAGCCAAAGGCAGAGACTGAGAAGGAACGGTTTAAGAGGTAAGAGGAAAACCAGTTGAAGACTGTGCCAGAGAGGCGAATGTTTTGGAGTGTGTGGAGGAGGAGAGGGTGATCCACAGTGTCAAAGGCAGCAGATAGGTCCAAAAGGATAAGCAGGGAGAAGTGACCCTTGGATTTGGCTGACAGCAGGTCATTGGTGACTTTCACTAGGGCAGTCTCAGTGGAGTGAAGTGGGCGAAAGCCAGATTGAAGGGGATCTAGGATGGAGTGGTCAGACAGGTAGCTGGTGAGACGCCTGTAAACCAGCCGTTCTAGTATTTTAGAGGCAAATGGGAGAAGAGAGATAGGGCGGTAGCTTGTGGGAGATAAAGGGTCCAGGTTAGGTTTTTTAAGAATAGGCGAGACCAGAGCGTGTTTGAAGGGTGAGGGAAAGATGCCAGTAAAAAGAGATAGGTTAAAGAGGTGAGCAAGGTGGGAGCAGCCAGTGGGGAGAGGGAACTGAGGAGACGGGAGGGGAGAGGGTCCAAGGGACAGGTAGAGGGGGGAGAGGATGAGATGAGGGAGCGGACTTCCTCAGCTGTAGTAGGGCAGAAGGATGACAGAGTGGGGTAGTTGGTAGGGGAGGATGATTGGGGTGGGTGGGCAGCAGAGGGGGTATGGAAGGAGATATCATGTCGGATTACCTCAATTTTAGAGAGGAAGAAGGAGGCAAAGTCAGTGGCAGTGAGGGATGAAGGGAGGAGGGGTGGTGCAGGGCGAAGTAGAGTTTTGAAAGTATCAAAGAGACGTCGGGGATTGGAGGAATGGGAAGAGATGAGAGATTTGAAGAAAGATTGTTTGGTATAGGAGAGAGCAGCGCTGTAGGAGGAGAGAATAAACTTGAAATGGAGGAAGTCTTCCAGAGAGTGAGATTTCCTCCAGAGGCGTTCAGCAGAGCGTGCACATTTTTGCAAGAATCTAGTTATTTTGTTGTGCCAGGGTTGTGGTTTAGAGCGTCGAAGGGGAACAGTGTGGAGGGGGGCTACAGAGTCGAGAGCAGAGGTGAGAGAAGAGTAATAGAAAGAGGCAGCCTGGTTGGGGCAAGTCATGGTTGAGAGAGGAGAGAGGAAAGTCTCCAGGGAAGACAGGACAGTGGGGTCAAGAGATCTGAGTTTACGTCTGGTGACTGTGGGTCTGGGCAATGAGGGGAGAGGGGAGGATGAGAGGGTGAAAGAGAGCAGATTGTGGTCAGAGAGTGGGAAGGAAGAATTAGAGAAATCAGAGAGATTACAATGGTGGGTGAAGACTAGGTCAAGGGAGTGTCCGAGATTATGAGTGGGGGTGGAGGTCCATTGAGAAAGTCCAAAGGAGGTGGTAAGGTCAAGAAGGTTAGAGGAGGCAGCATTATTGATGTCAATAGGAATGTTAAAGTCACCGAGGATGATAGAGGGGAGGTCAGAGGCAAGAAAGTGTGGAAGCCACGCAGCAAAGTTATCAAGGAAAGGGGAGCAGGGGCCAGGGGGGCGGTAGATTACAGCCACAAGGAGGTGAACGGGGTAGAAGAGGCGGATAGTGTGTACCTCAAAGGTGGAGAATGTGAGGGAGGGCTCAGGTGGGATGGCGCGGAAGGTGCAGTTGGAGGAGAGGAGGATGCCCACTCCTCCACCCTGGCGGCCATCCGGTCTGACCGAGTGTGTGAAGGAGAGGCCTCCATAAGAGAGGGCAGCAGGGGAGGTAGTGTCAGATGCGGACAGCCAGGTTTCAGTGATGGCAAGAAGGTTAAAAAAGTGGGAGATAAAGAGGTTGTGGATGGTTGGGAGCTTGTTGCAGACTGATCTAGCATTCCAGAGAGCACAGGAGAAAGGAAGGGAGGGGACAGGTGAGATAGTAATTAGGTTGTGTGGGTTGTGGGTGCGTGTGAAAGGTGTGGAAGTTGAGAGGGGGCGAGACCTGACAGCAAGGACTGGTATGGGACTGGATCTAGGAGCCATATTTCTGTGTAAAGTTGGTCAGAGTAGTGATATAGAGTGAGATTGGAGTGGCCTAGAATGAGCAGTGCGAAGGTGGTGTACTGGAAGTGTGGAGAGCCTACAGGAAGTATAGTTAATGTATAAGTGAGACAGAGGCAGTGTGTGACAGCATTTAGTTCAGCATGGAGATCAGTGTCCAGGTTGTGCAGACTGAAGGTGATGATGAGGCAGGTAACTCACTGCAGTATGTTGATTGCTGGGGTTGCAGATGGAGGACGAAGTGTTCTTTGTCCTCCTGTTTCCCTCCTGGTCATCTCCTGTATATCTCCTATGTTATATTACTATAGTCTGCATACTTTACACTAGAATACTTCACATCTAGAAGACTACACAGCCAGAAGGCCTAACAGCCTAGCATATAGTGAATAAATAGCAGTACAGGTCCTAGTGATCCCCACCCCCTAACTCCACCCACACCTAATTGATTTATCAAGGTGTGATCAAAGACAGACCACTGCCCCCGCTAATACACAGACATTTCTTGTTTACTATATATTCCAAAGGGAATAATAAAAACAAAGGTTTGTGGAATTGTCAATACCTAACAGAATTTAGTAGTCATAGGGAGCAAAAAGTGGAGAGAGATACAATTACCATCAAAACTACCATCACAACTACCATCAAAAATAAAACAAGAAGGAGGAAAACTATAGAAGAAAAGAAGAAAGAAAAAGAAGAAAAAGAGCAGAGGATCAGGACAAGAAACCGCTACGTGCCTGTACACCGCTCTACTTACCGTGAGTGGGGTACGCCCATTTATCCATCCTCTGTACATGCCCCATTACAGTTATTACTATTTGAATCAGCATAACAACTGATCCCCCCCTTTCTTTTCTATTATTTTTGAGAATTGTTTCTTGGAAATTGTGAAGATATCTGAGGACCCTTAGACTCACCTTTATTCAAGTATTGCGCCAGAGACTTGGAAATTCCCACTTTCTGTATGTTTGGTATTCTATTTTTTACACCACTATCAGCTCGATGCCCACTGCCCAGGGGCATCGAGGACAGCACCAGGCTTCAGCCTGGTCAGGTAAGTCCTGGAGGGGGGGGGGGACCCCTTCATTGGGGGGGTCCCCACTCCCCCAGGGCCCCTGGCCAGGCTGACTGGTCAGGGGGTTAATGCTTTGGCCGGGGGGACTTGTATAAAAAGTCTCCCCCCGGCTGTGGCATTACCCTGCTGGCTGGTTTGGCCTGGGGCTGGTTCTTGAAATACGGGGGACCCCTACCATAGGCGAATCTAAGGGTTGGTCCGGGGGTGCACAGGACCACCCATTAGATTGCCTGGTGCCTGCAGCTTTAAATATTATTTATGACCGGATTATCATACCACTGCCTGCAGGACCCGGGACCGGAGGGCTGCGCGCATGCCCAACTGCACGCAGCTCCTCCCATGGTCCTTTGCGGAGCTTGCGCCGCCACCACGTGACCTCCTCCTCCATCCGTCTCACAGCGTGACGCGGTGTCCTCCCTCTCCTGCACGTGCTGTGCTGCTGCAGCGGGTGCTAGCTGGCGCGCACGTGTGGTTGTGTGGCGCAGCATCACAGCCAGCACATGGGGGTCGCCTGAGTGACTGCCAGTGCTTAGTGGCTTCTATCTAGACTGATCCCCGGCCGACTCCTGGTCCTGGGCACCTGACCTTGAGGCTCCACTCACTCTGGCACTAGTGCAGTGGGTGCTGGTAAGACAAATTTTTCTGTGTAAAATCATGCCCATCACCAATGTCTTTAATAAAAATAAAAAAGACTGTAATCTTTCTCAGTGCCCTGCCCAGTGGCACTGGGCAGGGTATTGGGAAAGATTACAGCTATTTATTTTTTAAATAAAAGCCATTGCTGGGCTAGTGGGCTGGGTGGCATGGCACTGAGCAGGGGCCGTGCCCACAATGGCTTTTTTTAATAAAAGCCATTGTGGGTACGGCCCCTGCCCAGTGCCAGGCCAGGCCACTAGCCCAGCAATGGCTTTTATTTAAAAAAAAAATTCTGTAATCTTTCCCACTGCCCTGCCCAGTGCCACTGGGAAAGATTTAACTTTTTTTTTTTTTAAAGCCATTGCTGGGCACTGGGCAGGCCAGTGGGGAAGATTACAGCTTTTTTTTTAAATAAAAGCCATTGTGGGCATGGCCACTGCCCAGTTAATATTTCCCAGTGCAGCTGGGCAGGGCACTGAGAAAGATTACAGCTATTTTTTTTAAAATAAAAGCCATTGCTGGGCTGGCCTGGCACTGGGCAGGGGCCGTGCCCACAATGGCTTTTATTAAAAAAGGCTGTAATCTTTCCCAGTGCAAAGCAATGGTTTTAAAAAAAAAAGTTTAATCTTTCCCAGCGCTGCGTTCCAGGTCCTTACTTTGCGGCAGTGACCTCCTGCCGCTCCGCCGCTGTGTAGCGGTTCCTCGCTTGGCGGCAGGAGGTCAGAAAGTGACCTCATGCCGCTCCACTGTTGCTTGGCAGCAGGAGGCCACTTGTTTGGATTAGGTGACGTCCCCGGCGCTAGAATTCGCGCCTTCTCCCTTGCCTCATGCCAGGCTCATTTATCGCCGCCACTGCCGCTGCTCCTATTTAATGCCTGCATTCTGTAAACTTTCTTTTTAAACTGTGCGCAGTAGGTAAATTAGCGGCCTGTGACTCTAGCCTGCATACTCTTTTCACTGATATATAATGGGCATCATGTGTGTGGCATATGTTTAATGAGTCATTAAACATATGCCACACACATGATGCCCATTATACATATGCCCCACACCTTGATGCTCATTAATAATGAGCTTCACGTTGTGGGGCATATGTATAATGGGCATCATGTGTGTGGCATATGTATAATGAGCATCAAGGTGTGGGGCATATGTATAATGGAGCTTCACGTTGTGGTCATAGGTATAATGGGCATCACGGTGTGTGGCATATGATTAATGGAGCATCATGCTGAGGGGTTTTTGTATAATGGAGCTTCACGTTGTGGGGCATATGTATAATGGAAATCATGTATGTGGCATATGTATAATGAGCATCACGCTGTGGGGCATATGTATAATGGAGCTTCACGTTGTGGGGCATATGTATAATGGGCATCATGTATGTGGCATATGTATAATGGAGCATCACGCTGTGGGGCATTTGTATAATGGAGCTTCACATTGTGGGGCATATGTGTAATGGGCATCACGGTGTGGGGTATATGATTAATGGAGCATCACGCTGTGGGGCAGTTGTATAATGGAGCTTCACGTTGTGGGGCATATGTATAATGGGCATCATGTATGTGGCATATGTATAATGGAGCATCACGCTGTGGGGCATTTGTATAATGGAGCTTCACATTTTCAAAGAAAGCGGCTGCTAAAATGAACACAAATGTATGTAACAGTATAACATGTTACTTATACAGTAAAGATGAGCCCCCTTCAGTTCTGGGCCCCATAGCAGATGCACCCCTTGCACCTATGGTAGTTACGCCCTTGGGCATCCCCATGAAAATGCTGGGTGTTCCCATGGGTATGCTGGGCAGTGGCATGTGGTGGGTGATGAAGGTGACGCACGGCCTTTCCTGCTATACCAACGTATATGGTGGAGTTTTCAGTTTATAAAGTATGTCAAAAATATTATAATTTTTATAGTCAAAACTCTAGAGTAAAAAGTCTATGGCAGGTGAGGCAGTGCTTCACCTGGCTACCTTTTCTGCACCTCTCTTATCAAAACAGCCAATCTCCATCAGTATATGTTGTAATTGTAGTTATAGTTTTCCCAGTTCTAATGCAATTTAAAAAAGCTGGTCACAAAGCGCTGGGCATGCACTCATAGTAGTTAGAAAATCCCGGAGTGACTTGCCCCTATTAAGCCACACCCCCTTGAAATTAGGCCACGCCCCCTTTTTGCCGCGCGCAAAATACATTTTTTATGTTCTAGGGCCATCCATTAGCATATTTCTAGATTCACCTATGACCTCTACTCATTTTGTCCCCCGTATTTTGGGAACCAGCCCCGGACCTGGAGCCTGGGGCTGGTTGTTAAAAATCGGGGAACCCCTATTTGTCGGGTTCCCTGTTTTTTAATTACCGGCCCCGGCTCCTTCAGCCTGGTGCTGGTTACAGCTGTGGGGCGGGGGACCTCACGCTGTTTTTTTTTTTTAAATTGATTTATTTTTCTATTTTTTTTTACACCTTGCAGCCTGCACGGATCTGACTGATCCGTGCAGACTGCCAGAAACATTCGTATTAGCGGCCGTATATATGGCCAGCTAATACGAATGGTTACACCATCGGAGGGTTACAAAGCAGTCGTATATGACTGCTTTGTAATTTCCCCTCCGGAACACGACTTTGCATACGACTGAAACAGTCGTATGCAGTCGTAGGGGAAATACCAATACGAAAAACTAGGTTTTTCATATTGGTAAATTTCCCCCTCTGTTTCCAGTATTGACATTCTAGATGTATCTGTTTGTACTACAATTATTATTCCAATAAATATTGTCATGTTTACTGTAAACACACTGTGATTTCTGCTACAAATCTAACAAGAACATTAGAATATTTACCAAATGGAAGCATGTCCTACATCGGTACTTGTGTATTATCAGGTCGCCCATTACGTAGTTTACGTAGTGGTGTATTGAGAATACCAATACAGCACTATGCTGGCTACGTAAACTACACAAGTGGCTCTGGAGCCCTAAAAATACACAATGCTTGATATCCCCACTATCAACGTCATACCCCCAGTAACCACGTCGGTGTGGAGTTGATTTTATAAAGTGTGGTGAGCGGACGTGGATATGCAGCCTAGCATAGTTAGCATAGTGTCGCCATGGCAGCCCTGCGTAGTCAGCGTAGTGTCCCCATCAAGCAGCGTAGACATCGTACTGTCCCCGCAAGCTGTAGCTCTGTCCCCAGCATCCCTGACAAGCCTAGTCAGCGCCTCTCACACAGCACCAGTAACCGCCAGATCCCCAGCGCTGGTGGATGCTGGCAGAGAGGCGATCATGTGGGCACCAGCGGAGAGGTGCTCCAGCTGTCTGAGATGCACAAGCGTCTCATACGCTAGTGCGTCTCAATAATTTGTGTGGCAGGGTATGGCAACCCTGACCGTGTCCGCTTCAGGGAGATGGTCAGAATTAGGGGTTCGGTAGCGCATGCACCTCATGCACAAAGGGGGGTGCGGTGTGCACAAGTGCGTCTCATGCACAATAAAGGACGCATTTGCCAATGCTCCATATTACATACTGGGAAATGCCTCCATTTCAAACCCCCACTGTACACGTCAGCCGGAAGTGTGGCGAGCGCAGAGACCCCATGTCATCCTGACCTGTTCATACACCTACTATCCACGTCGACTTGGAGTCGAATTTATAAAGTGTGGCGAGCACAGCGAGCCACCATGCCCGAAGCATGGCAAGCGGACGCATAAAAAGAGCCCGAAGCGAGGCAAACACAGCCGGAATACACGTCAAGTAATACACGACCCTCACGGGGCTCGCTACTCTCACCACGCTTTGGGCTCAGAGGCCCGCTGCACTCGCCACACTTTATAAAATCATCTCCATTCCAACGTGGATAGTGGGGGTATGAACAGGTCTGGAGGATGTGTATCTCGTCGCCACATGGGGCTCGCTATGCTCGCTACGCTTCAGGCTGACGTGGATAGTGGAGGTGTTTCAGGAACACAATCACACATGTCATGTCAGGCAGGTGAAAAATTGTCAATGGTTCCCACACAATCTGATAAGCGCTGACACAACGTTGACTGACTACGCTAACTGTGTAACTCTGACTGACTAAGCTCCAGTTAGGCACGAATGTACACACACTTGCAGACACAAGCTGGCCGCGGGAACACTACGCAGATTCTGACAGGTACCCTACGCTGACCACGTAATGCTGCCATGAAACTACACAAGTACTGAAGTTTGTACTGCACATGCGCCAGTCCCAGCGCCTGTCATCATAGCACAGGTGCCAGGGACTGGGAGGAGAGGCAGCAGCAGCGGTGGCTGCAGCTGCATCTGTGCCAGGGGGTTGCCTACATCATGGTACCCCCACGACGGCTGCGGCTAGAAACAGCCCCCCTCCCCCCCAAGAAGCCACTGATCTTATCAGAAAGTCAACATCATGTATATAAAATTTAGCAAAGAAGTCAAGGGTGACATTTTATTTTAACTCTTTGGTCACAGCCACTAAGATGCATTTGGATGAAGTAAAATGAAGAATAGTGTCAAGGAAAAAATTTATAGATCCTAAAAAAATATCCCATAGTCAAAAATTCATCTGTAAACAATCTAATATTTTAGAAACATACAGAGGTTCCTGGATCTTTATTCACTCAGGGGTGGAATTAGGGATGCCAATCCTGAGGCATATCTTCAATCCCGTGATTCTAGATTGAAAAATGCTCAAACCCAGAATTCCCGGGATTGGCCTCCTTAATTAAAAAGATGCGCACCTGCACATTATAAATAGATTTCCCTGTGGGAGCTGCCTTTACCTAATTCACGGCTATGCCCTCCGCATGTACTGCTAGGACCCCTCCTCCTTTGTCACACACACGTACATGCTGTGTGTATGTGGGAGAGGGCCGGGCACACATGTTACAGGACACCCAGCAGCGGGGCAGCAGCTATAGCGTCCCGCCCGCACGCAGGCAAGGGAAAAAGCAGCAGTGGGGTTGGGAGAGAGTGGGGTGAGGACAGAGCCCGAAACTGGTCACAGCAAGTTCTCAGCACAGAGTGTCCAGAGAGAGCGGCAGTGTGGGGGCGTGACCGGTTCGCTGCACAGTGTGACACAAAACGTGACCTCTGACCGCATCACTCTGCATGTCTGAGCTGCACAGCCAGGACGGGAGCAGCCGGGCAGCGTCCGTTCCAGAAAAGCATAGATAAATTGTTGAAATTACTGTCCAATACAATACCAGCTCTGGTAAGAGCCTGATTCAGACTGATTGGTGGGATGCGAATTCGCAGCCCAATCGATTATCAAACAACAATGCATGCACGCGGTACCCTGTTAACGAAGCCAGAGATGGTGTGCCATCTCTGGTGATTGACAGCTGGTGGACGTTTGTGTTTTCTGGGAGTGCCCAGGAAAATGCAGGTGGCGACGGCCATTGGAAGGCAAGGCTGCTGATTTCACGGCTCCCCATGGCCATCGCAGTGCTGACTGCTGAGTAAGTCTAGACTCGATGGCTGTGAACAGGGGAAAAACCATTACATGGTGAATGATTGTGCATGGCTGCAAACACATATGCAGCCATGCACAGGGGTGGGGATTGACTCTGGTGGGGTGCCATTTACCTGATCGCTCCACTACGGAGATTCGCAGCCCAGCGATCAGGTCTGAATCAGGCCCTTAATTCTGGTGTCCAAAGAGAATCTGTGGGCAAACTGTGCTTATGTAAGAGCACTTTAATATGTAACAAGAATGTCCTTGAGTTTTCCTTGACTGCTGTGTGCAAGCTGATAGAATAGAGGAGGTGATTACGAAATGTAGTTACAAACAGTGAGACAGGAAGCACATGTATGGCGGTGACATCTAATACAGCAGTGGCGGAACTACCATGGGTGCAGGGGGTGCAGCTGCTATGGGGCCCGGCGGCTGGGGGGGGGCCCGATGGACAGCAGGCACACCCCTGCACCATGCTTACTATTTTTTTTCCAGAGTGCCGCGGCAGCCTGTAGGAAGGCTGAGCTGCTCGCGGAAGAGTAGACAGCAGAGAGCGGGGGTGGGGGGTCCACCGTGCCAGGCATGCCCGCGAGTCAAAGAGAGGCAGGCTGCAGCCGCATCCATCTGGACCGGAAAGCACCCATGCTGCCTGCTACGAGGGAGGAGGGAGTGTGTGACCTTTGGCATGGCAGTGCGTGGGGGTGGCAGTGTCCAGAGACGCACAGCCTCCCACCAGATGCCGCTGATGCCCCCCGCCGGCTTCCGCAGATATCCCTCCATACCCCCCCCCCCCGCGCTCGCTGCCACAGATACCCCCCGCAACAGCCGGCTGCCGCAGATACCCCCTCTGGCTACCGCCGATACCCCTGACCCCGCAAGTGACAGGGGCAGGAAACTATGGAGCGACTACAGATCCGCGACTCTCAGAGTCCTAGAAGCAGCAGTAGCAGCGGTCTCCTGCATCTTAGGAGATTTGTATATGGAATGGATCCACGGTCTCCTGCCATGCCTGTCATTGGGCCTGAGAGACCAGTCCCATTTTGTCCACCTCCTGATGGTGGCCCTGCACCAGCACACCCGCCTGTCCCCCACTCCTGCTATTGTTGCATGAGTAAATGGACCCCCATGCTCCCACATGTACTGTAATGCCCCCCGGTGGGGGGCATCAGCGGCAGCTGGTGGGAGGCTGTGCATCTCTGGACACTGCCACCTCCGCACCCAGCAGGAAGGCGATAGTCCAGAGGCCTCTCATAATCCCGCATCTTTGAAGCAGAGAGGAGCAGCGTGGGACAGAAGAAAAAAGAAGGGTAAGTTTGTAATTGCTTTATGAGGCAGAAGGATGCTCTAGGGTGTGTCACATAACGTGTAATGGACTTTGCGGTGTGTCGCATAACGTGTAATGGGCTTTACGGTGTGTCACATAATGTGTAAGGGGCATTGCGGTGTGTCACATAATGTGTAAGGGGCATTGCGGTGTGTCGCATAATGTGTAATGGGCTTTGCGGTGTGTCACAAATTGTGTAATGGGTGTGTCGCATAACGTGTAATGGGCTTTGCGGTGTGTCGAATAACGTGTAATGGGCTTTGCGGTGTGTCGCATAACGTGTAATGGGATTTATGGTGTGTCCCATAATGTCTAATGGGCTTTACGGTGTGTCACATAATGTGTAATGGGCTTTGCGGTGTGTCGCGTCAGTAGCGCACGCAGGGGGGGTTTCTGAGTACCCAGAAACCCCCCCAGGAGTCTAAGGACCCTAGGCTGAAAGCTGAGGGTCCCCTCTTTCCATTGGTACAAGAATTTTAAAAATCGGCCCTTGGGATCCGGAGATATCTGACTTCAAAGCAGTGGTCCCCATCCAAGCCGGTTAATTGCTCTTCCCAGTCGGATATTTCAGGTTCTGTCTGACTTAGAGTTTTTATGAATGTATATTCCAAAAGCTGGGACTCTCTCCCTTTGATGGACACTAGTAGCTTGTCTCTACTGTTCCCAAAATCAGAGATATCAGCCTTCGAGTAGCTGGTTACTGCTCCAGCTCCACACACCTGGTATGTAGTTTTATATACTCGTTGGCAGATTTCTCTGCCTCCTGAACTCTGATCCCCTAGTCCCCAATACCATTTGGTAGGTGGGATTCTCTAGTTTTTAATTCCATTCAAATCTAAGAAATCTATTTCTGGGAACTGGAGATATCTGCAGTCAAGCAAGCTGTCCTCCCACCAGAAAATTATGAATAATAAGACCACTCCACTATACACCCCTCCTCTGCATATTAAACATCCTCTACCACCCTGGAAGTTATGTATCAGGGCCCCTTCATTCAGCCCAATGCCCCCTTCTCCCACCCCATCTCCCACCATCTGTGCAGTAAAGGGGTAATTAGTGGAAATTACTGATCCAGGCCCTACATGCTGAGCAGTTGATATAATACCCCCTACCACCCGCGGGACATCAAAGCTTCCCCCACCCCTACCGCTGGAGGCTGGGGCACCAATACATTGCTATGCCCAAGGGTCTACATTGCTGTTGATGCCCTTGTATGTTTATTTATATGTATGTATTTATATAGGTGTGCAAATTATGCGGCACTCGTCAGTCTTCTTTCAGTGTAGTAAAACAAGCCTTTATTATCCGACGGCGTTTCGGAACTTAATCCGTATTCATGGACATATAATACAGTATATATTTTTTTTTATTATTATTATTTATATACATTTGGTCTATCTATAATACTTTAACTGACCCGGCATATACTGGGTCACCTAAGTGTCCATCTCCGTGCTTTGCTCCGCCCCTCTGGAAACCCCCTTCTGAAAATCCTGCGTTTGCCACTGTGTCGCGTAACGTGTGATGGGCTTTGCAGTGTGTCGCGTAAAGTGTGATGGGCTTCGTGGTGTGTCGTATGATGTGTGATGGGCTTTGTGGTGTGTTGTATAATGTGTGAGGGACACTTTTTTTTTAGAATGTGTGCATTCTTTATTTTTAAAATATCTATTGGAGGTGCACATTTTTACTGTTTGCACTACTGGTGCGCACTGGTAGAGACCTGAGTTGGGGGGGGGGGGGGGGCATTATAAACTTTTGCTATGGGGCCCACAAAGTTCTAGTTACGCCCCTGAATGGCAGCAATTATGTAACAATCCACAAGACCTTAGGCCGCATTGTTTTCAGATCAGTACGACAATACTATGGCTTCATTGTCTGCAGAAACCATTTATGAATAGAGCAATGCAGAGCCAACATTTGAGACTTATAAGGAAATATTTCAGATTGGGAAAATATATCTGAGTTTGGCTAGACAGCTGAACCTGTTCCTACTGATCCTGTCATCATCAAACCTTTGTTCATATAACATCTGTGCAGTAGCAAAAGAAATATTTATTTTATTTGCTTAAAAGGTAAGATCTAGTATAAGGTTATGCATATTATTCCATAAGAATGACTTTGCCTAAATTAGGTACTGTATTCTTGTGCTCAGGGCCATCTTAACCGCATTATGGGACCCCTGGCAAAGCAATACAGTAGGGTCCCCACCAACACACACCTATTCACAGCAATAAAAATGTAAATGATCAAAACATGTAAGCTTATATTTATAGCATACTTTTGAAAACTAGTTTCAGGGAGATTTTCATGGGATGGACATCGCATTGCAATGTTTCAATACTATCGATGGTGGCATTTCCGATGTTTGTTGCTGTCAAATGGTAAACATGGTAAACATTTGATGTTGTTCCTATGGTCGTGCCCCCTGACAGCATATTAGCTATGAATCACTTCATATCACTGTCACTTATGGGTTTATTTAACATCCATGGTCATGAATACAGAGTACTGTGTATGCTGGCTCTAATGTGGCCTACACACAGGTGATTTCAGCCAGTGGCGTAGCTACGTTTTGGGCGCCCCCCCGCCGTTAGGGGGGGGGCCCATACCCACCCCCCACCGCCGCCCCGTCAAGCACCCCATCCGGCCGCCCCGTCGCCCCGCCGCCTATGCTAACCCCCTCCCCCGCAGTCTTACCTATCGCGCTGGTCCCGGCGGCTCCGTTCTTCTGCTGAGGACCACCACAAAATAACCGCCCCCGTACAGCAGACTATCTGGGGGCGGCCATTTTGTTGTGGTCCTCATCAGAAGAACGGAGCCGCCGGGACCAGCAAGATACACAAGTCTGCGGGGGATTGAGGGGGGGTAACTATAGCACCGTATAGCTATAGTTATGCCCCTGATTTCAGCCTATTTTCTAAGTGATCTGTGCTGAGTAGCACTGTTTGCAGAACGATCTAGCATCGCTCAGAAAAATCCCCCCATTTGTGGGCCCCATAACACTTTCCAATTATTAGGACCTGGTACACCACTGAATGGATCAGTCTGCTGGGATGGGTGCAGAGGCTTGCTAGCAATTTTAAGTATGGGGGGAATATACTGTATACACTACATTAACCATCAGACCCCAGATCTGCCCGCCTCCCTCTACCCTCCATAAGCAGACACATCCACCTACCTAAACTGCAAAGATCATGTCGCAGAACTTCCCCAGCCCTCACACCTAACACCGCAATGACAATAATGGGCCGGATAGCTGTGCGGGACGCCCACTAAACTCTTAGGGTTTCACAGGGCCGCCATACCTCGCATCACAATACATGTGACCCCATGTCTGATAACCTACCAACCCCCACCTCATCTCTCATTGAAAACGACTGCTAGAACCAACCACTATCATAAGATTCCCTGGGATACAATAGGGAAGTCGGGCGGCCAGGATGCTGGTGGTCAAAATACGGACACCAGCATCCCAATGGAGGATATCCCAACATGTATAGTTATACTTACCCACTGCCCCTGCTAACCCCACCTTTCCTGCAGCTTAACCCTACCCCCCACCTGCAGCCAACCCCAACCCTCCCGCTAGTGCCTAAATCTAACCCCCCAACCAGTCAGCTTAACCTTATACTTCCCTCACCTGCAGCCAACCCTAACCCTTCCCCCATCTAGTCAGCCTAACCCTAACCCCCCCACATGCAGCCTAACCCTAACCCTCTACGCTAGTTCCTAACCCTAATGCCCCTTCCACAGTCTGACCCTAACCCGCCCCACAGATTCACCAATTGGGATGCCAGCTGTCAGTATTCCAGCATTGGCATCCTGACCGCCGGAATATATTGTATATAACCCCCCCCCCCCTCTCCCCCCCCCCAAACGTAAATGCCTATCACCCCCTACCCCCCACATCCATAATTCATACATATATGATCATAACCCCCCACACACATCCATTATACATACATATATTATTATAACCCCACCCCTCTTCCATATTACACATATATATATATATATATATATATATATATATATATATATATATATATATATATATATATATATATATATATAGAGGTAGAGGTGTAGGCCTGGCACTCCTCCAGCAGTACAGGTAACCCAGGTGCCTTCAGGAACAGAAGTACAGGATGGTGAAGAGACAGCAGCGGCACTCTGGGGATTTTTTGAAAAAATATATTTTCAGCAAAAAAAGGTTCCAACTATCACACCCCCCCCCCCCCCCACATCCAATATGCATACATATAAGTACCTATCATTAACCCACCATACACACCCTTTATACACCTATCGCGCCCCACACACTTCTTATACTGTATATTATAACCTACATTGTGGTGCTGCCTTAGGCTTGTAGGATCCGGTCTCTGGGGCTGGGAGGACGCTGAGCACTGCCTTGGCTTCTGTGTGGGAGTAGAGAGAGACAGGCAGATGCAGAAGCTTTTCCCTCTTCCCTGAGGAGAGCAGGCACGGAGCTGGCTGGCGTGTGGAGGGCGGAGGTTCCCAGCTAATTGTGGCTGCCCGCAGACTGGTCCAATGGCAGCTGTCACCCTGCGCCATCAGCCGGGCCAGATGGTGGCAGCTGTAGCAGCAGCAGGAGGTGGCAGATAGACCTCTTGCTGCCTATCAGGGCAGCCACGGCAGCCACCCTCTACCCATAAAAGCAATAGGGCGGGCGGGCTGGCTTCTACATAAAGGGGGTTATTCTGTTTGGTACGGTGAAACGTACGCACGGTCCGTCACACCGTACGTTTTCCGTACGCTCACAGTGAGCGTAAGTCCGCCCACAGAACAGCCGCACATGGACAGTCACAAACACCGACAATGGGGAGTACACTTGAGCGTAGGCCACCGTGTACGAACAGATCTCCCACTAAGCCACCGATACCTGGCGTACATCAGAGCGTACGCCAAAGTGCATGGATGGATCTCATCCGTTTTCCCACCGACACCTTTAATATATCTGAGCATACGCCACATTGCAAGTAGAAAGTCCAAAAACATAATTTTTGCTCTTAGACGTGGTTTATGTGTCTTTTTGATAATAAAAAACTGGTATGTTTGTGTTACAGTGAAAAAGTTGACACATGTCGACTTCTGTGAATTGAGTGTCCTGCTTTTTAAAGTATACAAAAACACTTTCTGATTGGGTGTAGATGGTTATAAAATAACTACCTTGACATATATATATAAGCAGGTCTTAGAATGAATATTACCTAAAATGAAACCAACCTTTACATGTTGAGAAGTGTAGAAAGATAAGTTTCCAATGTGTTTGAGGGCTGTGTGTGGCTTGCAGGTAGTGAAATCATGATTTTCACTTAATAGCCTGCAGCATTGCTTATTACATTCAGGTGTATGTGTTTGAGTAGTAATCAGCGTTAATTAGCAGACCCAGGCGTCCGCTCTCATACGGTATCTCTAGGGGTGGTCTGGAGCTATCTTTGGCGTCCGCCTGTTTTTGGTCCAAAATGCACGGTGCGTTCGCCGATCGAGGCGGTTGTGGCACCGTGCATTTTGTGTGCACACCCCCGTGTACGCCCATGTTTACGCCCAGTTTACCTCAATATTCCGGACGCTCCCATAAAAACGCCCACATGCCGCCCACAATGACCGAGTTCTTGCGGACAGGTTTTTTCACACGGAGAGACCCGTCCGTGAGCAGTGTGCGGTCGCCGCACATGCGCATTGCGAAAGATACGCATGCGCAGATGAAAATAAAAACCGATCCGCCCGTATACGGTCCCACAGTACCAAACAGAATAAACCCCAACGTGTGGTTACCGGCGCACTTTTCCCGACTTCAAAAATCTGACAAGTTTACCTACTCGCACATACGCAATACGGGTTTTCGTGCTGGGACCCATAAAAAGCGGGAGGTGGCTAAAGGTTTGCGATATTAAAAATCAGGAGACTCCCGCTTAATGCGGGAGGGTAGGCAACTCTGATATAGGTACCGGCAACAAAATCAGTGTTTAACCCCTTAATTCAGTGGTTCCCAAACTGTGTGCCGTGGCACCCTGGTGTGCCTTGTGGGACTTGCAGGTGTGCCTTGGGTTGGTAGTCCAGGACCAATTCAAGTTATTTATGACCAATTTAATAGTCAAATTGGGGACAGACAGTAGTGAATCCTGTCCATTCCCACATAACTGATCCTAAAGATGAGATATAAACAAAATGTATTTAACTTAATAAGTGTTTCTTACTTTCTTAATGATAAACCTTCAGCCTAGGGGTGCCATGAAAAAAATTCTGGTGCTTTGGGGTGCCGTGATTCAAAAAGATTGGGAACCCCTGCCTTAATTGGTTCGCCAGGGAGATTATAGTTGGTAGTTGAATTTTGCACAGCGCCCCATTCAGGGGGTGTGTCATGCTCCACCAAAGGGAGTGTCTAGTTCCATATATGGAGAGATTGTGAAAAGATATTGTGTACGTGGCACCTAGAAGTGTGGGTGTGTACTGCTACATCTGAGAGGAATCTTGTAAAATGACTTATATCCAAATGTAGATGAGCCCCAAAGCAGTTAGTAAGAGCTACTGTACTTGGTAAAGTGCTGGGAAATGGTGCTGATGACTCAATGTGAATGTATGTATGTGCTCTGCTCTGGATGCGCTGAGATGTTACTCCGTCGGCGTCTATATTCAGAATGATTTCTGGCCAATCAGGAGCCGACTTTCTCGGCTCCTGATTGGCCGAGAAATCATTCTGTTCACAGACGGCGAAGAGGAAACATCTCAGCGCCGGACCAACTCCTTGAAGCCGGGTACCATTCGGGAGCAGCGCTGTCACCGGAGGTCGCCGCCGGGGAGCAGGTGAGTAGGATTTTCCTCCTTAGGTACCCCTCTGGACTACCACGGATCCCGGACCCCGGATTCTTCACGGCAGGAGCCCCGGAACCCCAGGACCAGCCCCGGAACCAGGACCAAGGCCCCGGAACCGGACTCTTCTGCCCTGGAGCCCCGGAGGAAGAATCCAGGATCCAGGGACCGACCTACGGGCTCAAGGTAGGTAAGTATCAGTGTGTGTGTGTTTTGTGTGTATTAAAGTTTTATTTTACAGGGTGTCAGTGTGATTTTGTGCACTATTTTTTACACTGCAGAACTACAAGTGCCAGCGGGAACTTTAATGCCCCGCATGCTGGGACTTGTGGTTCCCCAAGTCCCAGCATGTGGGGTAGGCTTGCTGGGACTGATAGTTCGCCAGTGTAAAACAATAGTTTACATTCTTTTTTTTACACAAAGCATCAGCTCCATGCCCACAGCCCAGGGGCATGGAGGACAGCCCCGGACTATCAGCATGGGCTGGTAAGTCCTGGAGGGGGGGGACCCCTTCATTGGGGGGGTCCCCACTTCCCCAGGACCCCTGCCCATGCTGACCAGCCAGGGGGTTAATGCTTTGGCCGGGGGGACTTGTATAAAAAGTCTCCCCCCGGCTGTGGCATTACCCTGCTGGCTGGTTGTGTCCGGTGCTGGTTCTTAAAATACGGGGGACCCCTAGTCACTTTGTCCCCCGTATTTTGGGAACCAGCGCCGGACCTTGAGTCTGGTGCTGGTTTCATAAAATCAAGGGGACCCCTATTTGTCGGGGACCCTGATTTTATGTCACCAGCATCGGCTCAGTGAGCCCGGGGCTGGTTACACTCGGGCGGGGGACCCCGCGCTCGGTTCTTTTTTTTACACCTTGCGCTGTCCTGCAAATGTGCGATTTTCACACGTGAAAATCGCACATTTTCAGGACTAAAAACAGCGCACCACATCGCCGCAAATCGCCCCTATTCGCACTTTTCAGCCTCCAATGCGTATCACATTAAATATGCGCATTTAGGCTGAAAAATGCGATTTGAAAATAGGCGATTTGCGGCGATATGGTGTGCGAATTAAACATGCGCAATTAGCGCAGAGCATAGAATGTCACCCTTCGTTTCTAGGCTACACCACTTTCTGATTCCCTGGGGACTGCAGAGCTGATTGCGGTGGCCCTGGAATTAGTATAATGCATTATACCCTTAAGCTAGCCCCACGGACTCCTATAGACTGGCTGTGAGCTTACAGTATCTGTTAATGCATTATGCTGATTCCCATGCACAACAGAGAGGGCAGGAATCAGGGGTAATGCTGGGATCCACGCTGGTGCACTTCCACCCTGCACTCCCCCACCACCCCGGGCAAATTTAAAAGACACCCCCAGGATTTAAAAAAAAAAGTAATTCACCACTGAAGAGCGTAACATTTAAAACACATGCTGTGCAGCAGACATTAATCCACATAAACGTTTGGACAATATAACAAGATTTGACATTGAAAAACAAGAAATTGAACGTGGAAATGTTCCACTTTTTAACTCTGTGCCCTTTGGCTGTCTTTCATTTACCTTTCTAATGCTTTCTTTCTGTTGATTTCTTTTCCTCTTTTTTCTGTCTTGTCCGTCATAGCTGTGGCAAGTCTCTCTGCACTCCTCACCGATAATGTCGGGCATGGTTATGTCATGCTGGACATTCACTGTGACCACTGGAGGAGGGCCAACGCTAACAGTATTTTCATTATCAATGTTTTTAGTTTTTATTTGCCCTGGTTTAGTTTTTATTTGCCCTGCCTTCAGCTGCTCTGGGGCCCATATGCTTGTGGGGCCCCCTGGCAGTAGCCCACCCAGCCCAGTGGGAAAGATGGCTCTGCCTGTGCTGAAAACATAGGCCCTTATTCTGGTCGATGCGTACTTTCCCGAATTCTTACGGATGGCGTTTTTTAGCCATCTGCGAAATACGTGGGCAACGCTATGCGCATGTGCCATGATTGGTCTCCGCACTTGTTCTCACTAATACCATACAGAAATGTTCACCGCAATCACTCGGGAAATATGGGCGTATTATGGGCGTCATTCGGAAATACACAGGGGCGTAGTTTCAAAGTGGGCTAAACTGGGCGTAAACATGGGCGGACACGAGGGAGTGCACTCATTCTGGTAGGTGTGCATTGGGACAGCACACCGAATGCACAAGAACCAAAAGGCTTGAAATATGCGGTGTCCATAAGCAAGTATTTCTTTGTGGACACCACTCGGTCATGCGCTAGGCAATCGGAACGCCCAATCAGTACGGGCGCACCTCAACCAATGTCAGCTGAACACAATACAATCCACTCCTTTACTCATTACTCATTAATTACACGCTTTTCGTTGCTTCAATTGGAACCATTGCAGCTTAAATGGCCCATTACTAAACACACACATATATGCTGCAGTTTGGACACACATTTACACTGCAACCAATGGACAGAACTTACTATCACTAATATAAATATACATGTCACTTCTACATGTAACAATTAAACCACACATTTGGGGATAAAAATATAAATTTATTACAATAACTTCAAAAATAAAATGGAAAGCATGTTATTTCAGACATGCAACAAATTAAAAGGTACCATGGCAGGAATGTACAAAGAAAAATAAAAAAATAAATGTATTTGTGACATACATAGCCACAGCAGAATCATTAGGAACACATCAGGTGGCTTCACAACAACAGTATAGCACCAACACTTCAAGTACAGCAGACAGTAATGGTAGCCGAAAGAGGGCAACAGGGGAACCAAACAAGACATTCGAACCGAGGGCAAATGTGGGTACCCTCTGCACGGGATTGGACACAGGAAGCTGACACACATCTAAATGAAAGATTTAGGAAGACATAAGGGTGGAGATTAATGTGGACACAAGTTCATTTGCGGGCACGTTTGGCCCTGGTAGGCTCCTTGCCACGTGCAGCAGCTCTTCGGCCACGGCCACGTTGGAATGGTGGCCCAGGTGGAGCAGATGCTGGTGAGGGGGGGGGATGGTGTTCCCCCTCTGCCAGCAGGGAGTGGTGCTGGTGGGAATGCACCAGAAACGGATGACAATAGGGCCCTATTGCTGGAAACTAGCTCCACCATAAGCTCATTATGGTGGAGGAGGAGGTCATTTTGGCGCAGGGCTTGATCTGCCAGGACCTGCAGGCTTGCAGCTATTGACTGCTGGCTGGCAGCCATGGCCTGCTGGGCCTCAGCCATAGCCTTCAGGCTCCCAGCTATTGTCTGCTGGGTGCTGACCAAACCCTGCATGACCTCCGCTCTGATGCTAAGTCTCCCTGCTGGTTAATCTGCCCAAGCACCTGCACCCACCTGTCGTATTCCGGTTCGGCCAGTGGCTGCTGCTGCTGCACATGCCTGCCACTTGTGGCAGGTGGCACAGACTCCGCCACCTCCTCAAGAGATTCTTGACCAAGCGGCTGGGATGCTGGTGAAAGAGAAAATTACAATTACAACACATTCCAAGCAAATTAGTACCAACTACTTATGCCATGGCAAATAATTACCTTCAACAAAAGCAGCAAAGACTTCCGCTGGGGCCTCGCTATCCATGTTGCTCACCCCCCGGACCTCCTCTACTGCAATGCAGCACTCGGCCATCTCCTCCAGGGTGGTGAGCTTCAGGCGGCCTGGCATGGGGCCAGCCCCAGAGGTGTGGCTGTGTTCCCACCCTTTGGTCAATTTCTTCTTGAGGTTGGTTTTGAAGTCGTGCCACCTGCAATCAAAGTTTACATATTACTACATGTCACTCCTGATGTTTGCTGTAGCAACCATTGCAATCTGCAACAGATTACAACATGTGCTTCATTACATACAACTTACATTCTATTAAAATATAAAAACAACCCTTAAAAGATACATTCACACTCACCCTACAATAACTATCGATTAAATGACATGGCAATCATGTATGTGGCTCCAAGCAACGTGACCGGCCATTTACCAACTCCATCTAACATCTATTTTAAACATTACTGGTCTTGTACTGGTCAAATGTAACACACATGAACTTGCCTCTTCTTAACGTGCTCCACCTCACGAACTTGTGGAGCTACCGCATTAATCTCCGCAGTTATGTCCTCCCAAATCTTTCATCTTCTTGTGTGTGTCAACCTGTCCTGTGGACACTCGATCCAATCCCGTGCGCGGGGTACCAGTATGGCAAGCTCCTGCGGTTCGAATGCCATGTTCCTGCTGCTTGGTTCCTCTGTTGGCCTATTTCGGCCACGCCCACGGCCACCTGTCGCTGTACTTGAAGTGCTGGCCAGGCTACTCTGTTGGGAAGCCACCTGTTGTGTTCCCAATGATTCCGCTGAGTCAGAAGATGGGCCAGCTGCAGATTGGGCTGATGTGGATAGCCCAGCAGCCTGCTCTTCTCCCACTGGCTGGTCTGTGGTGAGGGGCACATAGGAGGTGCTGGAGTCCAGGCGTTCAAAAAGTTCCTGGCACTCCTGGTCTCCCTCAGATTGAGATTCAGCCATGTTTGCAACAACTTTTTGCCTTTGTAGCACACCTTTATATACTATTTCTGTAATTGGCGTACATCAGCGACACCCTGCGTTCCGTGCGGCAGCGTTCCGTATGGCAGCGTAGACCGTGCGGCGCATAGGCCACACCCATACCAGCGGAAAAAAAAATACAAAACCAGGCATACTTGCTAAGTCTGATTTAGTAGTTAATGGCAGATTTGAACACCAATAAACACCTAAAACTGTGGGCAGACATGAAATGTATATGTGAATGTACATTTGTACTGTGCACTTGTTTGGTATGTACTACAAATGACACTAACCCATTCCATATGTTAATCCAGTCCACCACTCAGGCAATAGTAATCAGTGCTTGCATCCAAATCACATGTGAAAGGTCTCCAAATACTGGCTTGATGCTAGGTACATTTCATTCCACATCTCTAGTGTGGGCCGGTAGAAGGTAAGTGTTCACATGGCACCATGGCCTAATATTGGGAAAAGGTCTTGCACTATTTGCTATGTTTCTGGTGTATAGCTTTCACTATAATAAAGCTGTCTAGTTTAGTACCTTGTAGAGTTAGGTGTAACTGGCTAGTGATGCACACTATTTCACCTGTTGTTTTCACCCATGTTTGGTGAATGTAATAGATTATATATAATGGGTTGCAAACTTCTTTCACCCTGTCTGTTTTGGAGATACTAAGTAATGGCATGGTCTTCTCAACTATGCAAAGCTACAGCAAGTGTTGTTTTGCGATGCAATGGTTTAGCCGTCTGTTGTGGCGCATACATGCTGTTAAGGACAAAATGAACAATAAAGTTAATACCAAATATCACTCTGAACAACCAATTACAGGACATGATTGCTTGAATTGTGCCATTGCTAAGATGGCGGCCTATGGGAGAGCAGCCCCATTCTCTCCTGCGGAGCCGAGGGCACTGGTCTCCATTATGGAGACCAGACTGGGGCGTGCGGGCCCTTTTATTACAGATCGGCAGAAGCGCCATGCCTTTGCCGCGGCCCGCAGGCGCATATTCGCACGCACCCAGGTGCGCAGGACCATCGCTCAGCTGGAGCGGAGATGGTCAGATCTGAGGCGGAGACAGCCGGATTTGCTCCAGCAAATCAGGGCCAGCATTGCACGATGTGAGTGTTTACACATTAAATGGCCAATTGTACATTATTACTTCCATGACCTTTATTTTGCCAATAAGGTAAACTGGCTGATCACGAGTTAAACATGGCATACACTATATGTGTGGTACTTCCTGTTTGACATGCTGTAATGTGGGTCTAATATGTCATTGTTTTTGCTGCATGATGAATGAACAAATCATGTGCCTTATTTAACACTCTGCATTTTGAATTTTCTTACAGCACGTGAACGTGCAAGACAGGCCCGTGAGCAGGGCCAGGAGGAGCAGGGCCAGGAGGAGCAGGCCCAGGAGGAGCTGGCCGAGGAGGAGCAGGGCCAGGAGGTGGTGGCCCAGGAGGAGCTGGCCGAGGAGGTGATGGCCCAGGAGGAGCTGGCCGAGGAGGAGCAGGGCCAGGAGGTGGTGGCCCAGGAGGAGCTGGCCGAGGAGGTGGTGGCCCAGGAGGAGCTGGCCGAGGAGGTGGTGGGCGAGGAGGTGGTGGGCGAGGAGGAGGCGTGCGAGGTGGTTGAGGTTGAAGAAAGTGGTAGGTAAACATAAGGCATCATTAATAATTGGTGGTACTACTATTTGTTAGGTACCACTGCTGAATCTAGTGTGTTTTACTCTATTATTAATTAATAAACAAAAGTGGGTTACAACAGACACACTTAGGGGTTATAGGCCCAAACTAAAAACGTGGAATCTGAAAGCTCACCTAGGTGATGAGTGTTTATTTATGGAGGGTCTTTCTATACAAGCACAAATAAAACATCAATGGAGTATGGTCAGGCCTGATTTATAATGGAGTCACAAGTGGGCAGTTCCCCTGGGCCCCCCTCTAGCCAGTTGGCCCGTGTTGTTGCCATGTATTTTTGAAAGCTATTTTGTAGGATGGATTGACTTTAGAAATTGTTTGGTGTATGGAAGCGGATTAGTGCTGCACTTTCACCTATCTGGCAATGTGACAATGATTCAGGAAGTAAGGGGTAGAGGGACTAGGCTAGCCTTTTAATGTGGTATCTATCTATCTATCTATCTATCTATCTATCTATCTATCTATCTATCTATCTATCTATCTATCTATCTATCTATGTATCTATGTATCTATCTATCTATCTATCTATCTATCTATCTATCTATCTATCTATCTATCTATCTATCTATCTATCTATCTATCTATCTATCTATCTATGTATCTATCTATCTATGTATCCATCTATGTATCTATCTATCATGCAGTTTAGCTATGCATATGCAGTGACATGCAGGTATATATGTATGGCAAAATGTGGCATGTTCTAGTGGATGTAGCTTTCTAGTAGATTGGTGAGTGTTAAGGCAGGAGAAGTGTGAGTGAGGCTCAAGTGTTGTTATGATTTTGATACATACATTGGCAATTTTATCAGTCACATATTCTGTAGTGTAACCCACTGTGTGTGTGTGTGTGTGTGTGTGTGTGTGTATGTGTGTGTGTGTGTGTGTGTGTGTGTGTGGCACCATCTTTTTTTTCCATTACAAACAGTATTGCCTATGTAATTGTTTGTATGTATGATTTCTCATGCTGTTGGTACTTAGGATTGACTGTACAAGGTCTACCTGAATAGCATAATTAATGTGGAACCCCCTTTAACATGCCCACAGATGACCAGAGGGAAGAAGGCGAGGGAGTGAGAGGGGCCCTCCTCAGGCTGCGCCAGCACCTGGTCGTGATGGCTGCAGAGGTGCAGGACCTGTGCGACCTCCTGCTGTGAAGCATTTTTTGTGTATGTTGTTTGTTAATAAATTTTTGTGTTAAAAGTTAGAAGTGGTCTGTGTGGTTGAAAGTGAAGGGTAATGTAAAAATGTACATAGTGTGTTGATGTGTATGTGTGTGTTTGAATGTGAAGAATAATAGATGATGTAATATGCATACATAGCACATGGGCTTAAAGGGGCGAGAACGAATGTGGTGAACTTAGCATGATGTAAGGGTTAATCTAAAGTGGTAGTAAAGTGTTTAATTATCAATAAGATACATAATAGATGACCATTAAAAACAATCCCTTTTTAATGAGGTTGCCTAATTGCATAAGTGGGTCATGTTACAGATTTGGGTGTTCTGATAATAGTGGTGATTTGTGCGTAAATACACCGCATCGGTGCGTACGGGCAGGTTCCCGTCCATTCTGACGCGGTAAGACCGTGCTTACGCTGTAAGACCGTGCAGAATCTGTGTGTGTCCACCGCACACGCAAGGTTTGGATGTCGTCCGTAAACACTCTTCTTAAACAGTGAGTCTGTCCGAATGCGGAGGCTCGGTGGGCGTTTCTACGGACGATGTCCGCACAGCGTGGCGTGCGGCCCGCTCCGTAAGAATTCGGGAAAGTACCCACTGAGCAGAATAAGGCCCATAGTTCCTGTGAAAATCTATCAAACAACATCTGTAAATGTCCAATGATATAAGACATTTTTGAATCAGCAAATAGTTGTCACTGAGTATCAGAGTTATATGCTGTACAAATACTATGACTTATAATAAAGTATACCAACATACACATTGGCAAATTACAGATATATATATATATATATATATATATATATATATATATATATATATATATATATATATATATATATACTAGTCTTAAGGCCCCTCCTGATGGACGTGCAAAAGTATATGCTTATGCAATTCTCAAAAGTTTTGTTAAAGTGAAAATGTTTTTTTTATTTAATGAACCCTTATAAGCCTTTCACCCCTTCGGTGGTATGCCTGGAAATTTCTCTGGCTGAGCTGCGCTGCAAGAGTGGGCCTTCCCAAGAAATTTCTGGGCATGCCACTGCAAAGAAAGGGTGCGCCAGTGGTGCCTCCAGTGATGAACTGATGCACCACCATTCCCCCTGTTGCTGATCCTCCCTCCTCCCCTCCCCATTGCCAATCCTCCCCATCCCTGCCCCCCCCCCCCCCCCCCCCCCGTTGCCAATGCTCACCACCGCTGTTCAGGGAGGATATGGTCTGCTCAGAGAGGTTTGACGCGCTTAGCGGTTTGTGTGTTCGGGTGTCCAAACACAGGAATGCCTTAAGGGAGTATATTGTGTTGTATTCAGTGCCTTTGAGAGGGGGGATGGGTACTTTTTACCCCTGGTCTGGGTCTGATGGAGGGTCCTGGGTTCCGCCCCCTTTCTCACTGCAGGGACCTTGCAGTTGGAGTGGAGAGCAGAGGCTGCTGCAGCAGCACAGGCTCTCTCTCCAGCTCGGCAAACACTGCTCAGTGCCATGTGCTAAGCGGGGAAAAAGACAGCTGCAGCAGCCAGCACCACCTGCACATTTTGTACAGGACATGGCCACGCCTCCTCCCATTGGTCATACCCTTCCCGTTGACCACGCCCTTTTTTACCTGGGTCCATTGACACTTTCAGCAGCCCTGGCTGTATTCAGAAATCAGCGACATATCACAATGCATGAAAACAACAGAAATGGCATGGACCCTTATGACAGCACCCTTAAGGGTTTGTCTGATTAAACCCATCTTTGAACTTAGAATGTCCCTTAAGATGATAACGTAGTGTGCAAAGTTTAAAGACAATTAGTTAATGCATACAGGAGTTAGCATGTAACATCCATACACACACACAAACATCATTCAATTATACTTACTGTATGTAGATGAAATATAATAATTTTCTTTTAGAATCATTCTTTTGATTTAATAATTAGGGATGTGCACCAGCCACTTTTAGTGTTTCGTGAAACGAGTTTTAGATCTGTATCTCCAGCCGTGTTTTGGATCTGGTTCGGTTCCAAAACACCACCCTTTAGTGTTTCGTGTTTCGTGTTTTGGGTCTGTATCTTTAAAAAAAAAAAAAAACTGGACTGGACTGGACTCCACAATCACAGGTCCCACTGTAGGCTCTGGAGGCAATTGCTGGTCTTCGATTAAGAATTAATAATTCATTTTGATGAACATCTTCTCCACATTTTGCAGAAACAACCTCCAATGCTGCTCGCTGACCAAGTTCCCAGCTGCACTAAAAACTCTTTCGGAGTACACACTGGAGGGGGGGGGGGGGGGTAATTCAGGTAAAATAGAGCCAGTTTGTACAGGGGCCTCCAAGCAGCCTTTTTTCCTGCCAGTACAGGTACAGACTGTCTGAAATGTCTAATTGGATGCAGTCACTAAAGTAATCCTCCACCATTTTTTCACGGTGACAGCATTGTTTGCAATCGTTGGCAGGTCCTTCAGTCCAGACCAGATATTCAAATTCGCTCCTGCCTGCCCTGCATCACCGCCAGAGGGTCGGGTAGGAAATTTGAGCTTTTTCCTAGCAGACACAAGTGTGGGAGTAAATTAAGGAGGAGCTGTTGACATGTCATGGCCTGCTTTAGATGAGAATCTCCTGACCAGCAGGTCTTTGCACCATTGTAGACTTTTTTTCCGCTGGAAACAGAGACACAAAAAAACAGACACATCATATGCTTTAAACTAAGGAACGAGCACAGTGGCCAGAATGTATTCCTATGACTTTAATAGACTGACCACCCTCGTATCCTGGCAAAACGTATGAAGGGCTTCATCCACAAAGCTATATGCTTTGCAGAATCGCAGCGCTTTAGCTCCCCCTTCACTTTCTCCAGCTTCTTCTGTAACAGCCTGATCAGGAGAATGACCTGACTCAAGCTGGCAATGTCAGAATTGATTTCATGTGTGGCAAGTTCAAACGGATAGAGATCCTAGCACAACACGGAAATCAGTCTCCACTACGCTTGAGTCAGGTGCATCCCCGCTCCTTTGCCTATATCGTAAATGGCTGTGTACACTTGAATAGCCTTTTGCTGCTCCTCCATCCTCTGCAGCATACAGAGGGTGGAGTCCTAGCGCATTACAACCTCTTATTTGAGGTGATGGCAGAGCAGGTTCAGGAGTTTTTTATGTCGCTCCAGTCTTCGACATGCAGTGGCAGAATGATGAAAGCTTCCAACAATTTTGGGGGCCACCGCAAGCATCTTCTGCATGCTCCTGTCACTTTTGAGCAAATGCTGCACCACCAAATTTATTGTGTGGGCAAAGCATGGCACATGTTGGAAATTGCCCATATGTAATGCCTGCACAATGTTACTGGCGTTGTCCAATACCACAAAACCCCAGGATAGTCTAACTGGGCTAAGCCACTGCAAGATTATTTCCCTCAGTTTCTCTAAGAGGTTGTCGCATTGTGCCTCTTACTGAAACTGAGGATATACAGCATAGTGTGTCTTGGAAGGCACTTGCATTCCGGAGCTGCTGCTGTTGCTGCGGAAGGCGATGCATCTACCCACTGGGCTGTCACAGTTAAATACAGTGGTGCAAGTAGAGTGGCTACATGAGTGGCTACATGACCAAACTTTAGAACACAATGGCATTTCTGTTTGGGCTTGTGCATTGCATCCTGCACACAAAATGTAGGAGCCAGAATCAAAGTGTAGGAGCCAGACAAACCATAAATAGGGATGTTGCATCTACACAGTACTGCCTGTTACAAGTCACACACCCAATACATATTACCCATGCCATAATGCCCATTACACATTACAGTTTGCCACACATCGTAATGCCCAGTACATATAATACCACACACCATAATGCCCATTACATATAGTACCACACACCATAATGATCATTACATATTATGCCACATAAGTGCCACTTACCTACATGCTAGTTGCCAGGGGTTTCAATGTTTCATGCTTGATGCCAGGGATCGCAAGCTCTCTGCCAGGGGTTGCATGCTCTCTGTCAGGGGCTGAATGCTGTATGCCAAAGACTCCAAAGTCCAGCACAAAGAGTTTAATATAAGCACATCGTGCAATATAGATAAAGTATTACTCCCAATAGCAGGATAAAATGCCAGCGGGGGGATGGGAGTCACAGCTGCCTCAGAAGTGCAATGCCTGTGCACAGGGATGCCAGAGGCAAATATAAGAGGTCCCCCCCTCTATCAAAAGCACAATAAGAGGGCAGTGACAGCCAGAGACCTCGGTATTGCCGCGGACAGGGCACCAGAGTCTCCTGCCTGCCCTAATTAAGATGGAACCGGCGTCCAGCAAGTAGAGGCAGCGGCGGGGTCAGTGCCGCATCAGGAGTCACGCAGCTCTGGTGGGAGGATGGGGAGATGGCGATGGAGCAGACAAATGAGAGGAGGGGGAGGGGCAGTGGAGCAGACAGGTGAGAGGAGAAGGAGGGATGGAGGACCAGACTGGTGGGAGGAGTGAGAGAGGCGATGGAGCAGACAAATGAGAGGTGGGGGAGAGGTGATGGAGCAGACAGGTGAGAGGAGGGAGAGGGACGGTGGAGCAGACAGGTGAGAAGAGGGGGAGAGGTGATGGAGCAGAGAGGTTAGAGGAGGGGGAGAGGTGATGGGGCAGACAGGTGAGAGTAGGGGGAGAGGTGATGAAGCAGACAGGATAGAGGAGGGGGAGAGGTGATGGAGCAGACAGGTGAGAGGAGGGGGAGATACGGTGGAGCAGACAGGAGAGAAGAGGGGGATAGGTGATGGAGAAGACAGCTGAGAGGAGGGGGAGGGGTGGTGGAGCAGACAGATGAGAGGAGGGGGAGGGGCGGTAGAGCAGACAGGTGAGAGGAGGGGGAGAGGCAGTGGAGCATACAGGTGGGAGGAGAGGGAGAGGCAGTGGAGCAGACAGGTGAGAGGAGGGGGAGAGGTGATGGAGCAGACAGGTGAGAGGAGGGGGAGATACGGTGGAGCAGACAGGAGAGAAGAGGGGGATAGGTGATGGAGAAGACAGCTGAGAGGAGGGGGAGGGGTGGTGGAGCAGACAGATGAGAGGGGGCGGGGGGCGGTAGAGCAGACAGGTGAGAGGAGGGGGAGAGGCAGTGGAGCATACAGGTGGGAGGAGAGGGAGAGGCAGTGGAGCAGACAGGTGAGAGGAGGGGGAGAGGTGATGGAGCAGATAGGTGAGAGGAGGGGAGAGGTCATGTAGCAGACAGGTGGGAGGAGCAGCCAGGTGACAGGAAGGAGGGCAGAGGACAGGTGAAGGGTGGGGTAGGAAAGGTATGCAGCTCATTAGAGATAGGTCAGAGGGGCCAGTTGCTCGGTAATTATGTAATGGAAGGCCATGGCTCATGGCGCAATGGGTTACAGTCCCAGTAACACTCCCCCTACTACTTGTCATGGTTGATGTAGGTCCCCTCGGGCAGAGACACCAGCGGGATCTCTGGCTCCGACATTTTCATGTGCGCTGTGATCATGATGATCCTAGAACAATAAAGTTCACAGACCCAGGCTTCGCCCGAGAAATACATCTCCCGTCGTCCCCCGCAGTTCAGGCTTAGAAGAAGAGTCAGGTATCCTAGTCGTCAGCTTATCCCTGACGGAATGTCAGTAGCATCATCCCCTGTTGAGCCCATACAGCCTCAGCGCAACAGGAGTCACGCGGCTCCACAGAGACAAAGAAGCACAGGAAGCAGCGCGAGGAAGCACGAATGGCACTGCCTTTGCAAACCTGCACAGGTTATGCTACAGAAGCATAGCTAGGGCGGCACCCTGTCAACTTACGGCGCCCAGAGCTCATGCAATATGAACGGCATCCCTGCCCTGCTGTATACCGCCCGCCTGCTCACCTGCCCGCTCGCTCACTGTCTTCTGAGGTTTTTTGTGGGCGCCGAACTCCTGCCGCAGCTGCTTCAGCTGCTCCTCAGTGCTGAAAAGCTCTCTGCAGTGCCATGTGGAAGCAGCAGCAGCGGGATGTTGGCGGCGGCAGCGGAAGGCAAGTGCAGGGGAGAGTGGTGTTCACAGGGACACGGTGCAGCACAGTCAGTGGCCTGCTGTGCCGGGGCTGCAGGAGCTGGAGGCAGGATGTAACCAGGCTGCTCCCTGGTTACAGATCCGGATGAAAGGTCGCTTTGTGGACCAGAGGGAGGAGGACAGTGGCACACTGCCTATGCAGTGTAAATTTGTGAGGTGAGCAGCATGTGGATGTGCAGGGGCAGGGAGGGGATGTCTTTGCCTTGTGTTATAGAGGTGGGGTGTGTGCATGTATGCTGTGTGTACTGTGTATGCTTTGTATGTGTGTAGATATGTATGTGTTCAGGTATGCTATATGTATGTATGCATGCTATGTGTGTGCGTGTATATGCTGTATTCATGCATGTAAAATAAGCGTAATAGCCCAGTGTGTAATCCACCTCCACAGTCAAATCCTGTGTGCGTGTATGTATGTGTATATATATATATATATATATATATAAGTTCCAGAATGACAGGCACCATCATGCATCAAAAGGGGAGGGGGTTGGGAGACCAGCACCATAAACCAATTACAAATAGTGTGTTTGTATGTGGATAAATATGCTTCTACCTGGCAGGAATTTTATGCAAATACCTTTCCTGACAGGCTAGGGTGCTGTCCCCTGATTTCAACATGTACAGTATAAGTTACGGAGAAAAGAAAAATCAGTTTAATTAGGACGCACTCCTGATCCACATTAATAAAAACATACCTACAAAAAGGTGTATATTTTATTACATTTAATTTTGACAATTTTTAACTAGCAGGTCATCATTCTGTGTTAATATACTGCACAATTTTATTAATTGTATGGGACCTTATTGAATAAGTAGCGAAAATATTAAAACAAGATATAGATGTAAAGAGAAAAATAAATTTTAAAGATTAAAAATGTCACTCTGTGATCTAGTGGCTTGATGTTATTTCTCTAGTTACTGCTTTTGTGATGCAGATGCAACTCGTTAATTGGGCGCCTATGTTGATTCTATAGTGATGGGTGGTGATATTCTCACTGTCTGCTGAAGGGTCTACATGTATATAAGGTGAGCACTGTTCATTTTTATTTTGTACTGCTGCCTGACGAAGGGCTAATAAAGCCCGAAAGCTTGCATTTAAATCTCAAAGTGTGAGTCTGCTGTTTTTGAGAATGCCGTAGGTGCTGGTCCCTGGAGGTGATATATATATATATATAGATATATATGTATGTATGTGTGTGTGTATGTGTGTGTGTGTGTGTGTGTGTGTGTAAGCCCCCATCATGAAAATCCTGTGATTGCCACTGATATATAATAATGTAAAGCAAGACATTGGTTCCCCCAGCACACTGAATGGTATAAGTAACCAATCTTGAACACTACATGATAACAGAATTCAGAGATATTGGTTACATATACCTGCACAGGTGTATGATATGCCCCAAGCCACGTCAAGGCTTCTCTGTATATAGGGGGTCCCTAGCGCTATATCTAGGTGCAGGGTGCGGCACCCCAAAAACTATCATAAGCTAGGAATCCCAGTGCGGCACACCAGTGAGATAATATAGTGTTAATAAAAATTAGTGATAGGAAGCCGAAGAGAGAGAGAGAGAGATAAAATAAAAAATGAAATGTAATTAAAATGAGAGAGATAGTGTTAGTGAGGGAAAAATGTTAATAGAATGTAAGGGCATGCAGCACTGAAGCCACCCAGCCCAAACAGTCCAGGGGCACCGCACCCCACACCCAGGGCCGGTGCAAGGTTTTGTGGCACCCTAGGCAAAACTCCTGCCTTCTGCTCCCCCTCTCATCCCACCACATCACCCATTACCCACACACATTGTGTATGTGTGTGTGTGTGTGTGTGTGTGTGTATATATAATATATATATATATATATATATGTCTGTGTATATAAATATATATATATATATATATATATATATATATATACATACACACACACACACACACACACACACACACACACACACACATACTCTGTATTAAAATATTTCCTCCCTAGCCACAGCGCATAGTAGTATTAACACATAATCCTCTACTAACCCATGCAGTAACTCCAAGCAACCACTTCCTGGGTACTGCTGCAGCAGTCACCGTTGGATGGCAAGGGCGGTGCTTCCAGGAATTACCGGTGCAGCGGACGGCCAGGTCACTGCTGCACTGGTCAGGAGGCGCTGGCTGGTTCCTTTTTCTGCTGCTGGTGGGGAGACCCGTCCCTAGTCCCTGCTGCAGCCACTGACCACCTGCTGCGAAGGCACTGTTCCCCACTGATGCCAATGGTGAGGGGTGGGCGGCAGCTGGGACCAGTGTCTCACCACCAGTGGTAGCAGCGGTAGGCAGCCATCGCCAGCAGCAAGGACCAGGGACAGGTCTCGCCACCAGCAGCAGGAGCCCAGATACTGTGGATTCGGAAGATAGCAAAGATAGCTTTTTTTTTTTTTTTTAAAGAATGGTGCTATTCACAGCACCTGCTGCTGCCACAATTATATTTGATTTCAAAGTCGGGCTGAAGAGGCGCCCTCCAGTGGCCCTGTCCACACCACCGTTACCGTAAATTGGGTCTATGATTAACCAGCAAGGAGCCACATGATAATGGCTCCTTACTTGATATATCTGAACTAAGAGCTAACTACCTTGGAGCAACCTCAGACTACTCCATGTGGCATATCTGGACCTGCATCTCCTCCTAATACAAGCTCCTCACTGCCTCTAACAATATACATAAAGATATAGGTATATGTAACCAAGGTATATGTAACCAATGTCTCTGAATTCTATTATCAAGTAGTGTTCAAGATTGGTCACATATACCATTCAGTGTGCTGGGGGAACCAATGTCTTGCTTTACTTACTCAGTATTAACCCCTCCCTTGCATGCACCTGAATGGTATTACTGAACTAACTTGAGCATCTACCTGTATGTATATAATAATGTAATAGGGTGGCGGGGGGGGGGGGGGGGGGGGTTTCTGTCGTGCTGATACAAATGGGGGGGAGGTGCGCAATGTATGCCCTTGCTCCGGGCACTGTGGCACCTAGCTACACCGCTGACATGCTAGCCAGGTTTTTGTTATGGCGGTACAGGGTACCAGCACAATATGTTATAGCGGTATGCCGTACCACCCCTTACCGCCACACTTGCACCCCTGGTTAATTATATAGGGTTTTTTTCTGTTTGGTACGGTGAAACGTGCGTATGGTCCGTCACACCGTGCGTTTTCCGTACGCTCACGGTGAGCGCAAGTCCGCCCACTGAACAGCCGCACACGGACGGTCACAGACACGACAATGGGGAGTGGCGTACACTTGAGCGTACGCCACCGTGCACGGACAGATCTTCCTCTTAGCCACCGATACCTGGTGTATATCTGAGCGTATGCCACAGTGCACGGACGGGCCTCTTGCCTTTTTCAATGGAAAACTCAGTGTGTGTCACCGATTGTGAAAGGAAGTGTACGCCCGTGCATGGTGGCGTTCCCAGTGCCAGCGCCACCACTAGGCAGGTCTAGGCATTTGCCTAGGGCGCCGGCCACTGGAGGGCGGCAGTTCGCCCCTCGCCCCCCGTGCAAAGGGGGTCCATGCCGGTTTCTGACAGAATCCTGCAGTGGTGTCCTTGCCGCACGGGTACCTGCGGCGCTGAGTATAAAGCTGGCGGCGGTGGGGGGTCCCTTCAGTGAATAAGAAATCACTAGCGCTATGCGGCGGCGCAGGAAGCGCTTCTGTTTTGAAAACACTGGCCGCACGGCGCACTCTAATTGGCTGAATCTCAGACAATCAGCGTGCACCGGGACACCACTGCAGGGCAGGCTCCTGTCAGATCCCAGCCTGGACCCCCCCTGCCTGCTCCCCAGACGGCGCAACAGGTACCCCGGCACCGGGGCGCCCCCACCCCGACTGGCCTGGGGCGCTCCGGTGCCTTGCACCGGCCCTGGGCGTACCCTTCACACATGATTGATTTCTATTAACTAAATTGACTACCTTAATAAACATCGTAAAAAAACAACATTTTAATCCTCATTACATGTATATTTATTATGTTCTAATGTGGCACTTAACTCACTATCTATGTGTCCCCACATTGTTTTAACTTTTAAATAAAGTCATGTTTGTGTTTGTGTGTACAAAATTATGTCCATAATTAGAACAATGAGTTCCTCATGGAGCGGGTGAGGTAGGCAAACAAGGGGGAAAAGTTACATTTGTGTAGGAATGCATATGTGTCCTCCAAAAACAAACAGTGATGACTCCCCATAGTTCTTGGTACAGGTGTGTTAAAGATGTGTCAATCGACCAAGCATGACAAAATGGTTTGTGTGCAAACATGTTCTAATATTGTTCAAAATAAGACTTTAGAGTGTGATAGGCAGATGTTGGGATCGTTTGTTAGTGATATGTGATTGCAATAATGTGCGAAGCGAGCGATGCGAGGGGCTGCGGTTCACATCCAACTGTGTCCATGTCGACTGTGTCGACATTCGGGTAAAAAAACAGTGAAATAAACCCATGTCGACCTCGCGACCTGTCGAAGGTAAGTCATGTTGACTGTTTCATCTGTACATTCTATATGTTGGTATTTTGACCCTGTCGGGATTTTAAATGTCGGGATTTTGTCCTTGTCGGGATTTTAAATGTCGGGATTTTTTCCATGTCGGGATTTTGTCCTATTCGGTATTATTAACCATTAGGGATTTCGACCCTGTCGGGATTTTGACTGTCGGGATTTCATACCGAATCCCTTATTACATTCAGGTGTATGTGTTTGACTAGTAATCTGCGTTAATTAGCAGACCCAGGCATCCGCTCTCATGCGGTATCTTTAGGGGTGGTCAGGAGCACTCTTTGGCGTCGGCCTGTTTTTGGGCCAAAATGCATGCATTCGCCGATCGAGGCGGTTGTGGCACCGTGCATTTTGTGTGCACACCCCCATGTACGCCCATGTTTACGCCCAGTTTTCCTCATTATTCCGGCCGCTCCCATAAAAATGCCCACATGCTGCCCACAATGACCATGCTCTTGCGGACAGGTTTTTTCGCGTGGAGAGCGGTGTGCGGTTGCTGCACATGCACGTTGCGAAAGATGAGCATGTCAAGAGGAAAAAGAAGCCCGATCCGACCGTATACGGTACCACCGTACCAAACAGAATAACCCCCATAGTCCTTAGATTGCCCTAAACCACTTCACTAGTCCACATGTTCATGGTTAAGTGGACAGTGGGTACAACCGCATATTTCAGGGCACTGAAGACACTTTTTCTCTGTACATCCTGGGTTTCAACTGCCTAGTGAAGTGGAATCTAGATGGGATTTGGTACCGGGGAAACAATACCTCCATCAATCGCCTAAATCCCACTCCACTGATGGCAGACCCCAGAAGGTCAAACACCAACATACAGTTATGGCCAGGTACATCGTGGCTGCGTTGCGCATAAAGTGCGCTATGCAAATCGCGCATGGATCGCGCCTGCTCCTTGCGCTATAGTCCCTAGTCTATTTATTCGCAGCCGCAGTGAAGTCCTGTATGGTCATGTACTGTATGTAATTGGTGCAGAAGCCATGCTAACCATCTGCTATTGCTATATTCACAGGCAACAGTGGCCTAGCGGGTAGAGGCACAGCTTCACTATGTCAGTATCAGTAGTTCGATCCTCAGTTGGTTACAATATATTTTCATTTTTTAAACGTACTTTTTTTTTTTTAAACCAATAGAGGTACTGTAGTTACAGTAGTTGGTGCTTATCAAATTCTTTCGGACTTTTCCACAAACTAAAATTCACAATGGCAGGCCTCTATGTACACGATAGTTAATACCCATACATACTGCGCTACAAAGAACGAATTTTTTTCGCAAAATACCCTTGCTTTGAGGACCGTGTTTCGGGATTAAATTTGCTAACCTTTGCTAAACAGCCACGACCTTTCACTACGGATTTTGTCCTTACTTTACGGACAGAGTTTTTGTATTTATTCGCAGAAGCAGCTACGTAGGTCATTTATGTAATTGGTACAGAAGCCATGCTAACCTTTGCTATTGCTGGATGACTACTTAAAACATTATTTGAGAACCTACAGCAGGGGTGGGGAACCTTTTTTTGCCAAGGGCCAATTGTATGGTGGAAAAATCCTTCGGGGGCCATATGTAAAAATTTGTCTTACAAATTGTCCTGCTGCAGCCGTCCCACGCTCCGGCGGCTGCCGCTGAATAGGACTGACAGTCTCCGGTTGCTGTTAATTAAGAGGAAACTCGCAAGAACTACCGACCTCTCGCAAGAAGTCCCCTGTACTTGACTCCCGGCAAAGCCACCGGGTGGGTCGGAGGGCCACTCAGACGGCTATGGGGGCCGCATACGGCCCCCGGGCCTGAGGTTCCCCACCACTGACCTACAGTATCATACTATACACTACGGATTTTGTCCTTACTTTACGGACAGAGTTTTTGTATTTTATTTGCAGCCGCAGTGACGTATTGAATGGTCATGTACTGTATGTGATTGGTGCAGAAGCCATGCTAACCATCTGCTATTTCTATAATCACAGGCAACAGTGGCCTAGCGGGTAGAGGCACAGCTTCACTATGTCAGTATCAGTAGTTCGATCCTCAGTTGGTTACAATATATTTTCACTTTTTAAACGTACTTTTTTTTTTTTTTTTTAAACCAATACAGGTACTGTAGTTACAGTATTTGGTGCTTACAGTATCAAATTCTTTCTGACTTTTCCACAAACAAAAATTCACAATGGCAGGCCGCCATGTACACGATAGTTAATACCCATACATACTGCGCTTCAGAGAACGTTTTTTTTTGCAAAATAGATTTAGCTTTTCAGGTAAAAGTCCTTGCTTTGAGGACCGTGTTTCGGGATTAAATTCGCTAACCTTTGCTAAACAGCCACGACTTTTCACTAATCATCTTGTCCTTAACTTACGGACAGAGTGTTTGTATTTATTCGCAGAAGCAGCTACGTACAGTCATTTATGTAATTGGTACAGAAGCCATGCTAACCTTTGCTATTGCTGGATGACTACTTAAAACATTATTTGAGGACCTACAGTATCATACTTTACACTACGGATTTTGTCCTTACTTTACGGACAGAGTTTTTGTATTTTATTCGCATCCGCAGTGACGTCCTGTATGGTCATGTACTGTATGTGATTTGTGCAGAAGCCATGCTAACCATCTGCTATTACTATAATCACAGGCAACAGTGGCCTAGCTTGGCAGAGGCACAGCTTCACTATGTCAGTATCAGTAGTTCGATTCTTAGTTGGTTACAATATATTTTCATTTTTTAAACATACTTTTTTTTTTTTTTTTAAACCAATACAGGTACTGTAGTTACAGTATTTGGTGCTTACAGTATCAAATTCTTTCAGACTTTTCCACAAACAAAAATTCACAATGGCAGGCGGCCATGTTCACGATAGTTAATACCCATACATACTGCGCTACAGAGAACGTTTTTTTTCCGCAACAATAGATTTCTCCAAACTCAGACACAGACCGACACCTCAGACAATAAGATGTTGATTGCAGTCATACAAAATACAGTATGTTAATTGCAGTCTGCCTTTTTGTTTCACTGCTAATTGTACAAAATTCAAATGCACCTATCAGCTTCGTGAAGGTTTTCCTTTGTCTCTGCCAGCATAAATTCAGCTACAGACGCTAAAGTTGTCAAACTATCCAGTTTGTTTTTCTGCATCTAAACCGTGTAGAATTGCTACGGATCGTCTCTTCATCTCTTGCCTGTATACAAGCACGAGATTGTACCTGTACACCTGGACTATTCATTCTGCTGAATCCAAAGTCAAGTTGTTGCTGCGTTCCTGTTTCTACCAAGCTTTACCATCATACTGCCTTCCGCAAGAACAGTACAGTATCTTCTCGCTGGAGCAGTAAGTACAGTATACTGTACTGTACAGTAGTACAGTCATTTGTCCCTGCGCGGAAGCACTCGGTTCCCACCTTGTCCCTGAATGAACCTGTTTCCCTTCTGTCCCTACTGTTCAAATGCACCCGGTGCAGAATACTGTATACAATCGCCTGCTGTGTATACTGTATTCAGATACTGCAGGCTGCCGCTATGGGTATTGTCCGTAAATACTAGAGTCTGTTTCGCAGACTCATTTCGCAGACTTACTGTATACAGTATCGAGTAGTGATATCGTGATTTTTGATGGCTTACACGTTCAGTGCAGTGCAGTAGAGATAGCGCCATTGAGAATATTGTACAATGTGTTAAAATTGCCTGGTGTGTATGGGCCGCAGATCCCCGACTTGCGATGACAATACTCTATTAGGGTGGGCTACTGTAGGCTGCTAAATACTAGATCTCTCCGTAATACTGTTGGTGTAATACTGTAAATAACGTATTTTTTCCTCAAACGAGGGGACCGGTGTTTTTCTCATGTTAACGGACTGTTTCGCAGGCTCAGTCAGTAATAGGAGCACATGTGATATTGTGATTTTCAGCCATGTTGGGAATCGACATGGCTGCACAGTGCAGTAGAGATAGCGCCATTTAGAATATTTTACAATGTGTTAAAATTGCCTGGTGTGTATGGGCCGCAGATCCCTGGCTAAATTTGCTAGGGCAGGATCAACTACACAGAATCGGTTTTCCCTCCCCCTTACTGCACTTCTGCTTCAGGTACCATAAGTACCATAATGAACAGTGCATGATTCTCTTGAGGATCATACACACTAGACGCTTTTCATCTGAAAATTGCCTGGTGTGTATGGTCCAGAGTTCCCCGACTAGCGATGAGAATACTTTATTAGGCTACTGCAGGCTGCCGCTATGGGTATTGTCCGTATAATGTGTAATACATCCTGGATTGGGGTATTGTCCGTAATATTGTTGTAATACCGTAAATAACGGATCCTTTCGCATCTTTTTTTTTTTTTCGCATACTGTACTTGTAATTGAAGTAGTCACAGCAATAGGATCACGTGGTATCGTTATTTTCCGCCATTTTAGGGATTAACATGGATGCCACATACAGTACAGTGCAGTGCAGTAGAGATAGCGCCATTTAGAATATTGTACAATGTGTTAAAATTGCCTGGTGTGTATGGGCCGCAGATCCCCGACTAGCGATGACAATACTCTATTAGGGTGGGCTACTGCAGGCTGCTACTATGGGTATTGTCGTATAATCTGTGCTACTGTAAATACTGGATTAGTCTGTAATACTGTTGGTGTAATACTGTAAATAACGTATTTTTTCGCAGGTGGGGGGGCGGAGATTTGCGCATATTAATAGACTATTTCGCAGACTCAGTCATACAGTATACTGTACTGTATTTGTGTAAAAAATCCCTTAGCTGTGTACAAAATCCCCTAGCTGTGGGTGTTCGTATTGTAAGTACTGTAATTACAGTAATACTAGATTACAGGTATCCGGAGAACCAGAATACTGTACCAGTTTAATTTTTGATTTGTTTTTAAACTTTTTTGTACATTACTCTACATACTGTACTGTACATTGGCATTACGGTGTGTGTCATAAAGTACTGTATGTGTAATGGGCATTACGGTATGCCAATGGCCAATACAGTGTGCACAGTGGCGTAAGTACAGCATACAGCCCCAGCGGTGGTAAGGAAGGTGCTTACAGTAGCAAGCAGATTTTTGCTGTGGGGCTATTGTTACCCGCTGCCTTCTGCCCAGGTCCTGCTCTCCCAGCTCCCCCACCCATTACCGCTCAGCATATTGCCACCGATGGTACCTGCCGCAACAGTGCATCAGTCCCGGCTCTCCCTGCTCCTGCTAATGAAAAGTGACACTAAGAATATGGCTGCCCCTGTACAGCAGAGCGTTTTTAAGAAACTTAGAGGAGTCCTCCACCTCCTCTAGGATCCTCAAAAACTGACTGCACTGGGAACAGAAGCTGCATGGATATTCTAAGATGGCGGGTGCTAGAATGAACACTAGTCTGTATCCCTTACAGTACAGTATGTACAGTAATTCATACAGAATGGTGTTCTGTTGTCCATGCCTCCTACCCACACACAGTACTGTATGGGGCTCTGAAGATCTGTCCTGGCAGTCTTTGGCCTTCGTCTGTGTCTATGCTCCAATATGGTTCTCTTCCTATTCCTCTACAGTATGTGCCCCCTCCCTGTCTGTCTGTCTCTGTCTGTCTGTCTGTCCGCCCATGTACAGTATGCCCCCCCCCTCCATCCGCTGTCAATCTACAGTCCAGTTCTGTATAGTACAGTACTGTACAGTATGTCCCCATCCATCTTTCTGTCCAACTACAGTATGCTCCCCTCCTAGTCTGTCTGTCTAAGCCCCATCTGTTAACGTACTGTACTTTTGTTTATCGCTTCATCCCTTTTATTGAAAAAAAAAGCTCATGTCTATGCAGTACGGTCACATAATTTTCGGTACTTGTGACTTATCTGGGCGCCCGATGTTGAAATTGTATGCCAGTACCCTAAGCATGCGATTTGATGCGATTTGATGCGATTTCCCTTGAAATTCCTTTGAAGAGAAAATCGCTGTTGCATTGTATGCTATTGTATTGCATGCGATACGATTTGATGTGATTTGATGCGATTTTAATATGTACAGGCACCCAGATGCCTGTTTCATATGTGAAATGGCCCCCCCAGACCCTGTTTTTAATTGTATACCCACCCTGATGGCTAAATGACCCCCATTGTTAAAGCCACCCCACTACCAACGCCAACCCGAAGCGTGCAAGCTCAGCGAGCCCGCGAGGGGCGGCGGTACGCGTCCTCCGACCTTTTCATACCCCCACAATCCACGTCGGCGTGGAGTTGATTTTATATAGTGTGGCGAGCGCAGCGAGCCACCGAGCCCGAAGCCTGGTGAGCGGACGTGGATACCTTCACAGCTATACGCGTCCCCTCGCGGGCTTCACAGGTATCCGGGTCCCCTCGCGGGGCTCGCTGCGCTCGCCATGCTTCGGGCTCGGTGGCTCGCTGCGCTCGCCACACTATATAAAATCTACTCCACGCCGACGTGGATAGTGGGGGTATGAAAAGGTCGGAGGACGCGTACCGCCGCCCCTCGTGGGCTCGCTGTGCTCGCCACGCTTCGGGTTCGCGTTGATAGTGGGGTGGCGTTAACAATGGGGGGCATTTAGCCATCAGTGTGGGAATACAATTAAAAATGGGGTCTGGGGGGCCATTTCACAGATGAAACGGCATCTGGGTGCCTTCACATATTAAAATCGCGGCAAATCGCGGCAAATCGCGTCAAATCGCATCGCATGCAATCTGATTGTATGCGATGCGATTTGACGCGATTTTTAGGTGCGATGAAGATGAGTCACAAGTACCTAATTTTCACTACTGTAATACCATAATACAATACTGTATGCTACTGTATTGTACTGTAACTAATGTACTGTACTGTACAGGTACTGTACTGTATGTACTGTATTAACTTGAATCTTATTGTTGTGTATTGTAGAGTGCACTGCCTACTGAAGATGGTGAAAACAAAAAAAATTATATTCTGGAGAACCTTCACTTGCATGTCCCAAGAGAATGGCTGCATTAGTGCCACACATTAAAAATAATATCGTTAAGAAGAAAGCAGGAAAAGAAAATATTCCTGTTGTCAAACTACGGAAAAATGCCAAGGTCAAGAACAAGTCTTTGTTCGTGACTGGAGGAGAATTTCACGATGAATGTCTGGTGTAAGACATTAACACTGATGCACAGCAAGACATTAACACAGTGACAGATGTGTCAGTTCCCGTAGATAATGACTTGCACCCTTTGGAGCTTCACATTACACCTCTTGAACAAAAATCTCAATCACCGTCCCGTAGGAAACTTAACTTTCTGGATCACAACCCACCACAATGTAGCTGCACAGGGCTGGTGAGAGACATTTTGGTAACAAGGGGGAGACTGGCACTGACTCTTATGTTCTTATATATCATTTATAGACCAACTATACAGTTTATTTTTGGACCTTTCTTGTCCCACTACATCTTAGTTTGTTGGTGGTGCTCCCATGAGTCATAATATAATACACTTATATACAAATAGAAACAGATGACTCTCTTTGTTGGGGCACAACTTGATTTAAATTTTAAATTTTATTGATATTCATTAAAAGTTTTTTGTAGTGGGACTCTCTAAACAACCTCCAACACCATTTTTAGGGGGTGTTTTATTTTAGACAGGGAAATGAGAAAGTATTATGTCTGTGTGTGACTAAATAGGACAAATTGATACAGTATCAATTGGATCAAATTGAGACTCTATCAAATAATATTTGTGTCAGCCACGGTCAAACATGTTCTCAATGAAGGGATATCATCCCCTGAGGCATTATAATAGCCTGGCTGATTTTTATTTTTTTGTTTTTTTTGCTTGCGTGACAAAAAGAATATATGTCGTGTATAATCACATAAAATCAATTAGATATAGTGCATAATATATGTGAAAAAATTATTATTAAAGTAAAATGTTATAGTCTAAGACCATAAAATTATGGCGAAATATGATGTTCTAGTGACTGTCACGGGGGGTACCCACAGTGTATATTTCTGCGGTACTAAGTGGTTTGGCTTGTATTGCTTCTATATTATGTACACAACGAGCATCATCAATTCACAACCTGTATGTACATGCGGGATAGAATCAAAGATAGAGATATAGAGTGCTCTCATTGGGCTCAGATCATTTCTACTTTCCGGCCGTGTGTCTCTAGGACAGTGAACGGACCGAATGAGAGGATGATGCAAGTTGAGGCCAAAATAGTGAGAGCACTTTAGAAAGAAGAAAAATAGGGATCTGCTGTTGTTCAACAGTCTCATGTATCACCCCTGTTTAGTAAAAACCAGCGCAGGGGATCAAATAGTGACTGGGTTCAATGAGAGTCCCTTAATAAGAGGCAGATACAGTCCCTGTGCATGGGTACATCATTTCATCATTTCCTCATATTTTGGTCATAACCTCATAATATACCTTCTATTATCTCTTATATCATTCCTCCCACATGAGTGTCGTACTCCTGTGGCTCCCCATCAATATGAGAATTAGCAACAAAATAAGGCTTAAATACCTTACAAACAAATCAAAAGTGGAGAAAGTAACTTCTTATCAACAGGTAAGTTGGAGATAAAATCTCCATGTGATACTCATCGTGTGTCTGCTCCGTGTTCCATGCCCTGAATGGCAGCCTCCCCTCCGTGGCAGTCACTCCTTCTGGACGCGCGTTTCGCCCCTGCTTGTTCACCAGTCTGGTGACTTTCTCCACTTTTGATTTGTTTGTAAGGTATTTAAGCCTTATTTTGTTGCTAATTCTCATATTGATGGAGAGCCACAGGAGTACGACACTCATGTGGGAGGAATGATATAAGAGATAATAGAAGGTATATTATGAGGTTATGACCAAAATATGAGGAAATGATGAAATGATGTACCCATGCACAGGGACTGTATCTGCCTCTTATTAAGGGACTCTCATTGAACCCAGTCACTATTTGATCCCCTGCGCTGGTTTTTACTAAACAGGGGTGATACATGAGACTGTTGAACAACAGCAGATCCCTATTTTTCTTCTTTCTAAAGTGCTCTCACTATTTTGGCCTCAACTTGCATCATCCTCTCATTTGGTCCGTTCACTGTCCTAGAGACACACGGCCGGAAAGTAGAAATGATCTGAGCCCAATGAGAGCACTCTATATCTCTATCTTTGATTCTATCCCGCATGTACATACAGGTTGTGAATTGATGATGCTCGTTGTGTACATAATATAGAAGCAATACAAGCCAAACCACTTAGTAACGCAGAAATATACACTGTGGGTACCCCCCGTGACAGTCACTAGAACATCATATTTCGCCATAATTTTATGGTCTTAGACTATAACATTTTACTTTAATAATAATTTTTTCACATATATTATGCACTATATCTAATTGATTTTATGTGATTATACACGACATATATTCTTTTTGTCACGCAAGCAAAAAAAACAAAAAAATAAAAATCAGCCAGGCTATTATAATGCCTCAGGGGATGATATCCCTTCATTGAGAACATGTTTGACCGTGGCTGACACAAATATTATTTGATAGAGTCTCAATTTGATCCAATTGATACTGTATCAATTTGTCCTACTTAGTCACACACAGACATAATACTTTCTCATTTCCCTGTCTAAAAAAAAACACCCCCTAAAAATAGTGTTGGAGGTTGTTTAGAGAGTCCCCCTACAAAAAACTTTTAATGAATATCAATAAAATTTAAAATTTTAAATCAAGTTGTGCCCCAACAAAGAGAGTCATCTGTTTCTATTTGTATATGAGAGACATTTTGGGCAAGATGACCCGCCTGGAAACCCAAAACAATGGACTGTCTGTACATGTGGATGATCTGAAAGCGGAAATTCATGTACTGACAGGACAAATTAAAGTGCTGTCAGGAGGTCTGAATGACATGCTTGCTCAAGCCAAACAATGGCAAGCTGCTACAGGGCCACCCATTACACCCACAACATCTATTCCAGTACAATCACAATTTGACTGCCCTGATGCATTTGAAACAGAGGATTGTGACTTGGAAATGACCCAACCAACCACATCTTTCCACTTCTCTGATTTGGAGATGACACCAGCTTCATCCAACCGATTGCCCAGCCCTAGCATGGACACAGAAACTGTTTTACCAAATGAATTGGTGAACATGGACACCACACCAGTGTCATCTCACTGGTTGCCTCCCACACATAATGCTTCAGATACACAACAACGTCAGACCAACTTATCAAGTACCCCACTGACATCTCACTGGTAGGCTGACAGACACAATGCACCATCCCAAGCCTCTAACAACATGGACACTGCAATGTTTGCATCATCCCAATTGTCCCCTGGAAATATGATCGTCGCAACCTTACCTCAACATCAAAGAACATCACCTCTACATGAAAGAACACCTAGAAGCATACCAAAAGTGTGTGGATTTCCTTGCCTGACATGCCACTCAAAGTCATCACAGCTGAGGGTGTCAACACTCTCTTTGAAGCAGCGAAGATGGAAATGCACTATTATGCACAACAGATTTTCCAAGAGCATGTTTCTTTTGACCTGTATAAGAATTGGTGCAATCGGGTCAATTTTGATGGTCAACGTAATAAATCCCAGAAATCTGCGCCTCGATTTAGTGACACGACTCATGGAAAAATTTGATCTTACAAAGGCTGATTGTACCAAATGGATTGCTACGGATGCCCAGAGTTACAAACTGGATGTGCTTACTGTAGCACAGTAACTGGAGACGTCTCTTCAAACTGGCATCTACTGTACTCACAGAACAAAGGACAGGCAATGAAATGGAAAAAAAAGTACGTTTATGATCTTACTGTACATTATCTCTCTCCCATCCCCTTCCCTTGCCAACATGTGTCTCTCTCTCCCCCACCCCCCCCCTGGAATCCTTGTGACCATTCAGTACTAACGCTATTCTTTTTTCTTCTCTGCCCTTATCCACCATGCCACTCTACCATGAGCAAAATCATGTGTTTTCGGGACAGAGAACAAAGGACAGGCAATGAAATAGAAAAAAGGTACGTTTATGATCTTACTGTACATTATCTCTCTCCCTCTTTCCCATCCCCTTCCCCTGCCAACATGTGTCCCTCCCCCCCCGAAATCCTTGTGACCATTCAGTACTAATGCTATTCTTTTTTCTTCTCTGCCCTTATCCACCATTCCACTCTACCATGAGCAAAATTAAGCGTGTTTGGGACAGAGAACAAAGGACAGGCAATGAAATGGAAAAAAAGTATGTTTATGATCTTACTGTACATTATCTCTCTCCCTCTCTCCCATCCCCTTCCCCTGCCAACATGTGTCTCTCCCCCCCCCTGAAATCCTTGTGACCATTCAGTACTAACGCTATTCTTTTTTCTTCTCTGCCATACCACTCTACCATGAGCAAAATCAAGCGTGTTTGGCCCATAGAACAAAGGACAGCCACTGCCTTGTAAAAAGCTTTGTTGTGACCAACAGCACTTTAAATTATTGTACCTAAAATATGACTTTGTCCTGTTTAAATTAATGTACTGTGTTTAAAAAAAAAAAAATGTATTACTGTATACTGTACTTTAAGTCCCCACACATGATTCTAATGGTATGGTACTGTATAAATAAGTTTTTGAAAGATGTATTGTACTGACACCTGCCCAGTATACTGTATTGTAATAATTACAAACTGCAAACCATCTTTAATGAAATGTACTGACAGTTATGATTTTTATAAAATTTTTAATCAACTGTAAACAAAAATAAAAATTTATTAAATCAATCGCATCATATACTCAAATATTTGGTTTACAACGCCCTGGAGCATCATCACCACTCTTCTCAATTCATCTGTGAAAAAAAAGAAACAAACAATGTACAGTTTAGAACAGAAATACAGTACAGGTTGAATACTGTACAGCAGAGGTTCCCAAACTGTGCGCCGCGGCTCCCTGGGGTGCCGCGACGCTGTGACAGGGGAGCCGCGGCGCCAGAGTCCCTACACAGGCAGCCGCACGGTCAGCAAGAGCCGTGCGTGGAGCGAGTGAGAGGTGCCGTCAGTGAGTGACAGGCAATTCCTCTCGCTCTTAGCGTGCGCCGGCCGGGTGCACGGTGCAGGGATGAGAGCGTGGCGACGGGGGGGGGTTTGTGGGTGTTCAGGAAAGGCTATTCTGCCTGCGCTCACCTCAAGATTGGCTCCCTGGAGGGTGTCAATCAATTAGGCAGCCACTGCTGCGCGGGCAGACTGGACTGGACTTCCGGGGCTCCCTGGAGGTGCGTCTGTGCAGGACTGCTGCCGATAAAAACTGGTGAGTGGCAGAGTACATTTGACAGCCGCGGGGGGGGGGGGGGGGGTTGGGTTTGTAAAAGTCACACAGTTAATTTTAAATGGAGGTTTGTAAACCTGTGAGTGCTGGGCTGTGTGCCAGGCCCACAGCAGGTGTAATGTCCCTGCTGTCCTTGTCCCTGTCCCTATTGTTCATCTCTGTCCCTATTGTAACTCTTTGTCCCTGCTGTCTTAGTCCCTCTTGGTGTCCTTGCCATCCCTCTTGGTGTCCTTGCCATCCCTCTTGGTGTCCCTGCCATCCCACTGCCTGTCCCCGCTGTCCCACTGCCTGTTTCCACCATCATTCTGACTGTCCCCGCCATCACTCTGACTGTCCATGGCCCAGGGCTGGGCAACAGTGGCCCTCCAGCTGTTGATGAACTACACATCCCAGGATGCTTCCATTAGTTTTGCTATGTGGCCATGCTGAAACTGATACAAGGCATGCTGGGATGTGTTGTTCATCAACATCTGGAGGGCCGCTATTGCCCAGCCCTGGTCCATGCTGTGTAAAAGCCACACAGTTGATTTAAGTGCTATAGTAGGGGCGGTCCATAGGCGTGCATACGGGGGGGTTCCGGGGGTGCACAGGCACCTCCTAATGACCCCTATCACTTGCACACAGTGCCATTTTTACCGGCGGAGTAGGGTGCCTGATGTTAGCGGCCAGTGCTACTGTACGTGCAGATGGCTCCACATTGGATCGACCCGGAGATGATACGTGATATCTCCAGGTTGGACACCTGCATGTGATGTATCAAGGGGAATTGGGCGGGTTGCCCACCGCGCTCTGCCCGACAGCTGTCCCAGCGGTCCACCTGGAACTTATGTGGCACAATATGTAATGGTCATTACAGCATGTGGTATAATATGTAATGAGAATTACAGTGTTTTGTATTATGTGTAATATGTCTTAAAGAGTGTGGCATAAAGTTTAATGGGCATTACGGAGTGTGACCTAAATGTGTAATGGGCATTATGGAGTGTGGCATAATGTGTAATGGGCAATGTGGTGTCAATTTTTGCTGCACGCCTTCGGCACACACTGTCCCTGTCTGTACCGTGTGTATATTTATACATAAATAAGTAACCATCTGTTTAGTTTATACCGATGCTCAGTTGGCGGTGATAGACTTGCCCATCCAAGAAGTGTTTAAAATCTATGTTAAAAATTGACTTTTGGCCCCTAGAGTTCTTTCCCTGGTTGCGTGGATATGGCACGGCTAACAGGGCCTACACACGTAGCGTTTTAGGGGCATTTTGTAAGTGATCTCACTAGATTACTTACAAAATGCCATAGTGATAGTGATGCGTTGCCTTGCACGTCGATATTGCCCAGTGATTATTATCCACCATGTGGGATATTAATTGATCAGGGCCCGTGCTCCCTGTGTGCTGAGCAATCTTGCTGAGCGATCTAGCATCAGTCAGTATGCTCAGATGCATCTCCCCGTGTGTAGGCCCCTTAAGATGATCAGTTTTGCTCGGCTACTCGAAATGGCTACAAATGAACCAGTTTTTCTTTCATCCTACTACAAAACCACCAACCTCCCTATAAAATGTATTGTATTTTATTTGCATGCAAAATTGTTGCACGGGACACCTAGTTACCTATATTTGTATGCTAAGCAACTGGGTATGATCCATTGCTCAGCCTTAATTGTGTTACTTTTTCAGTAAATATTCAGTAATGCTGCGTTCTCATTGCCACCCCTGCAAAATCCCGGGTGTAATTGCAGGGGCATAACACCCGGGAATTTCACAAAGACCCTTTCACACTGAGACAGGACACGGGAATTTTCAGCTTTCCCCGGGAAATACCTGGGTTTTTGCGGCAGTGAGAACGGGGTATAAGAGGGTGTATGGATTTTATAATTGTAACCTGTGGCATTTCCCCTGTTTTTATGGTGCTGCTTTTTGGAAGCACAATTTAACTTATCAAATAGAAGCTACAAAGGATTTGCCTTCAACTTAAATTATTTTATTGTGATTGCTCCAGTACAGAATTATTTTGTTGCACAAAAAAAATTGAAAGGTTTTTGAACACTGGAAAGAAGACTGGTAGTGAAGAAAAGGATGAAGAACCACAGACCAGTGGCGCAGTTGGGAAGAAAAGGAAACATCGCAGATACGACGATTCTTATCTAGACATCGGTTTTACATCTGTAGATGTCAACCATGAAGAGCGTCCACAGTGTGTAGTTTGCCTGAAGATATTATCAACAGAAAGCATGATTCCAAGCAAACTAAGACGCCATTTGGAGACCAATCACCCTAACATGGCTAAGAAACCACGTGATTTCTTCATCAGAAAGCTAAAAGAATTTAAAGAACAAAAAAGGCACATTTTTTAAACAAGCATCCATACCAAGCAATGCTTTGCTTGCATCCTACAAGGTGGCACATAGAATTGCGATGTGTAAAAAGCCTCACACCATCGCAGAAGAACTGATTCTACCGGCTGCAGTGGATTTGGTTAACATTATGGTTGGGGAATCAGCTGGAAAACTGCTTTCAAAGGTACCTTTATCAAACAATACCATCAGTCGCAGAATCCAACATATGGCTGAAGATATACAGGACCAATTAAATGAAAAAATGAAAGGGAAGGATTTTGCACTGCAACTAGATGAGGCAACAGACAGCAATAAGGATGCTCATCTGATTTGTTACACACGCTTTATAGATTGTGACAATATTGTGGAAGACCTTCTCTTTTGTAAAACTATAACTGCCGGTATAAAGGCACAAGACTTGTTTCAGATCATTGACACTTTTATGATTGAAAACCAGTTAGACTGGACAAAGTGCTGTGGTGTTTGTACTGATGGTGGCCGTTCTATGTCTGGCTGTTATGGAGGATTGCAGGCACTCATACGGAGCAAAGCTGTGGATGCACTGTGGACCCACTGCATTATCCACAGGGAAGCATCTGAGTCCTCCACTGAATGAAGTGATGGAAAGTGTATTGAAAGTTGTAAATTTTATAAAGACTCGGCCACAGAAGGCAAGGTTTTTTAGAAAACTGTGTGAGGATATGGGCTCTGAGCACACATCTTTGTTGTACTATTGCAGCTCACGATGGCTCTCCCGTGGCAATGTACTTTCTTGTGTTTTTAGATTACACCAGGAACTGTACTCATATCTTGCGGAAGAAGAACACGAGTGTGCCAATAATTACGTGGATACTGTTTTTTTTGTCCAAGTTAGCCTACCTTTGTGATATCTTTGATAAACTGAATGCACTGAATCTCTCACTGCAGGGAAACAACACCGACATTCTCAAACTCTCCGAGAAAGTATCAGCATTCAGGAAAAAATTGTTTCTTTGGAGAAGAAAATTAAATGAAGACAGTTACGATGACTGCTTCCCCATGTTGCATCAGTTTGGCCCTTATTCTGGTTGGTGCGGTCAGAGCCGCACACGGGGCTCCGACCGCACAAACCAAGGGCCGCCCACCCGACGGATCGCCACGGCCGTCCGTACACGGACGGCTGGCGATCCGCACAAAAATGGTGGAGGCTACGCCTCCACCATGGTGGGAGCTGCCCCCTGCCTTCGATGGTCGACGACCATCGAAGGCAGGCCCGCACGCCGCGGCAGCTCCCGCAAGCTCAGACCACACGGACAATCGTCCGTGTGGGAGCTTGAAAGGGGGCTGAAAGCTGACATCCGGCGACGTCAGCTTTCCGCCCCCATGTCATGGTAATGAGGGCGTCATGCCCTCATTACCATGCATACGCCCCGCGTTTGCATGGGAACGCCCATGAAACGCGGGGCGTACACATAGGGTAATGAGGGGCTGAAGCCCCTCACGCCCCTATACGCCCCCTTTGCGGCGGACGAAATCCGTCTGCGGCGAAGGGGGCTGCACATGCGCAGAATGACCTCTGCGCATGTGCAGAACAAAAACATCGGCGGTACGGCCGCACGCGGGCCGTACCGAGCCGAGTAGAATAAGGGCCTTTGTCACATCCAATGATGTTTGTTTGACACATGAACTTAAATCAGTTTTTGAGCAGCACCTAAAAAACCTCAGTGACTGGTTTGAAAAATATTTTCCTGAAAATATGGAAAAGTTTGTATGGATCCAAGATCCATTCAATACTAGCGCCCCAACGAAATTTACTTCAGTAGAAGAAGAAAAACTAATCAAGCTTTCCTGTGACAAGACCTTGAAAGCAAAATTCAGCGGCATGGGACTTCAAAAATTCTGGATATCCATTACAGATGAATATCCGATGGCGGGACCACGGCTGAGAGGGAGTGAGCAGGAGGGAGAGCGAGCTCTCTGGCGGCATCATCCGTATTGACCCTGCGGCACACTGACGCCCGCTGACCGGATTCACTAGAGACGCTTCCGGGTGAGGTCAGCTGAGTCGGCGTCTTGTGACGGAGGAGAGGAGAGGGCGCCGTCTGCAGCACACTGTACCGCCGCACGCTGTTTTTACAGCCACACCAAACACCCGACAAGGGACAGGGGCCAGCTGAGAGGCTGCTGACGGTACTCAAAGGGGGAGGAAATCGGAGATCCCTCCAGCATGCCTGCAGTCTGGGAGGCTACGGCTCAAGGGGTGGCAGTCCACTGAGCACAGCTTTAACCACGGGCCAGAGTACACAGCATACAGCAGCAGCACCAGGCATAAGTGAGAGGAGAGGCCTGGGCTGACATATCAGTGTGGATACTGACTCTGGGAGTCGAAGGTGGCAGGTGGAGTGTTTATTGCTGTGGGGTGACAGACCACAGAGGGAGGCCAGGAGGAGCTTGGAAAAACCCCTAAGAGACCGGAGGAGACCAAGTTAACATCAGAGATTGGTGCAGTATTTTTACATATGGCTCTGTAAGCTGTCATCCTTGGTTATACTGAGACTGACCATTAGTGTACGGGACATACTCTGGCACAGCTTTGTCTCCCCACAATACAAGGATAGTTGGGTACCCAGCAATACTGTAAGCCGACGCCACCCGTGGTCTAAACACCTGCAAAGATACTGCAAGGTGTTTAAAGGACTAAGCAAATTTAAAAACCCAGCACGGGTGTGGGCTTATAAATTTTCACTGATATTCCTCTAGACCGATAACACTGTGCCATCAACCCACAGCAAAATGGGTAAAACGGGGAATACCGCTGCCGCAGCCCGGCTAGAGAGATACGCCCGGACACAAGCAGGCAATACTGCACAAACACCAAATTCCACACCGCATTCCACTCCCATTAAAAGTAATAGTCCGCAAAGAACCCCTGAAATTACGCTCCAGCAAGTTCTTGAGGCAATAAGTAGTAGCGAGCAGAGACTTACCGAGAAAATTAATGGAGTTCAAGCAGACATCTTACTAATTAAAACAGAGCTCACAGTAATGAGCGAAAGAATTAAAGAAACGGAAAATCGTATCTCGGTGCTAGAAGATACCAGTACGCACTGGGTTAAAAAAATGTCAGTCTTTGCCCAGCAGATGGCAGAAATGAAAACAAAACTCTCAGACATGGAGGGTAGAATGAGGCGTAATAACCTGCGGTTTGTGGGCCTCCCCGAGCGCGAGGAGGGATCAGAAGCAGCTAGGTTCCTTGAAAAATGGATGTCTGAGAAATTTGGAAAGACAGCATTTACCAGCCAGTTTGCCGTGGAAAGGGCACATAGGGTCCCCTCCAGACCATTACCACCAGGCTCCCCTCCCCGTACATTAATAGCAAAATTTTTAAATTTTCAAGATAGAGACACTATACTCCGTCTGATACGAATAAAGGGGCCGTTGGAATACAATGGAGTTAAAGTATCGGTGTTTCCAGACTTTGCCCTGGACGTCCAGAAGGACGGAGCAAAATTTTTTGATGTTAAAAAAAGGATACGCGAGTGCAATTTGAAATGATCCATGGTTTTTCCCTCAAAACTTAGGGTGATTTCAAATGGTGAAACCCTTTTTTTTCCCAGACCAGATGAAGCAGCAAAATGGCTGGACACATTGGCCCCAGGTGGGCGTCAGATGTCGGACAACTAGATCCGCTAATTCTCTGTCAGGGAGCTCCCCTCATATTGGTGGTCCTTGCTTTTTTTTTTTTTTTGTTTATATAGCCCCATAGACAAGGGTTAAGATATTATTTTTTTTTTTTTTTTTTTCCCGGGTGGGGGAGAATTTCCCTTTTTTTTTTTTTTTTTTTTTGTGTTTCTTTGTTTGTGGGAGGTATAAAGTATGCCATCAAGGGGGAGGTATACAGGTTGGGGGGAGGGTAGAGGAGGTAATGGGATGATGTTATGTTTGTATTGGTACTGGTCAAGTCATGCTATAAATATACAAGTAAAGGTATTGTTTCAGAGGATGTGCCTAGCAATAGAGCAGGCCGTGGTGGTCCTCTCCGGCCCAGTGTGTACAGGAGGGCACTGGATGTGGGGGCGCGAGGGGGGAGCATGGTGGGCAAAAGCCAAACCCTTGGGGGGAAAAAAATATATAAACAAAATAAATAAATGGTTAAAGTATTGACATGGAACGTACAGGGTATTAATAACAAAATTAAACGCTCCCTGGTCATGGAACAACTCAGAAGGTACAAGACCGATATAGTATGCTTGGTGGAGACACACCTGACAGGGGGGAAGCTATTATCTTTAAAGAAACCCTGGGTGGGCAAAACCTACCATGCTCCCTTCACATCTTCATCTAGAGGTATATCCGTCTTGGTTGGGAAATCAATATCTTTCCTCTGCAACAAAGTACAGACAGATCCAGGAGGGAGATATATATTTATGGATTGTATGGTGAATAGCATCCAAATATTGTTATTGTTTGTATATATACCACCCCCCTTTTCGTATGAAGTTTTGGTAAAAGCTGCCGAATTTGTAGCCATGTCTCCACATGCCCCCATAGTATGTGCGGGGGACTTCAATAATGTCTTAGACCCTCAAATTGATAGATGGAGGAGTTCTCCAGTGGTAATGGCCAGAAGTAATATGGGATTTTCTAATTTTATACAGGACATGGGGTGGGTGGACGTCTGGAGAGCCCGCAACCCCACAACTCCACAATTCTCATGCTACTCATCCTCCCACCAGGCATTCTCTAGAATAGATCTTATATTGGTTTCTAAAAATCTCTTGGCCCAGGTGGGGAGGGTGGAGTACAAACCCAGGGGCATCTCCGACCATTCTCCGGTAGAAATGGAGGTTACAGAAATAAGTGACAAGGGCCAGGGTTATTGGAAATTCAATCCAGGGTGGTTGCAAAATATGGGACAGGAAGAAATGCTGAGCTCCCAGTGGGAGGAATTTTGGGATTTAAACAGGGGATCCACCTCACCAGATATAGTGTGGGATGCTTTTAAAGCATTTATAAGGGGCACCCTGAAGAAGAGAGTTGGGGAGGTGAAAAAAGAGAATAGAAAAAAGATTGAGGAACTGGAAAGAAAAAGTGTGGACCTAGAAATAAAATACCTAACCAGTGGATTAGATTCCCACAGGCAGGAATGGCTGGTGGCCCAGGGGGAATGGGTGGATGGACTGCGGGAGGAAAATGTAAAAGTAATGGCGCGGCATACGCAACAACATTACCAACATTCAGATAGACCCGGTAGGTTCCTTGCATATTTGGCACAGGTAGAAAGACCACCTAAGAACATTAGCCAGATAAAGAAGGAAGATGGCAACCTAGCTGACACAACACCACAGATAGGTCAGGAATTTATGAACTATTTCCAACATCTATATACTTCCAGGTTAAAACACAACCAGGTTGAACTTAGCAAATATATTGCAAAAATTGATATACCCACACTAGGAATCAGACATGGAAGCACCCTTGAGCCTAGAGGAAGTAAGGAAGGCAATCAAGGAATTACCTGGTAAAAAAGCCCCCGGCCTGGACGGCCTACCAGCGGAAGTCTATAAAGAATTTATAGGTGTCCTCGCCCCCTCGTTGCTGGAAACCTTGAGGTCTTGCTTCGATGAGAATATCATGCCACCATCAATGACCGAGGCAAAAATAATAGTCCTCCTCAAACAGGGTAAAGATGGTATGGAGCTGGACTCCTACAGACCCATATCCCTCTTGTCAGTAGAAGCAAAGATATTGGCTAAAATCTTGGCAGCGAGATTAAATAAATATATTTTAAAAATTATACACCCGGATCAGTCCGGGTTTATGCCCGGGAAAGCTACCTGTTTGAATTTACGAAAACTATACCATCAGTCGCAGAATCCAACATATGGCTGAAGATATACAGGACCAATTAATTGAAAAAATGAAAGGGAAGGATTTTGCACTGCAACTAGATGAGGCAACAGACAGCAATAAGGATGCTCATCTGATTTGTTACACACGCTTTATAGATTGTGACAATATTGTGGAAGACCTTCTCTTTTGTAAAACTATAACTGCCGGTATAAAGGCACAAGACTTGTTTCAGATCATTGACACTTTTATGATTGAAAACCAGTTAGACTGGACAAAGTGCTGTGGTGTTTGTACTGATGGTGGCCGTTCTATGTCTGGCTGTTATGGAGGATTGCAGGCACTCATACGGAGCAAAGCTGTGGATGCACTGTGGACCCACTGCATTATCCACAGGGAAGCGCTTGCATCAAGGCATCTGAGTCCTCCACTGAATGAAGTGATGGAAAGTGTATTGAAAGTTGTAAATTTTATAAAGACTCGGCCACAGAAGGCAAGGTTTTTTAGAAAACTGTGTGAGGATATGGGCTCTGAGCACACATCTTTGTTGTACTATTGCAGCTCACGATGGCTCTCCCGTGGCAATGTACTTTCTTGTGTTTTTAGATTACACCAGGAACTGTACTCATATCTTGCGGAAGAAGAACACGAGTGTGCCAATAATTACGTGGATACTGTTTTTTTGTCCAAGTTAGCCTACCTTTGTGATATCTTTGACAAACTGAATGCACTGAATCTCTCACTGCAGGGAAACAACACCGACATTCTCAAACTCTCCGAGAAAGTATAAGCATTCAGGAAAAAATTGTTTCTTTGGAGAAGAAAATTAAATGAAGACAGTTACGATGACTGCTTCCCCATGTTGCATCAGATTGTCACATCCAATGATGTTTGTTTGACACATGAACTTAAATCAGTTTTTGAGCAGCACCTAAAAAACCTCAGTGACTGGTTTGAAAAATATTTTCCTGAAAATATGGAAAAGTTTGTATGGATCCAAGATCCATTCAATACTAGCGCCCCAACGGAATTTACTTCTGTAGAAGAAGAAAAACTAATCAAGCTTTCCTGTGACAAGACCTTGAAAGCAAAATTCAGCGGCATGGGACTTCAAGAATTCTGGATATCCATTAAAGATGAATATCCGATGCTCAGTGCTAAAGCACAACAAATCCTTGTTCCTTTTGCAACAACATATTTGTGCGAAGCCGGGTTTTCAGCAGTTGCTGTAATTAAAAGCAAATATCGTTCAAAAATCAATGTGGAACAGGAAATGAGGGTGGCTGTGTCCAAGCTGATCCCAAGGTTTGAAAAGTTGTTTAGTTCACAACAGGCTCACATATCCCATTAATAAGTGTTGTAATTGTTGATCACTCTTTAATAACTGCCTCTTATTGTTGTTTATATTGTTTCATGTTATTCCTGTTAACGAGTGCTGTCAATTGTTCTTTGAATGAAATCGAATGAAAGAAATAATTTTTTTTCTTGAATTTATGTCTATTATTTTTACAAGCAAGCTAATAATAATTTTAGCATTGTTTTATCACAACTACTTTAAAAAAGGGACAGTTCGGTAATTATTTTGGCTTAGGGGTGCCTTGAAAAAGTCATGGAGACCCAAAGGGTGCCTTGGACTGAAAAAGTTTGGGAACCACTGCTGTACAGTAAGCATTACTACTGTATTACTACAGTATACTATACTTTACCTCTATCCATGGGTGGTGGATTTGGAGGAGGGGCGGAGGCTGCCTGGTCCTCTTGTACCCTTGGCACTGTGGAAAAATGAGAAAATATGCTTTATAAATAAAGTTGTTATTACTGTATTATTATTATTACTTGTAATACTGAAAGTTATGGTTATTACTGTAAAGTAAGTGTGCGACGTGCAGCATATGGCCAGCGGCTCAAAAGGGAAGGAGGCTGCTGCGGCTCTGGCAGGCGGGAATGCAGTTTAAAAAGGAAGGAGGCTGCGGCTCCGGCAGGCATCTGATAAGAAGAGTGCTTAGTGCTTCCCGAAAGAGTGTGCAGTGCGCCCCCCAAGCAATGAGCATGAATGAGCACAGTTTCTATTCTCCCTGTTTTACAAACATTTGTCAAGCCCTGGCAAAATGTGTATGGTGTGTAGCACAGTATGGTGTGTAGCATTATGTAGAAGGGGCATTACTGTGTGTGGCATTATGTGGAATGGACATTACTGTGCATGGCATTACAGTATGTGGAATTGGCATTACTGTTTGTGCAATTACAGTATCTCTAATGGGCATTAAAGTGTGTGGCATCTTGTGTAATGATAGGCGGTGATGGACATGTCCAGTGATTGACATGCCCCTGGAATGGTGCACCCCCTAATAAAATGGGCTACGCACACCTACTGTATGTACAGGAATGCTTACTTTCTTCCTGGCGGATGGATGCACTAATAAAATGGGCTACGCACACCTACTGTATGTACAGGAATGCTTACTTTCTTCCTGGCGGATGGATGCACAGGGGCTTGTGTACTCGAATGGGTACAGGGGACGAGGAGAGGTGGCCAGCCAATGAGGTCTGGTCAGGTCTGGCCCTGTAAAAAATAATAAAGCACATTGGCCCCTGTACAATACAGTATTGTACAATGTACAGTACTGTACACGCATGATTGCCCATCCGCCAGCGCAGGGGATGTGGCGGTTACCGGCACTGTGTGAGAGTCGCTTGCTACTGTAGGTGGCCTGACTATGCAGGGCTGCCGCGGGGACACTACGCTAACTACGCTAGGCTGCCGTTGGCCGACGCTGACAGCGTCGGCCAATGGCACGCCAAGAAAAGATACAAGTTCGAAAGAAAAAAAAAAACACAAATACTGTACAGTACAATAAACAAATGACAGGACTTACTCTCAGACGGAGTGGCTGCGCTTGTTGAGTGGGGGGGGGGGGGTGCTGAATCAGCCGACACGGAGCCAGCGACCTACCAACGGGATCAAGATAGGTAAGTATCAGTATGTGTGTAATGTGTGTATTAAACTTTTATTTAAAATCTGTGTCAGTGTGTTTTATTTAACTATTTTTTTTACTGTGGCACTACAAGCCCCAGCGGGCCCTTTAATGCCCAGCAGACTGGGACTTGTGGTTCTCCAAGTCCCAGCTTGCTGGGGAGGCTTGCTGGCACTGGTAGTGCCACAGTAAAAAACAATAGTTTGTTCTATTTTTTACACCGCTATCAGCTCGATGCCCACCGCCCAGGGGCATCGAGGACAGCACCAGGCTTCAGCCAGGTCAGGTAAGTCCTGGAGGGGGGGGGACCCCTTTATTGGGGGGGTCCCCACTCCCCCAGGGCCCCTGGCCAAGCTGACTGGTCGGTAGGGTTAATGCTTTGGCCGGGGGGACTTCAATAAAAAGTCTCCCCCCGGCTGTGGCATTACCCTGCTGGCTGGTTTTGCCTGGGGCTGGTTCTTAAAATACGGGGGACCCCTAGTCATTTTGTCCCCCGTATTTTGGGAACCAGCCCCAGAGCAGGAGCCTGGGGCTGGTTGTTAAAAATCAGGGAACCCCTATTTGTTGGGTTCCCTGATTTTTAATTACCGGCTCCAGGCTCCGTCAGCCTGGTGCTGGTTTCGGCTGTGGGGGGGACCCAACGCCGTTTTTTTTTTTTATTTATTTAATTTTTCTATTTTTTTACACTGAAGCCTGCACGGATCTGACTGATCCGTGCAGGCTTAAAGCAAATAGAACAGGAAAATGGTGTTCTATTTTCCTGTCGTATTTGCATGCCTGTTTTACACCACTAAGCAGCCGTATTATCAGTACGGCTGCTTAGTAAATCAGAAACCACTATTCTTTTGAATGGTGATTTCTGTCATATCCCATCGATGGTGTAGACATTCGTATTTGTAAATACAAATAGGAATGTTCCATCTTTAGGAATACGAATTGTTGTATTTTTGGGATTGTAAATCCCGAAAATACAAATTCGTAAAAAAAAGGTAAATTTCTCCCTACGAATACACCTTTTTTCTACGAATCCATTTTGGTAAATGTCCCCCACAATGTCTAGGTCAAAAGGTCGTGCAACAGACGTATTTGCGCACCGCACCCCTCCACCCCCACCCCCTTTGTGCACGAGATGTGGAGCTGCCTGACGGGGACTCTACAGTAATTGCACAGGGCTCCCGCGGGGACACTACGCTGACTGCGCTAGGCTGCGGTTGGCCGATGCTGACAGCGTCGGCCAATGGCACGGCAAAAAACTACACTACGTAGTTCAAACACACAAACACAAAACAAAATTAAGAAATGACAGGACTTACTGCTTAGCATCGTGGCGATGCTTGAGGGGGGGCCTGCAGCATCCCGGCAGGGAAGGGTCCCCTGTTCTTCAAGCGGAGGCACTGTGGGCAAATGACAAAAATGTACTCTTATTACTGTAAATGGGGCGGGGGTGGGTTTACAAAAAGGCGTGGACTGGATTTTATAAAGTGCTGCAGCCGCTATAGTGTACTTTATAAAATCCACTCCGCTCCAAAGTGGATAGGACCGCTGCGCTTGCCCCGCTTACGGCTGCCCTGGATAGTGGTTGTTTCAAATGGAGGCATTTGCCAGTACAGTACAGGATTTAGTACTGCCACTGGCAAGTGCCTCCTTTGTTGTGCATCAGAGGCATTGGCGCAATGCTCCATCCCCACCCCCCCTCACATGGACACTATGCTGACTACGCAGGGCTGCAGCGGGGACACTACGCTGACTGCGCTAGGCTGCCGTTGGTCGACGCTGACAGCGGCGGCCAACGGCACACCAACAAAAGATACAAGTTCGAAAGAAAAAAAAAACACAAATACATTACAATAAAGAAAGGACAGGACTTACTCTCAGAAGGAGCGGCGGCGCTTGAGGTGGTGGGTGGGGCGGCAGTATCGGTCTGCAAGTCTTCAAGCGGAGGCACTGTGGGAAAATGACAAAAATGCGAAAATGTGCTGTTTACTGTAAATAAAGTTACTGTACTCTTATTACTGTAAATGGGGCGGGGGTGGGTTTACAAAAAGGCGTGGACTGGATTTTATAAAGTGCTGCGGCCGCTATAGTGTACTTTATAAAATCCACTCCGCTCCAAAATGGATAGGACCGCTGCGCTTGCTCCGCTTACGGCTGCCCTGGATAGTGGTTGTTTCAAATGGAGGCATTTGCCAGTACAGTACAGGATTTAGTACTGCCACTGGCAAGTGCCTCCTTTGTTGTGCATCAGAGGCATTGGCGCAATGCTCCACCCCCACCCCCCCTGAAATGGACACTATGCTGACTACACAGAGCTGCAGCGGGGACACTACGCTGACTGCGCTAGGCTGCCGTTGGTCGACGCTGACAGCGGCGGCCAACGGCACACCAACAAAAGATACAAGTTCGAAAGAAAAAAAACACACGGTACTTGTGAGTTATCTGGACGCCCGATTTTTTGATTGTATGCCTTAAGTTAAGGCATACAATCAGATGCGATGCGATGCGATATCGCATCGCATCGCATCGCATCGCATGCGATATCGGATGCGATGACCCGATTTTTCCATAGGAATCAATGTTAAAATGATTCCTATGGAAAAAGGGGTCCTTTTCATACCCCTACTATCCAAGTGGGCATGGAGTTGGATATAAACCTGTGGCGAGCGTAGCGAGCCACCGAGCCCGAAGCGTGGCGAGCGAAGCGAGCCCCGCGAGGGGACGGTATTCCGTGTCCCCTCGCGGGGCTCGCTACGCTCGCCACGCTTCGGGCTCGGTGGCTCGCTACGCTCGCCACAGGTTTATATCCAACTCCATGCCCACTTGGATAGTAGGGGTATGAAAAGGACCCCTTTTTCCCATTGAATTCCATGTTAAAATGGACTCAGTCCATTTTAACATTGATTCCTATGGAAAAATCGGGTCATCGCATCGCATCGCATCGCATCGCATCCGATGGTCGCATGCGATGCGATGCGATGTGCCCGATCCGACCCGATTTTCAAATCGGGCGTCCGGATAACTCACATGTACCAAACACACAAATACAGTACAATAAAGAAAGGACAGGACTTACTCTCAGAAGGAGCGGCGGTGCTTGAGGTGGTGAGTGGGGCGGCTGTATCGGCCTCCATGTCTTCAAGCGGAGGCACTGTGGGAAAATGACAAAAATGCAAAAATGTGCTGTTTACTGTAAATAAAGTTACTGTACTCTTATTACTGTAAATGGGGCGGGGTGGGTTTACAAAAAGGCGTGGACTGGATTTTATAAAGTGCTGCGGCCGCTATAGTGTACTTTATAAAATCCACTCCGCTCCAAAGTGGATAGGACCGCTGCGCTTGCCCCGCTTACGGCTGCCCTGGATAGTGGTTGTTTCAAATGGAGGAATTTGCCAGTACAGTACAGGATTTAGTACTGCCACTGGCAAGTGCCTCCTTTGTTGTGCATCAGAGGCATTGGCGCAACGCTCCACCCCCACCCCCCCTCACGTGGACACTATGCTGACTACGCAGGGCTGCAGCGTGGACACTACGCTGACTGCGCTAGGCTGCCGTTGGTCGACGCTGACAGCGGCGGCCAACGGCACACCAACAAAAGATACAAGTTCGAAAGAAAAAAAAAACACAAATACAGTACAATAAAGAAAAGACAGGACTTACTCTCAGAAGGAGCGGCGGCGCTTGAGGTGGTGGGTGGGGCGGCTGTATCGGCCTCCAAGTCTTCAAGCGGAGGCACTGTGGGAAAATGACAAAAATGTGCTGTTTACTGTAAATAAAGTTACTGTACTCTTATTACTGTAAATGGGGCGGGGGTGGGTTTACAAAAAGGCGTGGACTGGATTTTATAAAGTGCTGCGTCCGCTATAGTGTACTTTATAAAATCCACTCCGCTCCAAAGTGAATAGGACCGCTGCGCTTGCCCCGCTTACGGCTGCCCTGGATAGTGGTTGTTTCAAATGGAGGCATTTGCCAGTACAGTACAGGATTTAGTACTGCCACTGGCAAGTGCCTACTTTGTTGTGCATCAGAGGCATTGGCGCAACGCTCCACCCCCACCCCCCCCTCACATGGACACTATGCTGACTATGCAGGGCTGCAGCGGGGACACTACGCTGACTGCGCTAGGCTGCCGTTGGTCGACGCTGACAGCGGCGGTCAACGGCACACCAACAAAAGATACAAGTTCGAAAGAAAAAAAAACATAAATACAGTACAATAAAGAAAGGACAGGACTTACTCTCAGAAGGAGCGGCGGCGCTTGAGGTGGTGGGTGGGGCGGCTGTATCGGCCTCCAAGTCTTCAAGCAGAGGCACTGTGGGAAAATGACAAAAATGCGAAAATGTGCTGTTTACTGTAAATAAAGTTACTGTACTCTTATTACTGTAAATGGGGCGGGGGTGGGTTTACATAAAGGCGTGGACTGGATTTTATAAAGTGCTGCGGCCGCTATAGTGTACTTTATAAAATCCACTCCACTCCAAAGTGGATAGGACCGCTGCGCTTGCCCCGCTTACGGATGCCCTGGATAGTGGTTGTTTCAAATGGAGGCATTTGCCAGTACAGTACAGGATTTAGTACTGCCACTGGCAAGTGCCTCCTTTGTTGTGCATCAGAGGCATTGGCGCAATGCTCCACCCCCACCCCCCCTGAAATGGACACTACGCTGACTACACAGAGCTGCAGCGGGGACACTACGCTGACTGCGCTAGGCTGCCGTTGGTCGACGCTGACAGCGGCGGCCAACGGCACACCAACAAAAGATACAAGTTCGAAAGAAAAAAAAAAACACAAATACAGTACAATAAAGAAAGGACAGGACTTACTCTCAGAAGGAGCGGCGGTGCTTGAGGTGGTGGGTGGGGCGGCTGTATCGGCATCCATGTCTTCAAGCGGAGGCACTGTGGGAAAATGACAAAAATGCGAAAATGTGCTGTTTACTGTAAATAAAGTTACTGTACTCTTATTACTGTAAATGGGGCGGGGGTGGGTTTACAAAAAGGCGTGGACTGGATTTTATAAAGTGCTGCGGCCGCTATAGTGTACTTTATAAAATCCACTCCGCTCCAAAGTGGATAGGACAGCTGCGCTTGCCTCGCTTACGGCTGCCCTGGATAGTGGTTGTTTCAAATGGAGGCATTTGCCAGTACAGTACAGGACTTAGTACTGCCACTGGCAAGTCCCTCCTTTGTTGTGCATCAGAGGCATTGGCGCAATGCTCCACCCCCACCCCCCCCTCACATGGACACTATGCTGACTACGCTAGGCTGCCGTTGGTCGACGCTGACAGCGGCGGCCAACGGCACACCAACAAAAGATACAAGTTCGAAAAAAAAAAAAAAACACAAATACAGTACAATAAAGAAAGGACAGGACTTACTCTCAGAAGGAGCGGCGGTGCTTGAGGTGGTGGGTGGGGTGGCTGTATCGGCCTCCATGTCTTCAAGCGGAGGCACTGTGGAAAAATGACAAAAAAGCGAAAATGTGCTGTTTACTGTAAATAAAGTTACTGTACTCTTATTACTGTAAATGGGGCGGGGGTGGGTTTACAAAAAGGCGTGGACTGGATTTTATAAAGTGCTGCGGCCGCTATAGTGTACTTTATAAAATCCACTCCGCTCCAAAGTGGATAGGACCGCTGCGCTTGCCCCGCTTACGGCTGCCCTGGATAGTGGTTGTTTCAAATGGAGGCATTTGCCAGTACAGTACAGGATTTAGTACTGCCACTGGCAAGTGCCTCCTTTGTTGTGCATCAGAGGCATTGGCGCAATGCTCCACCCCCACCCCCCTGAAATGGACACTACGCTGACTACACAGAGCTGCAGCGGGGACACTACGCTGACTGCGCTAGGCTGCCGTTGGTCGACGCTGACAGCGGCGGCCAACGGCACACCAACAAAAGATACAAGTTCGAAAGAAAAAAAACACACAAATACAGTACAATAAAGAAAGGACAGGACTTACTCTCAGAAGGAGCGGCGGTGCTTGAGGTGGTGAGTGGGGCGGCTGTATCGGCCTCCATGTCTTCAAGCGGAGGCACTGTGGGAAAATGACAAAAATGCAAAAATGTGCTGTTTACTGTAAATAAAGTTACTGTACTCTTATTACTGTAAATGGGGCGGGGTGGGTTTACAAAAAGGCGTGGACTGGATTTTATAAAGTGCTGCGGCCGCTATAGTGTACTTTATAATATCCACTCCGCTCCAAAGTGGATAGGACCGCTGCGCTTGCCCCGCTTACGGCTGCCCTGGATAGTGGTTGTTTCAAATGGAGGAATTTGCCAGTACAGTACAGGATTTAGTACTGCCACTGGCAAGTGCCTCCTTTGTTGTGCATCAGAGGCATTGGCGCAACGCTCCACCCCCACCCCCCCTCACGTGGACACTATGCTGACTACGCAGGGCTGCAGCGGGGACACTACGCTGACTGCGCTAGGCTGCCGTTGGTCGACGCTGACAGCGGCGGCCAACGGCACACCAACAAAAGATACAAGTTCGAAAGAAAAAAAAAACACAAATACAGTACAATAAAGAAAAGACAGGACTTACTCTCAGAAGGAGCGGCGGCGCTTGAGGTGGTGGGTGGGGCGGCTGTATCGGCCTCCAAGTCTTCAAGCGGAGGCACTGTGGGAAAATGACAAAAATGTGCTGTTTACTGTAAATAAAGTTACTGTACTCTTATTACTGTAAATGGGGCGGGGGTGGGTTTACAAAAAGGCGTGGACTGGATTTTATAAAGTGCTGCGGCCGCTATAGTGTACTTTATAAAATCCACTCCGCTCCAAAGTGGATAGGACCGCTGCGCTTGCCCCTCTTACGGCTGCCCTGGATAGTGGTTGTTTCAAATGGAGGCATTTGCCAGTACAGTACAGGATTTAGTACTGCCACTGGCAAGTGCCTCCTTTGTTGTGCATCAGAGGCATTGGCGCAACGCTCCACCCCCACCCCCCCTCACATGGACACTATGCCGACTATGCAGGGCTGCAGCGGGGACACTACGCTGACTGCGCTAGGCTGCCGTTGGTCGACGCTGACAGCGGCGGCCAACGGCACACCAACAAAAGATACAAGTTCGAAAGAAAAAAAAACATAAATACAGTACAATAAAGAAAGGACAGGACTTACTCTCAGAAGGAGCGGCGGCGCTTGAGGTGGTGGGTGGGGCGGCTGTATCGGCCTCCAAGTCTTCAAGCAGAGGCACTGTGGGAAAATGAAAAAAATGCGAAAATGTGCTGTTTACTGTAAATAAAGTTACTGTACTCTTATTACTGTAAATGGGGCGGGGGTGGGTTTACATAAAGGCGTGGACTGGATTTTATGAAGTGCTGCGGCCGCTATAGTGTACTTTATAAAATCCACTCCACTCCAAAGTGGATAGGACCGCTGCGCTTGCCCCGCTTACGGATGCCCTGGATAGTGGTTGTTTCAAATGGAGGCATTTGCCAGTACAGTACAGGATTTAGTACTGCCACTGGCAAGTGCCTCCTTTGTTGTGAATCAGAGGCATTGGCGCAATGCTCCACCCCCACCCCCCCTGAAATGGACACTACGCTGACTACACAGAGCTGCAGCGGGGACACTACGCTGACTGCGCTAGGCTGCCGTTGGTTGACGCTGACAGCGGCGGCCAACGGCACACCAACAAAAGATACAAGTTCGAAAGAAAAAAAAAAACACAAATACAGTACAATAAAGAAAGGACAGGACTTACTCTCAGAAGGAGCGGCGGTGCTTGAGGTGGTGGGTGGGGCGGCTGTATCGGCATCCATGTCTTCAAGCGGAGGCACTGTGGGAAAATGACAAAAATGCGAAAATGTGCTGTTTACTGTAAATAAAGTTACTGTACTCTTATTACTGTAAATGGGGCGGGGGTGGGTTTACAAAAAGGCGTGGACTGGATTTTATAAAGTGCTGCGGCCGCTATAGTGTACTTTATAAAATCCACTCCGCTCCAAAAAGGATAGGACCGCTGCGCTTGCCCCGCTTACGGCTGCCCTGGATAGTGGTTGTTTCAAATGTAGGCATTTGCCAGTACAGTACAGGATTTAGTACTGCCACTGGCAAGTGCCTCCTTTGTTGTGCATCAGAGGCATTGGTGGAACGCTCCACCCCCACCCCCCCTCACATGGACACTATGCTGACTATGCAGGGCTGCAGCGGGGACACTACGCTGACTGCGCTAGGCTGCCGTTGGTCGACGCTGACAGCGGCGGCCAACGGCACACCAACAAAAGATACAAGTTCGAAAGAAAAAAAAACATAAATACAGTACAATAAAGAAAGGACAGGACTTACTCTCAGAAGGAGCGGCGGCGCTTGAGGTGGTGGGTGGGGCGGCTGTATCGGCCTCCAAGTCTTCAAGCAGAGGCACTGTGGGAAAATGACAAAAATGCGAAAATGTGCTGTTTACTGTAAATAAAGTTACTGTACTCTTATTACTGTAAATGGGGCGGGGGTGGGTTTACATAAAGGCGTGGACTGGATTTTATAAAGTGCTGCGGCCGCTATAGTGTACTTTATAAAATTCACTCCGGTACTTGTGAGTTATCTGGGCGTCCGATTTTTTGATTGTATGCCTTAAGTTAAGGCATACAATCAGATGCGATGCGATGCGATATCGCATCGCATCGCATCGCATGCGACCATCGGATGCGATGACCCGATTTTTCCATAGGAATCAATGTTAAAATGGACTGAGTCCATTTCAACATGGAATTCAATGGGACAAAGGGGTCCTTTTCATACCCCTACTATCCAAGTGGGCATGGAGTTGGATATAAACCTGTGGCGAGCGTAGCGAGCCACCGAGCCCGAAGCGTGGCGAGCGAAGCGAGCCCCGCGAGGGGACGGTATTCCGTGTCCCCTCGCGGGGCTCGCTACGCTCGCCACGCTTCGGGCTCGGTGGCTCGCTACGCTCGCCACAGGTTTATATCCAACTCCATGCCCACTTGGATAGTAGGGGTATGAAAAGGACCCCTTTTTCCCATTGAATTCCATGTTAAAATGGACTCAGTCCATTTTAACATTGATTCCTATGGAAAAATCGGGTCATCGCATCGCATCGCATCCGATGGTCGCATGCGATGCGATGCGATGTCCCGATCCGACCCGATTTAAAAATCGGACGCCCGGATAACTCACAAGTACCTTCACTCCACTCCAAAGTGGATAGGACCGCTGCGCTTGCCCCGCTTACGGCTGCCCTGGATAGTGGTTGTTTCAAATGGAGGCATTTGCCAGTACAGTACAGGATTTAGTACTGCCACTGGCAAGTGCCTCCTTTGTTGTGCATCAGAGGCATTGGCGCAATGCTCCACCCCCACCCCCCCTGAAATGGACACTACGCTGACTACACAGAGCTGCAGCGGGGACACTACGCTGACTGCGCTATTCTGCCGTTGGTCGACGCTGACAGCGGCGGCCAACGGCACACCAACAAAAGATACAAGTTCGAAAGAAGAAAAAAAAACACAAATACAGTACAATAAAGAAAGGACAGGACTTACTCTCAGAAGGAGCGGTGGCGCTTGAGGTGGTGGGTGGGGCGGCTGTATCGGCCTCCATGTCTTCAAGCGGAGGCACTGTGGGAAAATGACAAAAATGCGAAAATGTGCTGTTTACTGTAAATAAAGTTACTGTACTCTTATTACTGTAAATGGGGCGGGGGTGGGTTTACAAAAAGGCGTGGACTGGATTTCATAAAGTGCTGCGGCTGCTATAGTGTACTTTATAAAATCCACTCCGCTCCAAAGTGGATAGGACCGCTGCGCTTGCCTCGCTTACGGCTGCCCTGGATAGTGGTTGTTTCAAATGGAGGCATTTGCCAGTACAGTACAGGACTTAGTACTGCCACTGGCAAGTCCCTCCTTTGTTGTGCATCAGAGGCATTGGCGCAATGCTCCACCCCCACCCCCCCTCACATGGACACTATGCTGACTACGCTAGGCTGCCGTTGGTCGACGCTGACAGCGGCGGCCAACGGCACACCAACAAAAGATACAAGTTCGAAAAAAAAAAAAAAACACAAATACAGTACAATAAAGAAAGGACAGGACTTACTCTCAGAAGGAGCGGCTGCGCTTGAGGTGGTGGGTGGGGCGGCTGTATCGGCCTCCATGTCTTCAAACGGAGCCACTGTGGGAAAATGACAAAAATGCGAAAATGTGCTGTTTACTGTAAATAAAGTTACTGTACTCTTATTACTGTAAATGGGGCGGGGGTGGGTTTACAAAAAGGCGTGGACTAGATTTTATAAAGTGCTGCGGCCGCTATAGTGTACTTTATAAAATCCACTCCGCTCCAAAGTGGATAGGACCACTGCGCTTGCCCCGCTTACGGCTGCCCTGGATAGTGGTTGTTTCAAATAGAGGCATTTGCCAGTACAGTACAGGATTTAGTACTGCCACTGGCAAGTGCCTCCTTTGTTGTGCATCAGAGGCATTGGCGCAATGCTCCACCCCCACCCCCCCTGAAATGGACACTACGCTGACTACACAGAGCTGCAGCGGGGACACTACGCTGACTGCGCTAGGCTGCCGTTGGTCGACGCTTTCAGCGGCGGCCAACGGCACACCAACAAAAGATACAAGTTCAAAAGAAAAAAAAAACACAAATACAGTACAATAAAGAAAGGACAGGACTTACTCTCAGAAGGATCGGCGGCGCTTGAGGTGGTGGGTGGGGCGGCTGTATCGGCCTCCATGTCTTCAAGCGGAGGCACTGTGGGAAAATGACAAAAATGCGAATATGTGCTGTTTACTGTAAATCAAGTTACTGTACTCTTATTACTGTAAATGGGGCGGGGGTGGGTTTACAAAAAGGCGTGGACTGGATTTTATAAAGTGCTGCGGCCGCTATAGTGTACTTTATAAAATCCACTCTGCTCCAAAGTGGATAGGACCGCTGCGCTTGCCCCGCTTACGGCTGCCCTGGATAGTGGTTGTTTCAAATGGAGGCATTTGCCAGTACAGTACAGGATTTAGTACTGCCACTGGCAAGTCCCTCCTTTGTTGTGCATCAGAGGCATTGGCGCAATGCTCCACCCCCACCCCCCCTCACATGGACACTATGCTGACTACGCTAGGCTGCCGTTGGTCGACGCTGACAGCGGCGGCCAACGGCACACCAACAAAAGATACAAGTTCGAAAAAAAAAAAAAACACAAATACAGTACAATAAAGAAAGGACAGGACTTACTCTCAGAAGGAGCGGCGGCGCTTGAGGTGGTGGGTGGGGTGGCTGTATCGGCCTCCATGTCTTCAAGCGGAGGCACTGTGGAAAAATGACAAAAAAGCGAAAATGTGCTGTTTACTGTAAATAAAGTTACTGTACTCTTATTACTGTAAATGGGGCAGGGTGGGTTTACAAAAAGGCGTGGACTGGATTTTATAAATTGCTGAGGCCGCTATAGTATACTTTATAAAATCCACTCCGCTCCAAAGTGGATAGGACTGCTGCGCTTGCCCCGCTTACGGATGCCCTGGATAGTGGTTGTTTCAAATGGAGGCATTTGCCAGTACAGTACAGGATTTAGTACTGCCACTGGCAAGTGCCTCCTTTGTTGTGCATCAGAGGCATTGGCGCAATGCTCCACCCCCACCCCCCCTGAAATGGACACTATGCTGACTACGCAGGGCTGCAGCGGGGACACTACGCTGACTGCGCTAGGCTGCCGTTGGTCGACGCTGACAGCGGCGGCCAACGGCACACCAACAAAAGATACAAGTTCGAAAGAAAAAAAAACATAAATACAGTACAATAAAGAAAGGACAGGACTTACTCTCAGAAGGAGCGGCGGCGCTTGAGGTGGTGGGTGGGGTGGCTGTATCGGCCTCCATGTCTTCAAGCGGAGGCACTGTGGGAAAATGACAAAAATGCGAATATGTGCTGTTTACTGTAAATCAAGTTACTGTACTCTTATTACTGTAAATGGGGCGGGGGTGGGTTTACAAAAAGGTGTGGACTGGATTTTATAAAGTGCTGCGGCCGCTATAGTGTACTTTATAAAATCCACTCTGCTCCAAAGTGGATAGGACCGCTGCGCTTCCAAAAATTAACTCCGGTACTTGTGAGTTATCTGGGCGTCCGATTTTTTGATTGTATGCCTTAAGTTAAGGCATACAATCAGATGCGATGCGATGCGATATCGCATCGCATCGCATCGCATCGCATGCGACCATCGGATGCGATGACCCGATTTTTCCATAGGAATCAATGTTAAAATGGACTGAGTCCATTTTAACATGGAATTCAATGGGAAAAAGTGGTCCTTTTCATACCCCTACTATCCAAGTGGGCATGGAGTTGGATATAAACCTGTGGCGAGCGTAGCGAGCCACCGAGCCCGAAGCGTGGCGAGCGAAGCGAGCCCCGCGAGGGGACGGTATTCCGTGTCCCCTCGCGGGGCTCGCTACGCTCGCCACGCTTCGGGCTCAGTGGCTCGCTACGCTCGCCACAGGTTTATATCCAACTCCATGCCCACTTGGATAGTAGGGGTATGAAAAGGACCCCTTTTTCCCATTGAATTCCATGTTAAAATGGACTCAGTCCATTTTAACATTGATTCCTATGGAAAAATCGGGTCATCGCATCGCATCGCATCGCATCCGATGGTCGCATGCGATGCGATGCGATGTCCCGATCCGACCCGATTTAAAAATCGGACGCCCGGATAACTCACAAGTACCTTCACTCCACTCCAAAGTGGATAGGACCGCTGCGCTTGCCCCGCTTACGGCTGCCCTGGATAGTGGTTGTTTCAAATGGAGGCATTTGCCAGTACAGTACAGGATTTAGTACTGCCACTGGCAAGTGCCTCCTTTGTTGTGCATCAGAGGCATTGGCGCAATGCTCCACCCCCACCCCCCCTGAAATGGACACTACGCTGACTACACAGAGCTGCAGCGGGGACACTACGCTGACTGCGCTATTCTGCCGTTGGTCGACGCTGACAGCGGCGGCCAACGGCACACCAACAAAAGATACAAGTTCGAAAGAAGAAAAAAAAACACAAATACAGTACAATAAAGAAAGGACAGGACTTACTCTCAGAAGGAGCGGTGGCGCTTGAGGTGGTGGGTGGGGCGGCTGTATCGGCCTCCATGTCTTCAAGCGGAGGCACTGTGGGAAAATGACAAAAATGCGAAAATGTGCTGTTTACTGTAAATAAAGTTACTGTACTCTTATTATTGTAAATGGGGCGGGGGTGGGTTTACAAAAAGGCGTGGACTGGATTTCATAAAGTGCTGCGGCCGCTATAGTGTACTTTATAAAATCCACTCCGCTCCAAAGTGGATAGGACCGCTGCGCTTGCCCCGCTTACGGCTGCCCTGGATAGTGGTTGTTTCAAATAGAGGCATTTGCCAGTACAGTACAGGATTTAGTACTGCCACTGGCAAGTGCCTCCTTTGTTGTGCATCAGAGGCATTGGCGCAATGCTCCACCCCCACCCCCCCTGAAATGGACACTACGCTGACTACACAGAGCTGCAGCGGGGACACTACGCTGACTGCGCTAGGCTGCCGTTGGTTGACGCTGACAGCGGCGGCCAACGGCACACCAACAAAAGATACAAGTTCGAAAGAAAAAAAAAAACACAAATACAGTACAATAAAGAAAGGACAGGACTTACTCTCAGAAGGAGCGGCGGTGCTTGAGGTGGTGGGTGGGGCGGCTGTATCGGCATCCATGTCTTCAAGCGGAGGCACTGTGGGAAAATGACAAAAATGCGAAAATGTGCTGTTTACTGTAAATAAAGTTACTGTACTCTTATTACTGTAAATGGGGCGGGGGTGGGTTTACAAAAAGGCGTGGACTGGATTTTATAAAGTGCTGCGGCCGCTATAGTGTACTTTATAAAATCCACTCCGCTCCAAAAAGGATAGGACCGCTGCGCTTGCCCCGCTTACGGCTGCCCTGGATAGTGGTTGTTTCAAATGTAGGCATTTGCCAGTACAGTACAGGATTTAGTACTGCCACTGGCAAGTGCCTCCTTTGTTGTGCATCAGAGGCATTGGTGGAACGCTCCACCCCCACCCCCCCTCACATGGACACTATGCTGACTATGCAGGGCTGCAGCGGGGACACTACGCTGACTGCGCTAGGCTGCCGTTGGTCGACGCTGACAGCGGCGGCCAACGGCACACCAACAAAAGATACAAGTTCGAAAGAAAAAAAAACATAAATACAGTACAATAAAGAAAGGACAGGACTTACTCTCAGAAGGAGCGGCGGCGCTTGAGGTGGTGGGTGGGGCGGCTGTATCGGCCTCCAAGTCTTCAAGCAGAGGCACTGTGGGAAAATGACAAAAATGCGAAAATGTGCTGTTTACTGTAAATAAAGTTACTGTACTCTTATTACTGTAAATGGGGCGGGGGTGGGTTTACATAAAGGCGTGGACTGGATTTTATAAAGTGCTGCGGCCGCTATAGTGTACTTTATAAAATTCACTCCGGTACTTGTGAGTTATCTGGGCGTCCGATTTTTTGATTGTATGCCTTAAGTTAAGGCATACAATCAGATGCGATGCGATGCGATATCGCATCGCATCGCATCGCATGCGACCATCGGATGCGATGACCCGATTTTTCCATAGGAATCAATGTTAAAATGGACTGAGTCCATTTCAACATGGAATTCAATGGGACAAAGGGGTCCTTTTCATACCCCTACTATCCAAGTGGGCATGGAGTTGGATATAAACCTGTGGCGAGCGTAGCGAGCCACCGAGCCCGAAGCGTGGCGAGCGAAGCGAGCCCCGCGAGGGGACGGTATTCCGTGTCCCCTCGCGGGGCTCGCTACGCTCGCCACGCTTCGGGCTCGGTGGCTCGCTACGCTCGCCACAGGTTTATATCCAACTCCATGCCCACTTGGATAGTAGGGGTATGAAAAGGACCCCTTTTTCCCATTGAATTCCATGTTAAAATGGACTCAGTCCATTTTAACATTGATTCCTATGGAAAAATCGGGTCATCGCATCGCATCGCATCCGATGGTCGCATGCGATGCGATGCGATGTCCCGATCCGACCCGATTTAAAAATCGGACGCCCGGATAACTCACAAGTACCTTCACTCCACTCCAAAGTGGATAGGACCGCTGCGCTTGCCCCGCTTACGGCTGCCCTGGATAGTGGTTGTTTCAAATGGAGGCATTTGCCAGTACAGTACAGGATTTAGTACTGCCACTGGCAAGTGCCTCCTTTGTTGTGCATCAGAGGCATTGGCGCAATGCTCCACCCCCACCCCCCCTGAAATGGACACTACGCTGACTACACAGAGCTGCAGCGGGGACACTACGCTGACTGCGCTATTCTGCCGTTGGTCGACGCTGACAGCGGCGGCCAACGGCACACCAACAAAAGATACAAGTTCGAAAGAAGAAAAAAAAACACAAATACAGTACAATAAAGAAAGGACAGGACTTACTCTCAGAAGGAGCGGTGGCGCTTGAGGTGGTGGGTGGGGCGGCTGTATCGGCCTCCATGTCTTCAAGCGGAGGCACTGTGGGAAAATGACAAAAATGCGAAAATGTGCTGTTTACTGTAAATAAAGTTACTGTACTCTTATTACTGTAAATGGGGCGGGGGTGGGTTTACAAAAAGGCGTGGACTGGATTTCATAAAGTGCTGCGGCCGCTATAGTGTACTTTATAAAATCCACTCCGCTCCAAAGTGGATAGGACCGCTGCGCTTGCCTCGCTTACGGCTGCCCTGGATAGTGGTTGTTTCAAATGGAGGCATTTGCCAGTACAGTACAGGACTTAGTACTGCCACTGGCAAGTCCCTCCTTTGTTGTGCATCAGAGGCATTGGCGCAATGCTCCACCCCCACCCCCCCTCACATGGACACTATGCTGACTACGCTAGGCTGCCGTTGGTCGACGCTGACAGCGGCGGCCAACGGCACACCAACAAAAGATACAAGTTCGAAAAAAAAAAAAAAACACAAATACAGTACAATAAAGAAAGGACAGGACTTACTCTCAGAAGGAGCGGCTGCGCTTGAGGTGGTGGGTGGGGCGGCTGTATCGGCCTCCATGTCTTCAAGCGGAGGCACTGTGGGAAAATGACAAAAATGCGAAAATGTGCTGTTTACTGTAAATAAAGTTACTGTACTCTTATTACTGTAAATGGGGCGGGGGTGGGTTTACAAAAAGGCGTGGACTAGATTTTATAAAGTGCTGCGGCCGCTATAGTGTACTTTATAAAATCCACTCCGCTCCAAAGTGGATAGGACCACTGCGCTTGCCCCGCTTACGGCTGCCCTGGATAGTGGTTGTTTCAAATAGAGGCATTTGCCAGTACAGTACAGGATTTAGTACTGCCACTGGCAAGTGCCTCCTTTGTTGTGCATCAGAGGCATTGGCGCAATGCTCCACCCCCACCCCCCCTGAAATGGACACTACGCTGACTACACAGAGCTGCAGCGGGGACACTACGCTGACTGCGCTAGGCTGCCGTTGGTCGACGCTTTCAGCGGCGGCCAACGGCACACCAACAAAAGATACAAGTTCAAAAGAAAAAAAAAACACAAATACAGTACAATAAAGAAAGGACAGGACTTACTCTCAGAAGGATCGGCGGCGCTTGAGGTGGTGGGTGGGGCGGCTGTATCGGCCTCCATGTCTTCAAGCGGAGGCACTGTGGGAAAATGACAAAAATGCGAATATGTGCTGTTTACTGTAAATCAAGTTACTGTACTCTTATTACTGTAAATGGGGCGGGGGTGGGTTTACAAAAAGGCGTGGACTGGATTTTATAAAGTGCTGCGGCCGCTATAGTGTACTTTATAAAATCCACTCTGCTCCAAAGTGGATAGGACCGCTGCGCTTGCCCCGCTTACGGCTGCCCTGGATAGTGGTTGTTTCAAATGGAGGCATTTGCCAGTACAGTACAGGATTTAGTACTGCCACTGGCAAGTCCCTCCTTTGTTGTGCATCAGAGGCATTGGCGCAATGCTCCACCCCCACCCCCCCTCACATGGACACTATGCTGACTACGCTAGGCTGCCGTTGGTCGACGCTGACAGCGGCGGCCAACGGCACACCAACAAAAGATACAAGTTCGAAAAAAAAAAAAAACACAAATACAGTACAATAAAGAAAGGACAGGACTTACTCTCAGAAGGAGCGGCGGCGCTTGAGGTGGTGGGTGGGGTGGCTGTATCGGCCTCCATGTCTTCAAGCGGAGGCACTGTGGAAAAATGACAAAAAAGCGAAAATGTGCTGTTTACTGTAAATAAAGTTACTGTACTCTTATTACTGTAAATGGGGCAGGGTGGGTTTACAAAAAGGCGTGGACTGGATTTTATAAATTGCTGAGGCCGCTATAGTATACTTTATAAAATCCACTCCGCTCCAAAGTGGATAGGACTGCTGCGCTTGCCCCGCTTACGGATGCCCTGGATAGTGGTTGTTTCAAATGGAGGCATTTGCCAGTACAGTACAGGATTTAGTACTGCCACTGGCAAGTGCCTCCTTTGTTGTGCATCAGAGGCATTGGCGCAATGCTCCACCCCCACCCCCCCTGAAATGGACACTATGCTGACTACGCAGGGCTGCAGCGGGGACACTACGCTGACTGCGCTAGGCTGCCGTTGGTCGACGCTGACAGCGGCGGCCAACGGCACACCAACAAAAGATACAAGTTCGAAAGAAAAAAAAACATAAATACAGTACAATAAAGAAAGGACAGGACTTACTCTCAGAAGGAGCGGCGGCGCTTGAGGTGGTGGGTGGGGTGGCTGTATCGGCCTCCATGTCTTCAAGCGGAGGCACTGTGGGAAAATGACAAAAATGCGAATATGTGCTGTTTACTGTAAATCAAGTTACTGTACTCTTATTACTGTAAATGGGGCGGGGGTGGGTTTACAAAAAGGTGTGGACTGGATTTTATAAAGTGCTGCGGCCGCTATAGTGTACTTTATAAAATCCACTCTGCTCCAAAGTGGATAGGACCGCTGCGCTTCCAAAAATTCACTCCGGTACTTGTGAGTTATCTGGGCGTCCGATTTTTTGATTGTATGCCTTAAGTTAAGGCATACAATCAGATGCGATGCGATGCGATATCGCATCGCATCGCATCGCATCGCATGCGACCATCGGATGCGATGACCCGATTTTTCCATAGGAATCAATGTTAAAATGGACTGAGTCCATTTTAACATGGAATTCAATGGGAAAAAGTGGTCCTTTTCATACCCCTACTATCCAAGTGGGCATGGAGTTGGATATAAACCTGTGGCGAGCGTAGCGAGCCACCGAGCCCGAAGCGTGGCGAGCGAAGCGAGCCCCGCGAGGGGACGGTATTCCGTGTCCCCTCGCGGGGCTCGCTACGCTCGCCACGCTTCGGGCTCAGTGGCTCGCTACGCTCGCCACAGGTTTATATCCAACTCCATGCCCACTTGGATAGTAGGGGTATGAAAAGGACCCCTTTTTCCCATTGAATTCCATGTTAAAATGGACTCAGTCCATTTTAACATTGATTCCTATGGAAAAATCGGGTCATCGCATCGCATCGCATCGCATCCGATGGTCGCATGCGATGCGATGCGATGTCCCGATCCGACCCGATTTAAAAATCGGACGCCCGGATAACTCACAAGTACCTTCACTCCACTCCAAAGTGGATAGGACCGCTGCGCTTGCCCCGCTTACGGCTGCCCTGGATAGTGGTTGTTTCAAATGGAGGCATTTGCCAGTACAGTACAGGATTTAGTACTGCCACTGGCAAGTGCCTCCTTTGTTGTGCATCAGAGGCATTGGCGCAATGCTCCACCCCCACCCCCCCTGAAATGGACACTACGCTGACTACACAGAGCTGCAGCGGGGACACTACGCTGACTGCGCTATTCTGCCGTTGGTCGACGCTGACAGCGGCGGCCAACGGCACACCAACAAAAGATACAAGTTCGAAAGAAGAAAAAAAAACACAAATACAGTACAATAAAGAAAGGACAGGACTTACTCTCAGAAGGAGCGGTGGCGCTTGAGGTGGTGGGTGGGGCGGCTGTATCGGCCTCCATGTCTTCAAGCGGAGGCACTGTGGGAAAATGACAAAAATGCGAAAATGTGCTGTTTACTGTAAATAAAGTTACTGTACTCTTATTACTGTAAATGGGGCGGGGGTGGGTTTACAAAAAGGCGTGGACTGGATTTCATAAAGTGCTGCGGCCGCTATAGTGTACTTTATAAAATCCACTCCGCTCCAAAGTGGATAGGACCGCTGCGCTTGCCTCGCTTACGGCTGCCCTGGATAGTGGTTGTTTCAAATGGAGGCATTTGCCAGTACAGTACAGGACTTAGTACTGCCACTGGCAAGTCCCTCCTTTGTTGTGCATCAGAAGCATTGGCGCAATGCTCCACCCCCACCCCCCCTCACATGGACACTATGCTGACTACGCTAGGCTGCCGTTGGTCGACGCTGACAGCGGCGGCCAACGGCACACCAACAAAAGATACAAGTTCGAAAAAAAAAAAAAAACACAAATACAGTACAATAAAGAAAGGACAGGACTTACTCTCAGAAGGAGCGGCTGCGCTTGAGGTGGTGGGTGGGGCGGCTGTATCGGCCTCCATGTCTTCAAGCGGAGGCACTGTGGGAAAATGACAAAAATGCGAAAATGTGCTGTTTACTGTAAATAAAGTTACTGTACTCTTATTACTGTAAATGGGGCGGGGGTGGGTTTACAAAAAGGCGTGGACTAGATTTTATAAAGTGCTGCGGCCGCTATAGTGTACTTTATAAAATCCACTCCGCTCCAAAGTGGATAGGACCACTGCGCTTGCCCCGCTTACGGCTGCCCTGGATAGTGGTTGTTTCAAATAGAGGCATTTGCCAGTACAGTACAGGATTTAGTACTGCCACTGGCAAGTGCCTCCTTTGTTGTGCATCAGAGGCATTGGCGCAATGCTCCACCCCCACCCCCCCTGAAATGGACACTACGCTGACTACACAGAGCTGCAGCGGGGACACTACGCTGACTGCGCTAGGCTGCCGTTGGTCGACGCTTTCAGCGGCGGCCAACGGCACACCAACAAAAGATACAAGTTCAAAAGAAAAAAAAAACACAAATACAGTACAATAAAGAAAGGACAGGACTTACTCTCAGAAGGATCGGCGGCGCTTGAGGTGGTGGGTGGGGCGGCTGTATCGGCCTCCATGTCTTCAAGCGGAGGCACTGTGGGAAAATGACAAAAATGCGAATATGTGCTGTTTACTGTAAATCAAGTTACTGTACTCTTATTACTGTAAATGGGGCGGGGGTGGGTTTACAAAAAGGCGTGGACTGGATTTTATAAAGTGCTGCGGCCGCTATAGTGTACTTTATAAAATCCACTCTGCTCCAAAGTGGATAGGACCGCTGCGCTTGCCCCGCTTACGGCTGCCCTGGATAGTGGTTGTTTCAAATGGAGGCATTTGCCAGTACAGTACAGGATTTAGTACTGCCACTGGCAAGTCCCTCCTTTGTTGTGCATCAGAGGCATTGGCGCAATGCTCCACCCCCACCCCCCCTCACATGGACACTATGCTGACTACGCTAGGCTGCCGTTGGTCGACGCTGACAGCGGCGGCCAACGGCACACCAACAAAAGATACAAGTTCGAAAAAAAAAAAAAACACAAATACAGTACAATAAAGAAAGGACAGGACTTACTCTCAGAAGGAGCGGCGGCGCTTGAGGTGGTGGGTGGGGTGGCTGTATCGGCCTCCATGTCTTCAAGCGGAGGCACTGTGGAAAAATGACAAAAAAGCGAAAATGTGCTGTTTACTGTAAATAAAGTTACTGTACTCTTATTACTGTAAATGGGGCAGGGTGGGTTTACAAAAAGGCGTGGACTGGATTTTATAAATTGCTGAGGCCGCTATAGTATACTTTATAAAATCCACTCCGCTCCAAAGTGGATAGGACTGCTGCGCTTGCCCCGCTTACGGATGCCCTGGATAGTGGTTGTTTCAAATGGAGGCATTTGCCAGTACAGTACAGGATTTAGTACTGCCACTGGCAAGTGCCTCCTTTGTTGTGCATCAGAGGCATTGGCGCAATGCTCCACCCCCACCCCCCCTGAAATGGACACTATGCTGACTACGCAGGGCTGCAGCGGGGACACTACGCTGACTGCGCTAGGCTGCCGTTGGTCGACGCTGACAGCGGCGGCCAACGGCACACCAACAAAAGATACAAGTTCGAAAGAAAAAAAAACATAAATACAGTACAATAAAGAAAGGACAGGACTTACTCTCAGAAGGAGCGGCGGCGCTTGAGGTGGTGGGTGGGGTGGCTGTATCGGCCTCCATGTCTTCAAGCGGAGGCACTGTGGGAAAATGACAAAAATGCGAATATGTGCTGTTTACTGTAAATCAAGTTACTGTACTCTTATTACTGTAAATGGGGCGGGGGTGGGTTTACAAAAAGGTGTGGACTGGATTTTATAAAGTGCTGCGGCCGCTATAGTGTACTTTATAAAATCCACTCTGCTCCAAAGTGGATAGGACCGCTGCGCTTCCAAAAATTCACTCCGGTACTTGTGAGTTATCTGGGCGTCCGATTTTTTGATTGTATGCCTTAAGTTAAGGCATACAATCAGATGCGATGCGATGCGATGCGATATCGCATCGCATCGCATCGCATCGCATCGCATGCGACCATCGGATGCGATGACCCGATTTTTCCATAGGAATCAATGTTAAAATGGACTGAGTCCATTTTAACATGGAATTCAATGGGAAAAAGTGGTCCTTTTCATACCCCTACTATCCAAGTGGGCATGGAGTTGGATATAAACCTGTGGCGAGCGTAGCGAGCCACCGAGCCCGAAGCGTGGCGAGCGAAGCGAGCCCCGCGAGGGGACGGTATTCCGTGTCCCCTCGCGGGGCTCGCTACGCTCGCCACGCTTCGGGCTCAGTGGCTCGCTACGCTCGCCACAGGTTTATATCCAACTCCATGCCCACTTGGATAGTAGGGGTATGAAAAGGACCCCTTTTTCCCATTGAATTCCATGTTAAAATGGACTCAGTCCATTTTAACATTGATTCCTATGGAAAAATCGGGTCATCGCATCGCATCGCATCGCATCCGATGGTCGCATGCGATGCGATGCGATGTCCCGATCCGACCCGATTTAAAAATCGGACGCCCGGATAACTCACAAGTACCTTCACTCCACTCCAAAGTGGATAGGACCGCTGCGCTTGCCCCGCTTACGGCTGCCCTGGATAGTGGTTGTTTCAAATGGAGGCATTTGCCAGTACAGTACAGGATTTAGTACTGCCACTGGCAAGTGCCTCCTTTGTTGTGCATCAGAGGCATTGGCGCAATGCTCCACCCCCACCCCCCCTGAAATGGACACTACGCTGACTACACAGAGCTGCAGCGGGGACACTACGCTGACTGCGCTATTCTGCCGTTGGTCGACGCTGACAGCGGCGGCCAACGGCACACCAACAAAAGATACAAGTTCGAAAGAAGAAAAAAAAACACAAATACAGTACAATAAAGAAAGGACAGGACTTACTCTCAGAAGGAGCGGCGGCGCTTGAGGTGGTGGGTGGGGCGGCTGTATCGGCCTCCATGTCTTCAAGCGGAGGCACTGTGGGAAAATGACAAAAATGCGAAAATGTGCTGTTTACTGTAAATAAAGTTACTGTACTCTTATTACTGTAAATGGGGCGGGGGTGGGTTTACAAAAAGGCGTGGACTGGATTTCATAAAGTGCTGCGGCCGCTATAGTGTACTTTATAAAATCCACTCCGCTCCAAAGTGGATAGGACCGCTGCGCTTGCCTCGCTTACGGCTGCCCTGGATAGTGGTTGTTTCAAATGGAGGCATTTGCCAGTACAGTACAGGACTTAGTACTGCCACTGGCAAGTCCCTCCTTTGTTGTGCATCAGAGGCATTGGCGCAATGCTCCACCCCCACCCCCCCTCACATGGACACTATGCTGACTACGCTAGGATGCCGTTGGTCGACGCTGACAGCGGCGGCCAACGGCACACCAACAAAAGATACAAGTTCGAAAAAAAAAAAAAAACACAAATACAGTACAATAAAGAAAGGACAGGACTTACTCTCAGAAGGAGCGGCTGCGCTTGAGGTGGTGGGTGGGGCGGCTGTATCGGCCTCCATGTCTTCATGCGGAGGCACTGTGGGAAAATGACAAAAATGCGAAAATGTGCTGTTTACTGTAAATAAAGTTACTGTACTCTTATTACTGTAAATGGGGCGGGGGTGGGTTTACAAAAAGGCGTGGACTAGATTTTATAAAGTGCTGCGGCCGCTATAGTGTACTTTATAAAATCCACTCCGCTCCAAAGTGGATAGGACCACTGCGCTTGCCCCGCTTACGGCTGCCCTGGATAGTGGTTGTTTCAAATGGAGGCATTTGCCAGTACAGTACAGGATTTAGTACTGCCACTGGCAAGTGCCTCCTTTGTTGTGCATCAGAGGCATTGGCGCAATGCTCCACCCCCACCCCCCCTGAAATGGACACTACGCTGACTACACAGAGCTGCAGCGGGGACACTACGCTGACTGCGCTAGGCTGCCGTTGGTCGACGCTGACAGCGGCGGCCAACGGCACACCAACAAAAGATACAAGTTCAAAAGAAAAAAAAAACACAAATACAGTACAATAAAGAAAGGACAGGACTTACTCTCAGAAGGATCGGCGGCGCTTGAGGTGGTGGGTGGGGCAGCTGTATCGGCCTCCATGTCTTCAAGCGGAGGCACTGTGGGAAAATGACAAAAATGCGAAAATGTGCTGTTTACTGTAAATAAAGTTACTGTACTCTTATTACTGTAAATGGGGCGGGGGTGGGTTTACAAAAAGGCGTGGACTGGATTTTATAAAGTGCTGCGGCCACTATAGTGTACTTTATAAAATCCACTCCGCTCCCAAGTGGATAGGACCGCTGCGCTTGCCCCGCTTACGGCTGCCCTGGATAGTGGTTGTTTCAAATGTAGGCATTTGCCAGTACAGTACAGGATTTAGTACTGCCACTGGCAAGTGCCTCCTTTGTTGTGCATCAGAGGCATTGGTGCAACGCTTCACCCCCACCCCCCCTCACATGGACACTATGCTGACTATGCAGGGCTGCAGCGGGGACACTACGCTGACTGCGCTAGGCTGCCGCTGGTCGACGCTGACAGCGGCGGCCAACGGCACACCAACAAAAGATACAAGTTCGAAAGAAAAAAAAAACACAAATACAGTACAATAAAGAAAGGACAGGACTTACTCTCAGAAGGAGCGGCTGCGCTTGAGGTGGTGGGTGGGGTGGCTGTATCGGCCTCCATGTCTTCAAGCGGAGGCACTGTGGGAAAATGACAAAAATGCGAATATGTGCTGTTTACTGTAAATCAAGTTACTGTACTCTTATTACTGTAAATGGGGCGGGGGTGGGTTTACAAAAAGGCGTGGACTGGATTTTATAAAGTGCTGCGGCCGCTATAGTATACTTTATAAAATCCACTCTGCTCCAAAGTGGATAGGACCGCTGCGCTTGCCCCGCTTACGGCTGCCCTGGATAGTGGTTGTTTCAAATGGAGGCATTTGCCAGTACAGTACAGGATTTAGTACTGCCACTGGCAAGTCCCTCCTTTGTTGTGCATCAGAGGCATTGGCGCAATGCTCCACCCCCACCCCCCCCTCACATGGACACTATGCTGACTACGCTAGGCTGCCGTTGGTCGACGCTGACAGCGGCGGCCAACGGCACACCAACAAAAGATACAAGTTCGAAAAAAAAAAAAAACACAAATACAGTACAATAAAGAAAGGACAGGACTTACTCTCAGAAGGAGCGGCGGCGCTTGAGGTGGTGGGTGGGGTGGCTGTATCGGCCTCCATGTCTTCAAGCGGAGGCACTGTGGAAAAATGACAAAAAAGCGAAAATGTGCTGTTTACTGTAAATAAAGTTACTGTACTCTTATTACTGTAAATGGGGCAGGGTGGGTTTACAAAAAGGCGTGGACTGGATTTTATAAATTGCTGAGGCCGCTATAGTATACTTTATAAAATCCACTCCGCTCCAAAGTGGATAGGACTGCTGCGCTTGCCCCGCTTACGGATGCCCTGGATAGTGGTTGTTTCAAATGGAGGCATTTGCCAGTACAGTACAGGATTTAGTACTGCCACTGGCAAGTGCCTCCTTTGTTGTGCATCAGAGGCATTGGCGCAATGCTCCACCCCCACCCCCCCTGAAATGGACACTATGCTGACTACGCAGGGCTGCAGCGGGGACACTACGCTGACTGCGCTAGGCTGCCGTTGGTCGACGCTGACAGCGGCGGCCAACGGCACACCAACAAAAGATACAAGTTCGAAAGAAAAAAAAACATAAATACAGTACAATAAAGAAAGGACAGGACTTACTCTCAGAAGGAGCGGCGGCGCTTGAGGTGGTGGGTGGGGCGTCTGTATCGGCCTCCAAGTCTTCAAGCGGAGGCACTGTGGGAAAATGACAAAAATGCGAAAATGTGCTGTTTACTGTAAATAAAGTTACTGTACTCTTATTTCTGTAAATGGGGCGGGGGTGGGTTTACATAAAGGCGTGGACTGGATTTTATAAAGTGCTGCGGCCGCTATAGTGTACTTTATAAAATCCACTCCACTCCAAAGTGGATAGGACCGCTGCGCTTGCCCCGCTTACGGCTGCCCTGGATAGTGGTTGTTTCAAATGGAGGCATTTGCCAGTACAGTACAGGATTTAGTACTGCCACTGGCAAGTGCCTCCTTTGTTGTGCATCAGAGGCATTGGCGCAATGCTCCACCCCCACCCCCCCTGAAATGGACACTACGCTGACTACACAGAGCTGCAGCGGGGACACTACGCTGACTGCGCTAGGCTGCCGTTGGTCGACGCTGACAGCGGCGGCCAACGGCACACCAACAAAAGATACAAGTTCAAAAGAATAAAAAACACAAATACAGTACAATAAAGAAAGGACAGGACTTACTCTCAGAAGGAGCGGCGGCGCTTGAGGTGGTGGGTGGGGCGGCTGTATCGGCCTCCATGTCTTCAAGCGGAGGCACTGTGAGAAAATGACAAAAATGCGAAAATGTGCTGTTTACTGTAAATAAAGTTACTGTACTCTTATTACTGTAAATGGGGCGGGGGTGGGTTTACAAAAAGGCGTGGACTGGATTTTATAAAGTGCTGCGGCCACTATAGTGTACTTTATAAAATCCACTCCGCTCCCAAGTGGATAGGACCGCTGCGCTTGCCCCGCTTACGGCTGCCCTGGATAGTGGTTGTTTCAAATGGAGGCATTTGCCAGAACAGTACAGGATTTAGTACTGCCAGTGGCAAGTGCCTCCTTTGTTGTGCATCAGAGGCATTGGCGCAATGCTCCACCCCCACCCCCCCTGAAATGGACACTATGCTGACTACGCAGGGCTGCAGCGGGGACACTACGCTGACTGCGCTAGGCTGCCGTTGGTCGACGCTGACAGCGGCGGCCAACGGCACACCAACAAAAGATACAAGTTCGAAAGAAAAAAAAAACACAAATACAGTACAATAAAGAAAGGACAGGACTTACTCTCAGAAGGAGCGGCTGCGCTTGAGGTGGTGGGTGGGGCGGCTGTATCGGCCTCCATGTCTTCAAGCGGAGGCACTGTGGGAAAATGACAAAAATGCGAATATGTGCTGTTTACTGTAAATCAAGTTACTGTACTCTTATTACTGTAAATGGGGCGGGGGTGGGTTTACAAAAAGGCGTGGACTGGATTTTATAAAGTGCTGCGGCCGCTATAGTGTACTTTATAAAATCCACTCTGCTCCAAAGTGGATAGGACCGCTGCGCTTGCCCCGCTTACGGCTGCCCTGGATAGTGGTTGTTTCAAATGGAGGCATTTGCCAGTACAGTACAGGATTTAGTACTGCCACTGGCAAGTCCCTCCTTTGTTGTGCATCAGAGGCATTGGCGCAATGCTCCACCCCCACCCCCCCCTCACATGGACACTATGCTGACTACTCTAGGCTGCCGTTGGTCGACGCTGACAGCGGCGGCCAACGGCACACCAACAAAAGATACAAGTTCGAAAAAAAAAAAAAAAAACAAATACAGTACAATAAAGAAAGGACAGGACTTACTCTCAGAAGGAGCGGCGGCGCTTGAGGTGGTGGGTGGGGTGGCTGTATTGGCCTCCATGTCTTCAAGCGGAGGCACTGTGGAAAAATGATAAAAAAGCGAAAATGTGCTGTTTACTGTAAATAAAGTTACTGTACTCTTATTACTGTAAATGGGGCAGGGTTGGTTTACAAAAAGGCGTGGACTGGATTTTATAAATTGCTGAGGCCGCTATAGTATACTTTATAAAATCCACTCCGCTCCAAAGTGGATAGGACTGCTGCGCTTACCCCGCTTACGGATGCCCTGAATAGTGGTTGTTTCAAATGGAGGCATTTGCCAGTACAGTACAGGATTTAGTACTGCCACTGGCAAGTGCCTCCTTTGTTGTGCATCAGAGGCATTGGCGCAATGCTCCACCCCCACCCCCCCTGAAATGGACACTATGCTGACTACGCAGGGCTGCAGCGGGGACACTACTCTGACTGCGCTAGGCTGCCGTTGGTCGACGCTGACATCGGCGCCCAACGGCACACCAACAAAAGATACAAGTTCGAAAGAAAAAAAAACATAAATACAGTACAATAAAGAAAGGACAGGACTTACTCTCAGAAGGAGCGGCGGCGCTTGAGGTGGTGGGTGGGGCGGCTGTATCGGCCTCCAAGTCTTCAAGCGGAGGCACTGTGGGAAAATGACAAAAATGCGAAAATGTGCTGTTTACTGTAAATAAAGTTACTGTACTCTTATTACTGTAAATGGGGCGGGGGTGGGTTTACATAAAGGCGTGGACTGGATTTTATAAAGTGCTGCGGCCGCTATAGTGTACTTTATAAAATCCACTCCACTCCAAAGTGGATAGGACCGCTGCGCTTGCCCCGCTTACGGCTGCCCTGGATAGTGGTTGTTTCAAATGGAGGCATTTGCCAGTACAGTACAGGATTTAGTACTGCCACTGGCAAGTGCCTCCTTTGTTGTGCATCAGAGGCATTGGCGCAATGCTCCACCCCCACCCCCCCTGAAATGGACACTACGCTGACTACACAGAGCTGCAGCGGGGACACTACGCTGACTGCGCTAGGCTGCCGTTGGTCGACGCTGACAGCGGCGGCCAACGGCACACCAACAAAAGATACAAGTTCAAAAGAATAAAAAACACAAATACAGTACAATAAAGAAAGGACAGGACTTACTCTCAGAAGGAGCGGCGGCGCTTGAGGTGGTGGGTGGGGCGGCTGTATCGGCCTCCATGTCTTCAAGCGGAGGCACTGTGAGAAAATGACAAAAATGCGAAAATGTGCTGTTTACTGTAAATAAAGTTACTGTACTCTTATTACTGTAAATGGGGCGGGGATGGGTTTACAAAAAGGCGTGGACTGGATTTTATAAAGTGCTGCGGCCACTATAGTGTACTTTATAAAATCCACTCCGCTCCCAAGTGGATAGGACCGCTGCGCTTGCCCCGCTTACGGCTGCCCTGGATAGTGGTTGTTTCAAATGGAGGCATTTGCCAGAACAGTACAGGATTTAGTACTGCCAGTGGCAAGTGCCTCCTTTGTTGTGCATCAGAGGCATTGGCGCAATGCTCCACCCCCACCCCCCTGAAATGGACACTATGCTGACTACGCAGGGCTGCAGCGGGGACACTACGCTGACTGCGCTAGGCTGCCGTTGGTCGACGCTGACAGCGGCGGCCAACGGCACACCAACAAAAGATACAAGTTCGAAAGAAAAAAAAAACACAAATACAGTACAATAAAGAAAGGACAGGACTTACTCTCAGAAGGAGCGGCGGCGCTTGAGGTGGTGGGTGGGGCGGCTGTATCGGCCTCCAAGTCTTCAAGCGGAGGCACTGTGGGAAAATGACAAAAATGCGAAAATGTGCTGTTTACTGTAAATAAAGTTACTGTACTCTTATTACTGTAAATGGGGCGGGGGTGGGTTTACATAAAGGCGTGGACTGGATTTTATAAAGTGCTGCGGCCGCTATAGTGTACTTTATAAAATCCACTCCACTCCAAAGTGGATAGGACCGCTGCGCTTGCCCCGCTTACGGCTGCCCTGGATAGTGGTTGTTTCAAATGGAGGCATTTGCCAGTACAGTACAGGATTTAGTACTGCCACTGGCAAGTGCCTCCTTTGTTGTGCATCAGAGGCATTGGCGCAATGCTCCACCCCCACCCCCCCTGAAATGGACACTACGCTGACTACACAGAGCTGCAGCGGGGACACTACGCTGACTGCGCTAGGCTGCCGTTGGTCGACGCTGACAGCGGCGGCCAACGGCACACCAACAAAAGATACAAGTTCAAAAGAATAAAAAACACAAATACAGTACAATAAAGAAAGGACAGGACTTACTCTCAGAAGGAGCGGCGGCGCTTGAGGTGGTGGGTGGGGCGGCTGTATCGGCCTCCATGTCTTCAAGCGGAGGCACTGTGAGAAAATGACAAAAATGCGAAAATGTGCTGTTTACTGTAAATAAAGTTACTGTACTCTTATTACTGTAAATGGGGCGGGGGTGGGTTTACAAAAAGGCGTGGACTGGATTTTATAAAGTGCTGCGGCCACTATAGTGTACTTTATAAAATCCACTCCGCTCCCAAGTGGATAGGACCGCTGCGCTTGCCCCGCTTACGGCTGCCCTGGATAGTGGTTGTTTCAAATGGAGGCATTTGCCAGAACAGTACAGGATTTAGTACTGCCAGTGGCAAGTGCCTCCTTTGTTGTGCATCAGAGGCATTGGCGCAATGCTCCACCCCCACCCCCCCTGAAATGGACACTATGCTGACTACGCAGGGCTGCAGCGGGGACACTACGCTGACTGCGCTAGGCTGCCGTTGGTCGACGCTGACAGCGGCGGCCAACGGCACACCAACAAAAGATACAAGTTCGAAAGAAAAAAAAAACACAAATACAGTACAATAAAGAAAGGACAGGACTTACTCTCAGAAGGAGCGGCTGCGCTTGAGGTGGTGGGTGGGGCGGCTGTATCGGCCTCCATGTCTTCAAGCGGAGGCACTGTGGGAAAATGACAAAAATGCGAATATGTGCTGTTTACTGTAAATCAAGTTACTGTACTCTTATTACTGTAAATGGGGCGGGGGTGGGTTTACAAAAAGGCGTGGACTGGATTTTATAAAGTGCTGCGGCCGCTATAGTGTACTTTATAAAATCCACTCTGCTCCAAAGTGGATAGGACCGCTGCGCTTGCCCCGCTTACGGCTGCCCTGGATAGTGGTTGTTTCAAATGGAGGCATTTGCCAGTACAGTACAGGATTTAGTACTGCCACTGGCAAGTCCCTCCTTTGTTGTGCATCAGAGGCATTGGCGCAACGCTCCACCCCCACCCCCCCTCACGTGGACACTATGCTGACTACGCAGGGCTGCAGCGGGGACACTACGCTGACTGCGCTAGGCTGCCGTTGGTCGACGCTGACAGCGGCGGCCAACGGCACACCAACAAAAGATACAAGTTCGAAAAAAAAAAAACACAAATACAGTACAATAAAGAAAAGACAGGACTTACTCTCAGAAGGAGCGGCGGCGCTTGAGGTGGTGGGTGGGGCGGCTGTATCGGCCTCCAAGTCTTCAAGCGGAGGCACTGTGGGAAAATGACAAAAATGTGCTGTTTACTGTAAATAAAGTTACTGTACTCTTATTACTGTAAATGGGGCGGGGGTGGGTTTACAAAAAGGCGTGGACTGGATTTTATAAAGTGCTGCGGCCGCTATAGTGTACTTTATAAAATCCACTCCGCTCCAAAGTGGATAGGACCGCTGCGCTTGCCCCGCTTACGGCTGCCCTGGATAGTGGTTGTTTCAAATGGAGGCATTTGCCAGTACAGTACAGGATTTAGTACTGCCACTGGCAAGTGCCTCCTTTGTTGTGCATCAGAGGCATTGGCGCAACGCTCCACCCCCACCCCCCCTCACATGGACACTATGCCGACTATGCAGGGCTGCAGCGGGGACACTACGCTGACTGCGCTAGGCTGCCGTTGGTCGACGCTGACAGCGGCGGCCAACGGCACACCAACAAAAGATACAAGTTCGAAAGAAAAAAAAACATAAATACAGTACAATAAAGAAAGGACAGGACTTACTCTCAGAAGGAGCGGCGGCGGCTTGAGGTGGTGGTGGGGCGGCTGTATCGGCCTCCAAGTCTTCAAGCAGAGGCACTGTGGGAAAATGAAAAAAATGCGAAAATGTGCTGTTTACTGTAAATAAAGTTACTGTACTCTTATTACTGTAAATGGGGCGGGGGTGGGTTTACATAAAGGCGTGGACTGGATTTTATGAAGTGCCTGCGGCCGCTATAGTGTACTTTATAAAATCCACTCCACTCCAAAGTGGATAGGACCGCTGCGCTTGCCCCGCTTACGGATGCCCTGGATAGTGGTTGTTTCAAATGGAGGCATTTGCCAGTACAGTACAGGATTTAGTACTGCCACTGGCAAGTGCCTCCTTTGTTGTGAATCAGAGGTATTGGCGCAATGCTCCACCCCCACCCCCCCTGAAATGGACACTACGCTGACTACACAGAGCTGCAGCGGGGACACTACGCTGACTGCGCTAGGCTGCCGTTGGTTGACGCTGACAGCGGCGGCCAACGGCACACCAACAAAAGATACAAGTTCGAAAGAAAAAAAAAAACACAAATACAGTACAATAAAGAAAGGACAGGACTTACTCTCAGAAGGAGCGGCGGTGCTTGAGGTGGTGGGTGGGGCGGCTGTATCGGCATCCATGTCTTCAAGCGGAGGCACTGTGGGAAAATGACAAAAATGCGAAAATGTGCTGTTTACTGTAAATAAAGTTACTGTACTCTTATTACTGTAAATGGGGCGGGGGTGGGTTTACAAAAAGGCGTGGACTGGATTTTATAAAGTGCTGCGGCCGCTATAGTGTACTTTATAAAATCCACTCCGCTCCAAAAAGGATAGGACCGCTGCGCTTGCCCCGCTTACGGCTGCCCTGGATAGTGGTTGTTTCAAATGTAGGCATTTGCCAGTACAGTACAGGATTTAGTACTGCCACTGGCAAGTGCCTCCTTTGTTGTGCATCAGAGGCATTGGTGGAACGCTCCACCCCCACCCCCCCTCACATGGACACTATGCTGACTATGCAGGGCTGCAGCGGGGACACTACGCTGACTGCGCTAGGCTGCCGTTGGTCGACGCTGACAGCGGCGGCCAACGGCACACCAACAAAAGATACAAGTTCGAAAGAAAAAAAAACATAAATACAGTACAATAAAGAAAGGACAGGACTTACTCTCAGAAGGAGCGGCGGCGCTTGAGGTGGTGGGTGGGGCGGCTGTATCGGCCTCCAAGTCTTCAAGCAGAGGCACTGTGGGAAAATGACAAAAATGCGAAAATGTGCTGTTTACTGTAAATAAAGTTACTGTACTCTTATTACTGTAAATGGGGCGGGGGTGGGTTTACAAAAAGGCGTGGACTGGATTTTATAAAGTGCTGCGGCCACTATAGTGTACTTTATAAAATCCACTCCGCTCCCAAGTGGATAGGACCGCTGCGCTTGCCCCGCTTACGGCTGCCCTGGATAGTGGTTGTTTCAAATGGAGGCATTTGCCAGAACAGTACAGGATTTAGTACTGCCAGTGGCAAGTGCCTCCTTTGTTGTGCATCAGAGGCATTGGCGCAATGCTCCACCCCCACCCCCCCTGAAATGGACACTATGCTGACTACGCAGGGCTGCAGCGGGGACACTACGCTGACTGCGCTAGGCTGCCGTTGGTCGACGCTGACAGCGGCGGCCAACGGCACACCAACAAAAGATACAAGTTCGAAAGAAAAAAAAAACACAAATACAGTACAATAAAGAAAGGACAGGACTTACTCTCAGAAGGAGCGGCGGCGCTTGAGGTGGTGGGTGGGGCGGCTGTATCGGCCTCCAAGTCTTCAAGCGGAGGCACTGTGGGAAAATGACAAAAATGCGAAAATGTGCTGTTTACTGTAAATAAAGTTACTGTACTCTTATTACTGTAAATGGGGCGGGGGTGGGTTTACATAAAGGCGTGGACTGGATTTTATAAAGTGCTGCGGCCGCTATAGTGTACTTTATAAAATCCACTCCACTCCAAAGTGGATAGGACCGCTGCGCTTGCCCCGCTTACGGCTGCCCTGGATAGTGGTTGTTTCAAATGGAGGCATTTGCCAGTACAGTACAGGATTTAGTACTGCCACTGGCAAGTGCCTCCTTTGTTGTGCATCAGAGGCATTGGCGCAATGCTCCACCCCCACCCCCCCTGAAATGGACACTACGCTGACTACACAGAGCTGCAGCGGGGACACTACGCTGACTGCGCTAGGCTGCCGTTGGTCGACGCTGACAGCGGCGGCCAACGGCACACCAACAAAAGATACAAGTTCAAAAGAATAAAAAACACAAATACAGTACAATAAAGAAAGGACAGGACTTACTCTCAGAAGGAGCGGCGGCGCTTGAGGTGGTGGGTGGGGCGGCTGTATCGGCCTCCATGTCTTCAAGCGGAGGCACTGTGAGAAAATGACAAAAATGCGAAAATGTGCTGTTTACTGTAAATAAAGTTACTGTACTCTTATTACTGTAAATGGGGCGGGGGTGGGTTTACAAAAAGGCGTGGACTGGATTTTATAAAGTGCTGCGGCCACTATAGTGTACTTTATAAAATCCACTCCGCTCCCAAGTGGATAGGACCGCTGCGCTTGCCCCGCTTACGGCTGCCCTGGATAGTGGTTGTTTCAAATGGAGGCATTTGCCAGAACAGTACAGGATTTAGTACTGCCAGTGGCAAGTGCCTCCTTTGTTGTGCATCAGAGGCATTGGCGCAATGCTCCACCCCCACCCCCCCTGAAATGGACACTATGCTGACTACGCAGGGCTGCAGCGGGGACACTACGCTGACTGCGCTAGGCTGCCGTTGGTCGACGCTGACAGCGGCGGCCAACGGCACACCAACAAAAGATACAAGTTCGAAAGAAAAAAAAAACACAAATACAGTACAATAAAGAAAGGACAGGACTTACTCTCAGAAGGAGCGGCTGCGCTTGAGGTGGTGGGTGGGGCGGCTGTATCGGCCTCCATGTCTTCAAGCGGAGGCACTGTGGGAAAATGACAAAAATGCGAATATGTGCTGTTTACTGTAAATCAAGTTACTGTACTCTTATTACTGTAAATGGGGCGGGGGTGGGTTTACAAAAAGGCGTGGACTGGATTTTATAAAGTGCTGCGGCCGCTATAGTGTACTTTATAAAATCCACTCTGCTCCAAAGTGGATAGGACCGCTGCGCTTGCCCCGCTTACGGCTGCCCTGGATAGTGGTTGTTTCAAATGGAGGCATTTGCCAGTACAGTACAGGATTTAGTACTGCCACTGGCAAGTCCCTCCTTTGTTGTGCATCAGAGGCATTGGCGCAACGCTCCACCCCCACCCCCCCTCACGTGGACACTATGCTGACTACGCAGGGCTGCAGCGGGGACACTACGCTGACTGCGCTAGGCTGCCGTTGGTCGACGCTGACAGCGGCGGCCAACGGCACACCAACAAAAGATACAAGTTCGAAAAAAACAAAAACACAAATACAGTACAATAAAGAAAAGACAGGACTTACTCTCAGAAGGAGCGGCGGCGCTTGAGGTGGTGGGTGGGGCGGCTGTATCGGCCTCCAAGTCTTCAAGCGGAGGCACTGTGGGAAAATGACAAAAATGTGCTGTTTACTGTAAATAAAGTTACTGTACTCTTATTACTGTAAATGGGGCGGGGGTGGGTTTACAAAAAGGCGTGGACTGGATTTTATAAAGTGCTGCGGCCGCTATAGTGTACTTTATAAAATCCACTCCGCTCCAAAGTGGATAGGACCGCTGCGCTTGCCCCGCTTACGGCTGCCCTGGATAGTGGTTGTTTCAAATGGAGGCATTTGCCAGTACAGTACAGGATTTAGTACTGCCACTGGCAAGTGCCTCCTTTGTTGTGCATCAGAGGCATTGGCGCAACGCTCCACCCCCACCCCCCCTCACATGGACACTATGCCGACTATGCAGGGCTGCAGCGGGGACACTACGCTGACTGCGCTAGGCTGCCGTTGGTCGACGCTGACAGCGGCGGCCAACGGCACACCAACAAAAGATACAAGTTCGAAAGAAAAAAAACATAAATACAGTACAATAAAGAAAGGACAGGACTTACTCTCAGAAGGAGCGGCGGCGCTTGAGGTGGTGGGTGGGGCGGCTGTATCGGCCTCCAAGTCTTCAAGCAGAGGCACTGTGGGAAAATGAAAAAAATGCGAAAATGTGCTGTTTACTGTAAATAAAGTTACTGTACTCTTATTACTGTAAATGGGGCGGGGGTGGGTTTACATAAAGGCGTGGACTGGATTTTATGAAGTGCTGCGGCCGCTATAGTGTACTTTATAAAATCCACTCCACTCCAAAGTGGATAGGACCGCTGCGCTTGCCCCGCTTACGGATGCCCTGGATAGTGGTTGTTTCAAATGGAGGCATTTGCCAGTACAGTACAGGATTTAGTACTGCCACTGGCAAGTGCCTCCTTTGTTGTGAATCAGAGGTATTGGCGCAATGCTCCACCCCCACCCCCCCTGAAATGGACACTACGCTGACTACACAGAGCTGCAGCGGGGACACTACGCTGACTGCGCTAGGCTGCCGTTGGTTGACGCTGACAGCGGCGGCCAACGGCACACCAACAAAAGATACAAGTTCGAAAGAAAAAAAAAAACACAAATACAGTACAATAAAGAAAGGACAGGACTTACTCTCAGAAGGAGCGGCGGTGCTTGAGGTGGTGGGTGGGGCGGCTGTATCGGCATCCATGTCTTCAAGCGGAGGCACTGTGGGAAAATGACAAAAATGCGAAAATGTGCTGTTTACTGTAAATAAAGTTACTGTACTCTTATTACTGTAAATGGGGCGGGGGTGGGTTTACAAAAAGGCGTGGACTGGATTTTATAAAGTGCTGCGGCCGCTATAGTGTACTTTATAAAATCCACTCCGCTCCAAAAAGGATAGGACCGCTGCGCTTGCCCCGCTTACGGCTGCCCTGGATAGTGGTTGTTTCAAATGTAGGCATTTGCCAGTACAGTACAGGATTTAGTACTGCCACTGGCAAGTGCCTCCTTTGTTGTGCATCAGAGGCATTGGTGGAACGCTCCACCCCCACCCCCCCTCACATGGACACTATGCTGACTATGCAGGGCTGCAGCGGGGACACTACGCTGACTGCGCTAGTCTGCCGTTGGTCGACGCTGACAGCGGCGGCCAACGGCACACCAACAAAAGATACAAGTTCGAAAGAAAAAAAAACATAAATACAGTACAATAAAGAAAGGACAGGACTTACTCTCAGAAGGAGCGGCGGCGCTTGAGGTGGTGGGTGGGGCGGCTGTATCGGCCTCCAAGTCTTCAAGCAGAGGCACTGTGGGAAAATGACAAAAATGCGAAAATGTGCTGTTTACTGTAAATAAAGTTACTGTACTCTTATTACTGTAAATGGGGCGGGGGTGGGTTTACATAAAGGCGTGGACTGGATTTTATAAAGTGCTGCGGCCGCTATAGTGTACTTTATAAAATCCACTCCGCTCCAAAGTGGATAGGACAGCTGCGCTTGCCTCGCTTACGGCTGCCCTGGATAGTGGTTGTTTCAAATGGAGGCATTTGCCAGTACAGTACAGGACTTAGTACTGCCACTGGCAAGTCCCTCCTTTGTTGTGCATCAGAGGCATTGGCGCAATGCTCCACCCCCACCCCCCCCCCTCACATGGACACTATGCTGACTACGCTAGGCTGCCGTTGGTCGACGCTGACAGCGGCGGCCAACGGCACACCAACAAAAGATACAAGTTCGAAAAAAAAAAAAAAACACAAATACAGTACAATAAAGAAAGGACAGGACTTACTCTCAGAAGGAGCGGCGGTGCTTGAGGTGGTGGGTGGGGTGGCTGTATCGGCCTCCATGTCTTCAAGCGGAGGCACTGTGGAAAAATGACAAAAAAGCGAAAATGTGCTGTTTACTGTAAATAAAGTTACTGTACTCTTATTACTGTAAATGGAGCGGGGTGGGTTTACAAAAAGGCATGGACTGGATTTTATAAAGTGCTGCGGCCGCTATAGTGTACTTTATAAAATCCACTCCGCTCCAAAGTGGATAGAACCGCTGCGCTTGCCCCGCTTACGGCTGCCCTGGATAGTGGTTGTTTCAAATGGAGGCATTTGCCAGTACAGTACAGGATTTAGTACTGCCACTGGCAAGTGCCTCCTTTGTTGTGCATCAGAGGCATTGGCGCAACGCTCCACCCCCACCCCCCCTTACATGGACACTATGCTGACTATGCAGGGCTGCAGCGGGGACACTACGCTGACTGCGCTAGGCTGCCGTTGGTCGACGCTGACAGTGGCGGCCAATGGCACACCAAAAAAAGATAGAAGTTCGAAAGAAAAAAAAAACACAAATACAGTATAATAAAGAAAGGACAGGACTTACTCTCAGAAGGAGCGGCGGCGCTTGAGGTGGTGGGTGGGGCGGCTGTATCGGCCTGCAAGTCTTCAAGCGGAGGCACTGTGGGAAAATGACAAAAATGCGCTGTTTACTGTAAATAAAGTTACTGTACTCTTATTACTGTAAATGGGGCGGGGGTGGGTTTACAAAAAGGCGTGGACTGGATTTTATAAATTGCTGAGGCCGCTATAGTATACTTTATAAAATCCACTCCGCTCCAAAGTGGATAGGACCGCTGCGCTTGCCCCGCTTACGGATGCCCTGGATAGTGGTTGTTTCAAATGGAGGCATTTGCCAGTACAGTACAGGATTTAGTACTGCCACTGGCAAGTGCCTCCTTTGTTGTGCATCAGAGGCATTGGTGCAATGCTCCACCCCCACCCCCCCTGAAATGGACACTATGCTGACTACGCAGGGCTGCAGCGGGGACACTACGCTGACTGCGCTAGGCTGCCGTTGGTTGACGCTGACAGCGGCGGCCAACGGCACACCAACAAAAGATACAAGTTCGAAAGAAAAAAAAACATAAATACAGTACAATAAAGAAAGGACAGGACTTACTCTCAGAAGGAGCGGCGGCGCTTGAGGTGGTGGGTGGGGCGGCTGTATCGGCCTCCAAGTCTTCAAGCGGAGGCACTGTGGGAAAATGACAAAAATGCGAAAATGTGCTGTTTACTGTAAATAAAGTTACTGTACTCTTATTACTGTAAATGGGGCGGGGGTGGGTTTACATAAAGGCGTGGACTGGATTTTATAAAGTGCTGCGGCCGCTATAGTGTACTTTATAAAATTCACTCCGGTACTTGTGAGTTATCTGGGCGTCCGATTTTTTGATTGTATGCCTTAAGTTAAGGCATACAATCAGATGCGATGCGATGCGATATCGCATCGCATCGCATCGCATGCGACCATCGGATGCGATGACCCGATTTTTCCATAGGAATCAATGTTAAAATGGACTGAGTCCATTTCAACATGGAATTCAATGGGACAAAGGGGTCCTTTTCATACCCCTACTATCCAAGTGGGCATGGAGTTGGATATAAACCTGTGGCGAGCGTAGCGAGCCACCGAGCCCGAAGCGTGGCGAGCGAAGCGAGCCCCGCGAGGGGACGGTATTCCGTGTCCCCTCGCGGGGCTCGCTACGCTCGCCACGCTTCGGGCTCGGTGGCTCGCTACGCTCGCCACAGGTTTATATCCAACTCCATGCCCACTTGGATAGTAGGGGTATGAAAAGGACCCCTTTTTCCCATTGAATTCCATGTTAAAATGGACTCAGTCCATTTTAACATTGATTCCTATGGAAAAATCGGGTCATCGCATCGCATCGCATCGCATCCGATGGTCGCATGCGATGCGATGCGATGTCCCGATCCGACCCGATTTAAAAATCGGACGCCCGGATAACTCACAAGTACCTTCACTCCACTCCAAAGTGGATAGGACCGCTGCGCTTGCCCCGCTTACGGCTGCCCTGGATAGTGGTTGTTTCAAATGGAGGCATTTGCCAGTACAGTACAGGATTTAGTACTGCCACTGGCAAGTGCCTCCTTTGTTGTGCATCAGAGGCATTGGCGCAATGCTCCACCCCCACCCCCCCTGAAATGGACACTACGCTGACTACACAGAGCTGCAGCGGGGACACTACGCTGACTGCGCTATTCTGCCGTTGGTCGACGCTGACAGCGGCGGCCAACGGCACACCAACAAAAGATACAAGTTCGAAAGAAGAAAAAAAAACACAAATACAGTACAATAAAGAAAGGACAGGACTTACTCTCAGAAGGAGCGGTGGCGCTTGAGGTGGTGGGTGGGGCGGCTGTATCGGCCTCCATGTCTTCAAGCGGAGGCACTGTGGGAAAATGACAAAAATGCGAAAATGTGCTGTTTACTGTAAATAAAGTTACTGTACTCTTATTATTGTAAATGGGGCGGGGGTGGGTTTACAAAAAGGCGTGGACTGGATTTCATAAAGTGCTGCGGCCGCTATAGTGTACTTTATAAAATCCACTCCGCTCCAAAGTGGATAGGACCGCTGCGCTTGCCTCGCTTACGGCTGCCCTGGATAGTGGTTGTTTCAAATGGAGGCATTTGCCAGTACAGTACAGGACTTAGTACTGCCACTGGCAAGTCCCTCCTTTGTTGTGCATCAGAGGCATTGGCGCAATGCTCCACCCCCACCCCCCCTCACATGGACACTATGCTGACTACGCTAGGCTGCCGTTGGTCGACGCTGACAGCGGCGGCCAACGGCACACCAACAAAAGATACAAGTTCGAAAAAAAAAAAAAACACAAATACAGTACAATAAAGAAAGGACAGGACTTACTCTCAGAAGGAGCGGCTGCGCTTGAGGTGGTGGGTGGGGCGGCTGTATCGGCCTCCATGTCTTCAAGCGGAGGCACTGTGGGAAAATGACAAAAATGCGAAAATGTGCTGTTTACTGTAAATAAAGTTACTGTACTCTTATTACTGTAAATGGGGCGGGGGTGGGTTTACAAAAAGGCGTGGACTAGATTTTATAAAGTGCTGCGGCCGCTATAGTGTACTTTATAAAATCCACTCCGCTCCAAAGTGGATAGGACCACTGCGCTTGCCCCGCTTACGGCTGCCCTGGATAGTGGTTGTTTCAAATAGAGGCATTTGCCAGTACAGTACAGGATTTAGTACTGCCACTGGCAAGTGCCTCCTTTGTTGTGCATCAGAGGCATTGGCGCAATGCTCCACCCCCACCCCCCCTGAAATGGACACTACGCTGACTACACAGAGCTGCAGCGGGGACACTACGCTGACTGCGCTAGGCTGCCGTTGGTCGACGCTTTCAGCGGCGGCCAACGGCACACCAACAAAAGATACAAGTTCAAAAGAAAAAAAAAACACAAATACAGTACAATAAAGAAAGGACAGGACTTACTCTCAGAAGGATCGGCGGCGCTTGAGGTGGTGGGTGGGGCGGCTGTATCGGCCTCCATGTCTTCAAGCGGAGGCACTGTGGGAAAATGACAAAAATGCGAATATGTGCTGTTTACTGTAAATCAAGTTACTGTACTCTTATTACTGTAAATGGGGCGGGGGTGGGTTTACAAAAAGGCGTGGACTGGATTTTATAAAGTGCTGCGGCCGCTATAGTGTACTTTATAAAATCCACTCTGCTCCAAAGTGGATAGGACCGCTGCGCTTGCCCCGCTTACGGCTGCCCTGGATAGTGGTTGTTTCAAATGGAGGCATTTGCCAGTACAGTACAGGATTTAGTACTGCCACTGGCAAGTCCCTCCTTTGTTGTGCATCAGAGGCATTGGCGCAATGCTCCACCCCCACCCCCCCTCACATGGACACTATGCTGACTACGCTAGGCTGCCGTTGGTCGGCGCTGACAGCGGCGGCCAACGGCACACCAACAAAAGATACAAGTTCTAAAAAAAAAAAAAACACAAATACAGTACAATAAAGAAAGGACAGGACTTACTCTCAGAAGGAGCGGCGGCGCTTGAGGTGGTGGGTGGGGTGGCTGTATCGGCCTCCATGTCTTCAAGCGGAGGCACTGTGGAAAAATGACAAAAAAGCGAAAATGTGCTGTTTACTGTAAATAAAGTTACTGTACTCTTATTACTGTAAATGGGTCAGGGTGGGTTTACAAAAAGGCGTGGACTGGATTTTATAAATTGCTGAGGCCGCTATAGTATACTTTATAAAATCCACTCCGCTCCAAAGTGGATAGGACTGCTGCGCTTGCCCCGCTTACGGATGCCCTGGATAGTGGTTGTTTCAAATGGAGGCATTTGCCAGTACAGTACAGGATTTAGTACTGCCACTGGCAAGTGCCTCCTTTGTTGTGCATCAGAGGCATTGGCGCAATGCTCCACCCCCACCCCCCCTGAAATGGACACTATGCTGACTACGCAGGGCTGCAGCGGGGACACTACGCTGACTGCGCTAGGCTGCCGTTGGTCGACGCTGACAGCGGCGGCCAACGGCACACCAACAAAAGATACAAGTTCGAAAGAAAAAAAAACATAAATACAGTACAATAAAGAAAGGACAGGACTTACTCTCAGAAGGAGCGGCGGCGCTTGAGGTGGTGGGTGGGGTGGCTGTATCGGCCTCCATGTCTTCAAGCGGAGGCACTGTGGGAAAATGACAAAAATGCGAATATGTGCTGTTTACTGTAAATCAAGTTACTGTACTCTTATTACTGTAAATGGGGCGGGGGTGGGTTTACAAAAAGGTGTGGACTGGATTTTATAAAGTGCTGCGGCCGCTATAGTGTACTTTATAAAATCCACTCTGCTCCAAAGTGGATAGGACCGCTGCGCTTCCAAAAATTCACTCCGGTACTTGTGAGTTATCTGGGCGTCCGATTTTTTGATTGTATGCCTTAAGTTAAGGCATACAATCAGATGCGATGCGATGCGATATCGCATCGCATCGCATCGCATCGCATCGCATGCGACCATCGGATGCGATGACCCGATTTTTCCATAGGAATCAATGTTAAAATGGACTGAGTCCATTTTAACATGGAATTCAATGGGAAAAAGTGGTCCTTTTCATACCCCTACTATCCAAGTGGGCATGGAGTTGGATATAAACCTGTGGCGAGCGTAGCGAGCCACCGAGCCCGAAGCGTGGCGAGCGAAGCGAGCCCCGCGAGGGGACGGTATTCCGTGTCCCCTCGCGGGGCTCGCTACGCTCGCCACGCTTCGGGCTCAGTGGCTCGCTACGCTCGCCACAGGTTTATATCCAACTCCATGCCCACTTGGATAGTAGGGGTATGAAAAGGACCCCTTTTTCCCATTGAATTCCATGTTAAAATGGACTCAGTCCATTTTAACATTGATTCCTATGGAAAAATCGGGTCATCGCATCGCATCGCATCGCATCCGATGGTCGCATGCGATGCGATGCGATGTCCCGATCCGACCCGATTTAAAAATCGGACGCCCGGATAACTCACAAGTACCTTCACTCCACTCCAAAGTGGATAGGACCGCTGCGCTTGCCCCGCTTACGGCTGCCCTGGATAGTGGTTGTTTCAAATGGAGGCATTTGCCAGTACAGTACAGGATTTAGTACTGCCACTGGCAAGTGCCTCCTTTGTTGTGCATCAGAGGCATTGGCGCAATGCTCCACCCCCACCCCCCCTGAAATGGACACTACGCTGACTACACAGAGCTGCAGCGGGGACACTACGCTGACTGCGCTATTCTGCCGTTGGTCGACGCTGACAGCGGCGGCCAACGGCACACCAACAAAAGATACAAGTTCGAAAGAAGAAAAAAAAACACAAATACAGTACAATAAAGAAAGGACAGGACTTACTCTCAGAAGGAGCGGCGGCGCTTGAGGTGGTGGGTGGGGCGGCTGTATCGGCCTCCATGTCTTCAAGCGGAGGCACTGTGGGAAAATGACAAAAATGCGAAAATGTGCTGTTTACTGTAAATAAAGTTACTGTACTCTTATTACTGTAAATGGGGCGGGGGTGGGTTTACAAAAAGGCGTGGACTGGATTTCATAAAGTGCTGCGGCCGCTATAGTGTACTTTATAAAATCCACTCCGCTCCAAAGTGGATAGGACCGCTGCGCTTGCCTCGCTTACGGCTGCCCTGGATAGTGGTTGTTTCAAATGGAGGCATTTGCCAGTACAGTACAGGACTTAGTACTGCCACTGGCAAGTCCCTCCTTTGTTGTGCATCAGAGGCATTGGCGCAATGCTCCACCCCCACCCCCCCTCACATGGACACTATGCTGACTACGCTAGGCTGCCGTTGGTCGACGCTGACAGCGGCGGCCAACGGCACACCAACAAAAGATACAAGTTCGAAAAAAAAAAAAAAACACAAATACAGTACAATAAAGAAAGGACAGGACTTACTCTCAGAAGGAGCGGCTGCGCTTGAGGTGGTGGGTGGGGCGGCTGTATCGGCCTCCATGTCTTCATGCGGAGGCACTGTGGGAAAATGACAAAAATGCGAAAATGTGCTGTTTACTGTAAATAAAGTTACTGTACTCTTATTACTGTAAATGGGGCGGGGGTGGGTTTACAAAAAGGCGTGGACTAGATTTTATAAAGTGCTGCGGCCGCTATAGTGTACTTTATAAAATCCACTCCGCTCCAAAGTGGATAGGACCACTGCGCTTGCCCCGCTTACGGCTGCCCTGGATAGTGGTTGTTTCAAATGGAGGCATTTGCCAGTACAGTACAGGATTTAGTACTGCCACTGGCAAGTGCCTCCTTTGTTGTGCATCAGAGGCATTGGCGCAATGCTCCACCCCCACCCCCCCTGAAATGGACACTACGCTGACTACACAGAGCTGCAGCGGGGACACTACGCTGACTGCGCTAGGCTGCCGTTGGTCGACGCTGACAGCGGCGGCCAACGGCACACCAACAAAAGATACAAGTTCAAAAGAAAAAAAAAACACAAATACAGTACAATAAAGAAAGGACAGGACTTACTCTCAGAAGGATCGGCGGCGCTTGAGGTGGTGGGTGGGGCAGCTGTATCGGCCTCCATGTCTTCAAGCGGAGGCACTGTGGGAAAATGACAAAAATGCGAAAATGTGCTGTTTACTGTAAATAAAGTTACTGTACTCTTATTACTGTAAATGGGGCGGGGGTGGGTTTACAAAAAGGCGTGGACTGGATTTTATAAAGTGCTGCGGCCACTATAGTGTACTTTATAAAATCCACTCCGCTCCCAAGTGGATAGGACCGCTGCGCTTGCCCCGCTTACGGCTGCCCTGGATAGTGGTTGTTTCAAATGTAGGCATTTGCCAGTACAGTACAGGATTTAGTACTGCCACTGGCAAGTGCCTCCTTTGTTGTGCATCAGAGGCATTGGTGCAACGCTTCACCCCCACCCCCCCTCACATGGACACTATGCTGACTATGCAGGGCTGCAGCGGGGACACTACGCTGACTGCGCTAGGCTGCCGTTGGTCGACGCTGACAGCGGCGGCCAACGGCACACCAACAAAAGATACAAGTTCGAAAGAAAAAAAAAACACAAATACAGTACAATAAAGAAAGGACAGGACTTACTCTCAGAAGGAGCGGCTGCGCTTGAGGTGGTGGGTGGGGTGGCTGTATCGGCCTCCATGTCTTCAAGCGGAGGCACTGTGGGAAAATGACAAAAATGCGAATATGTGCTGTTTACTGTAAATCAAGTTACTGTACTCTTATTACTGTAAATGGGGCGGGGGTGGGTTTACAAAAAGGCGTGGACTGGATTTTATAAAGTGCTGCGGCCGCTATAGTGTACTTTATAAAATCCACTCTGCTCCAAAGTGGATAGGACCGCTGCGCTTGCCCCGCTTACGGCTGCCCTGGATAGTGGTTGTTTCAAATGGAGGCATTTGCCAGTACAGTACAGGATTTAGTACTGCCACTGGCAAGTCCCTCCTTTGTTGTGCATCAGAGGCATTGGCGCAATGCTCCACCCCCACCCCCCCCTCACATGGACACTATGCTGACTACGCTAGGCTGCCGTTGGTCGACGCTGACAGCGGCGGCCAACGGCACACCAACAAAAGATACAAGTTCGAAAAAAAAAAAAACACAAATACAGTACAATAAAGAAAGGACAGGACTTACTCTCAGAAGGAGCGGCGGCGCTTGAGGTGGTGGGTGGGGTGGCTGTATCGGCCTCCATGTCTTCAAGCGGAGGCACTGTGGAAAAATGACAAAAAAGCGAAAATGTGCTGTTTACTGTAAATAAAGTTACTGTACTCTTATTACTGTAAATGGGGCAGGGTGGGTTTACATAAAGGCGTGGACTGGATTTTATAAAGTGCTGCGGCCGCTATAGTGTACTTTATAAAATCCACTCCACTCCAAAGTGGATAGGACCGCTGCGCTTGCCCCGCTTACGGCTGCCCTGGATAGTGGTTGTTTCAAATGGAGGCATTTGCCAGTACAGTACAGGATTTAGTACTGCCACTGGCAAGTGCCTCCTTTGTTGTGCATCAGAGGCATTGGCGCAATGCTCCACCCCCACCCCCCCTGAAATGGACACTACGCTGACTACACAGAGCTGCAGCGGGGACACTACGCTGACTGCGCTAGGCTGCCGTTGGTCGACGCTGACAGCGGCGGCCAACGGCACACCAACAAAAGATACAAGTTCAAAAGAATAAAAAACACAAATACAGTACAATAAAGAAAGGACAGGACTTACTCTCAGAAGGAGCGGCGGCGCTTGAGGTGGTGGGTGGGGCGGCTGTATCGGCCTCCATGTCTTCAAGCGGAGGCACTGTGAGAAAATGACAAAAATGCGAAAATGTGCTGTTTACTGTAAATAAAGTTACTGTACTCTTATTACTGTAAATGGGGCGGGGGTGGGTTTACAAAAAGGCGTGGACTGGATTTTATAAAGTGCTGCGGCCACTATAGTGTACTTTATAAAATCCACTCCGCTCCCAAGTGGATAGGACCGCTGCGCTTGCCCCGCTTACGGCTGCCCTGGATAGTGGTTGTTTCAAATGGAGGCATTTGCCAGAACAGTACAGGATTTAGTACTGCCAGTGGCAAGTGCCTCCTTTGTTGTGCATCAGAGGCATTGGCGCAATGCTCCACCCCCACCCCCCCTGAAATGGACACTATGCTGACTACGCAGGGCTGCAGCGGGGACACTACGCTGACTGCGCTAGGCTGCCGTTGGTCGACGCTGACAGCGGCGGCCAACGGCACACCAACAAAAGATACAAGTTCGAAAGAAAAAAAAAACACAAATACAGTACAATAAAGAAAGGACAGGACTTACTCTCAGAAGGAGCGGCTGCGCTTGAGGTGGTGGGTGGGGCGGCTGTATCGGCCTCCATGTCTTCAAGCGGAGGCACTGTGGGAAAATGACAAAAATGCGAATATGTGCTGTTTACTGTAAATCAAGTTACTGTACTCTTATTACTGTAAATGGGGCGGGGGTGGGTTTACAAAAAGGCGTGGACTGGATTTTATAAAGTGCTGCGGCCGCTATAGTGTACTTTATAAAATCCACTCTGCTCCAAAGTGGATAGGACCGCTGCGCTTGCCCCGCTTACGGCTGCCCTGGATAGTGGTTGTTTCAAATGGAGGCATTTGCCAGTACAGTACAGGATTTAGTACTGCCACTGGCAAGTCCCTCCTTTGTTGTGCATCAGAGGCATTGGCGCAATGCTCCACCCCCACCCCCCCCTCACATGGACACTATGCTGACTACGCTAGGCTGCCGTTGGTCGACGCTGACAGCGGCGGCCAACGGCACACCAACAAAAGATACAAGTTCGAAAAAAAAAAAAAACACAAATACAGTACAATAAAGAAAGGACAGGACTTACTCTCAGAAGGAGCGGCGGCGCTTGAGGTGGTGGGTGGGGTGGCTGTATTGGCCTCCATGTCTTCAAGCGGAGGCACTGTGGAAAAATGACAAAAAAGCGAAAATGTGCTGTTTACTGTAAATAAAGTTACTGTACTCTTATTACTGTAAATGGGGCAGGGTTGGTTTACAAAAAGGCGTGGACTGGATTTTATAAATTGCTGAGGCCGCTATAGTATACTTTATAAAATCCACTCCGCTCCAAAGTGGATAGGACTGCTGCGCTTGCCCCGCTTACGGATGCCCTGAATAGTGGTTGTTTCAAATGGAGGCATTTGCCAGTACAGTACAGGATTTAGTACTGCCACTGGCAAGTGCCTCCTTTGTTGTGCATCAGAGGCATTGGCGCAATGCTCCACCCCCACCCCCCCTGAAATGGACACTATGCTGACTACGCAGGGCTGCAGCGGGGACACTACGCTGACTGCGCTAGGCTGCCGTTGGTCGACGCTGACATCGGCGGCCAACGGCACACCAACAAAAGATACAAGTTCGAAAGAAAAAAAAACATAAATACAGTACAATAAAGAAAGGACAGGACTTACTCTCAGAAGGAGCGGCGGCGCTTGAGGTGGTGGGTGGGGCGGCTGTATCGGCCTCCAAGTCTTCAAGCGGAGGCACTGTGGGAAAATGACAAAAATGCGAAAATGTGCTGTTTACTGTAAATAAAGTTACTGTACTCTTATTACTGTAAATGGGGCGGGGGTGGGTTTACATAAAGGCGTGGACTGGATTTTATAAAGTGCTGCGGCCGCTATAGTGTACTTTATAAAATCCACTCCACTCCAAAGTGGATAGGACCGCTGCGCTTGCCCCGCTTACGGCTGCCCTGGATAGTGGTTGTTTCAAATGGAGGCATTTGCCAGTACAGTACAGGATTTAGTACTGCCACTGGCAAGTGCCTCCTTCGTTGTGCATCAGAGGCATTGGCGCAATGCTCCACCCCCACCCCCCCTGAAATGGACACTACGCTGACTACACAGAGCTGCAGCGGGGACACTACGCTGACTGCGCTAGGCTGCCGTTGGTCGACGCTGACAGCGGCGGCCAACGGCACACCAACAAAAGATACAAGTTCAAAAGAATAAAAAACACAAATACAGTACAATAAAGAAAGGACAGGACTTACTCTCAGAAGGAGCGGCGGCGCTTGAGGTGGTGGGTGGGGCGGCTGTATCGGCCTCCATGTCTTCAAGCGGAGGCACTGTGAGAAAATGACAAAAATGCGAAAATGTGCTGTTTACTGTAAATAAAGTTACTGTACTCTTATTACTGTAAATGGGGCGGGGGTGGGTTTACAAAAAGGCGTAAACTGGATTTTATAAAGTGCTGCGGCCACTATAGTGTACTTTATAAAATCCACTCCGCTCCCAAGTGGATAGGACCGCTGCGCTTGCCCCGCTTACGGCTGCCCTGGATAGTGGTTGTTTCAAATGGAGGCATTTGCCAGAACAGTACAGGATTTAGTACTGCCAGTGGCAAGTGCCTCCTTTGTTGTGCATCAGAGGCATTGGCGCAATGCTCCACCCCCACCCCCCCTGAAATGGACACTATGCTGACTACGCAGGGCTGCAGCGGGGACACTACGCTGACTGCGCTAGGCTGCCGTTGGTCGACGCTGACAGCGGCGGCCAACGGCACACCAACAAAAGATACAAGTTCGAAAGAAAAAAAAAACACAAATACAGTACAATAAAGAAAGGACAGGACTTACTCTCAGAAGGAGCGGCTGCGCTTGAGGTGGTGGGTGGGGTGGCTGTATCGGCCTCCATGTCTTCAAGCGGAGGCACTGTGGGAAAATGACAAAAATGCGAATATGTGCTGTTTACTGTAAATCAAGTTACTGTACTCTTATTACTGTAAATGGGGCGGGGGTGGGTTTACAAAAAGGCGTGGACTGGATTTTATAAAGTGCTGCGGCCGCTATAGTGTACTTTATAAAATCCACTCTGCTCCAAAGTGGATAGGACCGCTGCGCTTGCCCCGCTTACGGCTGCCCTGGATAGTGGTTGTTTCAAATGGAGGCATTTGCCAGTACAGTACAGGATTTAGTACTGCCACTGGCAAGTCCCTCCTTTGTTGTGCATCAGAGGCATTGGCGCAATGCTCCACCCCCACCCCCCCCTCACATGGACACTATGCTGACTACGCTAGGCTGCCGTTGGTCGACGCTGACAGCGGCGGCCAACGGCACACCAACAAAAGATACAAGTTCGAAAAAAAAAAAAAAACACAAATACAGTACAATAAAGAAAGGACAGGACTTACTCTCAGAAGGAGCGGCGGCGCTTGAGGTGGTGGGTGGGGTGGCTGTATTGGCCTCCATGTCTTCAAGCGGAGGCACTGTGGAAAAATGACAAAAAAGCGAAAATGTGCTGTTTACTGTAAATAAAGTTACTGTACTCTTATTACTGTAAATGGGGCAGGGTTGGTTTACAAAAAGGCGTGGACTGGATTTTATAAATTGCTGAGGCCGCTATAGTATACTTTATAAAATCCACTCCGCTCCAAAGTGGATAGGACTGCTGCGCTTGCCCCGCTTACGGATGCCCTGAATAGTGGTTGTTTCAAATGGAGGCATTTGCCAGTACAGTACAGGATTTAGTACTGCCACTGGCAAGTGCCTCCTTTGTTGTGCATCAGAGGCATTGGCGCAATGCTCCACCCCCACCCCCCCTGAAATGGACACTATGCTGACTACGCAGGGCTGCAGCGGGGACACTACGCTGACTGCGCTAGGCTGCCGTTGGTCGACGCTGACATCGGCGGCCAACGGCACACCAACAAAAGATACAAGTTCGAAAGAAAAAAAAACATAAATACAGTACAATAAAGAAAGGACAGGACTTACTCTCAGAAGGAGCGGCGGCGCTTGAGGTGGTGGGTGGGGCGGCTGTATCGGCCTCCAAGTCTTCAAGCGGAGGCACTGTGGGAAAATGACAAAAATGCGAAAATGTGCTGTTTACTGTAAATAAAGTTACTGTACTCTTATTACTGTAAATGGGGCGGGGGTGGGTTTACATAAAGGCGTGGACTGGATTTTATAAAGTGCTGCGGCCGCTATAGTGTACTTTATAAAATCCACTCCACTCCAAAGTGGATAGGACCGCTGCGCTTGCCCCGCTTACGGCTGCCCTGGATAGTGGTTGTTTCAAATGGAGGCATTTGCCAGTACAGTACAGGATTTAGTACTGCCACTGGCAAGTGCCTCCTTCGTTGTGCATCAGAGGCATTGGCGCAATGCTCCACCCCCACCCCCCCTGAAATGGACACTACGCTGACTACACAGAGCTGCAGCGGGGACACTACGCTGACTGCGCTAGGCTGCCGTTGGTCGACGCTGACAGCGGCGGCCAACGGCACACCAACAAAAGATACAAGTTCAAAAGAATAAAAAACACAAATACAGTACAATAAAGAAAGGACAGGACTTACTCTCAGAAGGAGCGGCGGCGCTTGAGGTGGTGGGTGGGGCGGCTGTATCGGCCTCCATGTCTTCAAGCGGAGGCACTGTGAGAAAATGACAAAAATGCGAAAATGTGCTGTTTACTGTAAATAAAGTTACTGTACTCTTATTACTGTAAATGGGGCGGGGGTGGGTTTACAAAAAGGCGTAAACTGGATTTTATAAAGTGCTGCGGCCACTATAGTGTACTTTATAAAATCCACTCCGCTCCCAAGTGGATAGGACCGCTGCGCTTGCCCCGCTTACGGCTGCCCTGGATAGTGGTTGTTTCAAATGGAGGCATTTGCCAGAACAGTACAGGATTTAGTACTGCCAGTGGCAAGTGCCTCCTTTGTTGTGCATCAGAGGCATTGGCGCAATGCTCCACCCCCACCCCCCCTGAAATGGACACTATGCTGACTACGCAGGGCTGCAGCGGGGACACTACGCTGACTGCGCTAGGCTGCCGTTGGTCGACGCTGACAGCGGCGGCCAACGGCACACCAACAAAAGATACAAGTTCGAAAGAAAAAAAAAACACAAATACAGTACAATAAAGAAAGGACAGGACTTACTCTCAGAAGGAGCGGCTGCGCTTGAGGTGGTGGGTGGGGTGGCTGTATCGGCCTCCATGTCTTCAAGCGGAGGCACTGTGGGAAAATGACAAAAATGCGAATATGTGCTGTTTACTGTAAATAAAGTTACTGTACTCTTATTACTGTAAATGGGGCGGGGGTGGGTTTACAAAAAGGCGTGGACTGGATTTTATAAAGTGCTGCGGCCGCTATAGTGTACTTTATAAAATCCACTCTGCTCCAAAGTGGATAGGACCGCTGCGCTTGCCCCGCTTACGGCTGCCCTGGATAGTGGTTGTTTCAAATGGAGGCATTTGCCAGTACAGTACAGGATTTAGTACTGCCACTGGCAAGTCCCTCCTTTGTTGTGCATCAGAGGCATTGGCGCAATGCTCCACCCCCACCCCCCCCTCACATGGACACTATGCTGACTACGCTAGGCTGCCGTTGGTCGACGCTGACAGCGGCGGCCAACGGCACACCAACAAAAGATACAAGTTCGAAAAAAAAAAAAAAACACAAATACAGTACAATAAAGAAAGGACAGGACTTACTTTGAGAAGGAGCGGCGGCGCTTGAGGTGGTGGGTGGGGTGGCTGTATCGGCCTCCATGTCTTCAAGCGGAGGCACTGTGGAAAAATGACAAAAAAGCGAAAATGTGCTGTTTACTGTAAATAAAGTTACTGTACTCTTATTACTGTAAATGGGGCGGGGTGGGTTTACAAAAAGGCGTGGACTGGATTTTATAAATTGCTGAGGCCGCTATAGTATACTTTATAAAATCCACTCCGCTCCAAAGTGGATAGGACCGCTGCGCTTGCCCCGCTTACGGATGCCCTGGATAGTGGTTGTTTCAAATGGAGGCATTTGCCAGTACAGTACAGGATTTAGTACTGCCACTGGCAAGTGCCTCCTTTGTTGTGCATCAGAGGCATTGGCGCAATGCTCCACCCCCACCCTCCCTGAAATGGACACTATGCTGACTACGCAGGGCTGCAGCGGGGACACTACGCTGACTGCGCTAGGCTGCCGTTGGTCGACGCTGACAGCGGCGGCCAACGGCACACCAACAAAAGATACAAGTTCGAAAGAAAAAAAAAACACAAATACAGTACAATAAAGAAAGGACAGGACTTACTCTCAGAAGGAGCGGCTGCGCTTGAGGTGGTGGGTGGGGTGGCTGTATCGGCCTCCATGTCTTCAAGCGGAGGCACTGTGGGAAAATGACAAAAATGCGAATATGTGCTGTTTACTGTAAATAAAGTTACTGTACTCTTATTACTGTAAATGGGGCGGGGGTGGGTTTACAAAAAGGCGTGGACTGGATTTTATAAAGTGCTGCGGCCGCTATAGTGTACTTTATAAAATCCACTCTGCTCCAAAGTGGATAGGACCGCTGCGCTTGCCCCGCTTACGGCTGCCCTGGATAGTGGTTGTTTCAAATGGAGGCATTTGCCAGTACAGTACAGGATTTAGTACTGCCACTGGCAAGTCCCTCCTTTGTTGTGCATCAGAGGCATTGGCGCAATGCTCCACCCCCACCCCCCCCTCACATGGACACTATGCTGACTACGCTAGGCTGCCGTTGGTCGACGCTGACAGCGGCGGCCAACGGCACACCAACAAAAGATACAAGTTCGAAAAAAAAAAACAAATACAGTACAATAAAGAAAGGACAGGACTTACTTTGAGAAGGAGCGGCGGCGCTTGAGGTGGTGGGTGGGGTGGCTGTATCGGCCTCCATGTCTTCAAGCGGAGGCACTGTGGAAAAATGACAAAAAAGCGAAAATGTGCTGTTTACTGTAAATAAAGTTACTGTACTCTTATTACTGTAAATGGGGCGGGGTGGGTTTACAAAAAGGCGTGGACTGGATTTTATAAATTGCTGAGGCCGCTATAGTATACTTTATAAAATCCACTCCGCTCCAAAGTGGATAGGACCGCTGCGCTTGCCCCGCTTACGGATGCCCTGGATAGTGGTTGTTTCAAATGGAGGCATTTGCCAGTACAGTACAGGATTTAGTACTGCCACTGGCAAGTGCCTCCTTTGTTGTGCATCAGAGGCATTGGCGCAATGCTCCACCCCCACCCCCCCTGAAATGGACACTATGCTGACTACGCAGGGCTGCAGCGGGGACACTACGCTGACTGCGCTAGGCTGCCGTTGGTCGACGCTGACAGCGGCGGCCAACGGCACACCAACAAAAGATACAAGTTCGAAAGAAAAAAAAACATAAATACAGTACAATAAAGAAAGGACAGGACTTACTCTCAGAAGGAGCGGCGGCGCTTGAGGTGGTGGGTGGGGCGGCTGTATCGGCCTCCAAGTCTTCAAGCGGAGGCACTGTGGGAAAATGACAAAAATGCGAAAATGTGCTGTTTACTGTAAATAAAGTTACTGTACTCTTATTTCTGTAAATGGGGCGGGGGTGGGTTTACATAAAGGCGTGGACTGGATTTTATAAAGTGCTGCGGCCGCTATAGTGTACTTTATAAAATCCACTCCACTCCAAAGTGGATAGGACCGCTGTGCTTGCCCCGCTTACGGCTGCCCTGGATAGTGGTTGTTTCAAATGGAGGCATTTGCCAGTACAGTACAGGATTTAGTACTGCCACTGGCAAGTGCCTCCTTTGTTGTGCATCAGAGGCATTGGCGCAATGCTCCACCCCCACCCCCCCCTGAAATGGACACTACGCTGACTACACAGAGCTGCAGCGGGGACACTACGCTGACTGCGCTAGGCTGCCGTTGGTCGACGCTGACAGCGGCGGCCAACGGCACACCAACAAAAGATACAAGTTCAAAACAATAAAAAACACAAATACAGTACAATAAAGAAAGGACAGGACTTACTCTCAGAAGGAGCGGCGGCGCTTGAGGTGGTGGGTGGGGCGGCTGTATCGGCCTCCATGTCTTCAAGCGGAGGCACTGTGAGAAAATGACAAAAATGCGAAAATGTGCTGTTTACTGTAAATAAAGTTACTGTACTCTTATTACTGTAAATGGGGCGGGGGTGGGTTTACAAAAAGGCGTGGACTGGATTTTATAAAGTGCTGCGGCCACTATAGTGTACTTTATAAAATCCACTCCGCTCCCAAGTGGATAGGACCGCTGCGCTTGCCCCGCTTACGGCTGCCCTGGATAGTGGTTGTTTCAAATGGAGGCATTTGCCAGAACAGTACAGGATTTAGTACTGCCAGTGGCAAGTGCCTCCTTTGTTGTGCATCAGAGGCATTGGCGCAATGCTCCACCCCCACCCCCCCTGAAATGGACACTATGCTGACTACGCAGGGCTGCAGCGGGGACACTACGCTGACTGCGCTAGGCTGCCGTTGGTCGACGCTGACAGCGGCGGCCAACGGCACACCAACAAAAGATACAAGTTCGAAAGAAAAAAAAAACACAAATACAGTACAATAAAGAAAGCACAGGACTTACTCTCAGAAGGAGCGGCTGCGCTTGAGGTGGTGGGTGGGGCGGCTGTATCGGCCTCCATGTCTTCAAGCGGAGGCACTGTGGGAAAATGACAAAAATGCGAATATGTGCTGTTTACTGTAAATCAAGTTACTGTACTCTTATTACTGTAAATGGGGCGGGGGTGGGTTTACAAAAAGGCGTGGACTGGATTTTATAAAGTGCTGCGGCCGCTATAGTGTACTTTATAAAATCCACTCTGCTCCAAAGTGGATAGGACCGCTGCGCTTGCCCCGCTTACGGCTGCCCTGGATAGTGGTTGTTTCAAATGGAGGCATTTGCCAGTACAGTACAGGATTTAGTACTGCCACTGGCAAGTCCCTCCTTTGTTGTGCATCAGAGGCATTGGCGCAATGCTCCACCCCCACCCCCCCCTCACATGGACACTATGCTGACTACGCTAGGCTGCCGTTGGTCGACGCTGACAGCGGCGGCCAACGGCACACCAACAAAAGATACAAGTTCGAAAAAAAAAAAACACAAATACAGTACAATAAAGAAAGGACAGGACTTACTCTCAGAAGGAGCGGCGGCGCTTGAGGTGGTGGGTGGGGTGGCTGTATTGGCCTCCATGTCTTCAAGCGGAGGCACTGTGGAAAAATGACAAAAAAGCGAAAATGTGCTGTTTACTGTAAATAAAGTTACTGTACTCTTATTACTGTAAATGGGGCAGGGTTGGTTTACAAAAAGGCGTGGACTGGATTTTATAAATTGCTGAGGCCGCTATAGTATACTTTATAAAATCCACTCCGCTCCAAAGTGGATAGGACTGCTGCGCTTGCCCCGCTTACGGATGCCCTGAATAGTGGTTGTTTCAAATGGAGGCATTTGCCAGTACAGTACAGGATTTAGTACTGCCACTGGCAAGTGCCTCCTTTGTTGTGCATCAGAGGCATTGGCGCAATGCTCCACCCCCACCCCCCCTGAAATGGACACTATGCTGACTACGCAGGGCTGCAGCGGGGACACTACGCTGACTGCGCTAGGCTGCCGTTGGTTGACGCTGACATCGGCGGCCAACGGCACACCAACAAAAGATACAAGTTCGAAAGAAAAAAAAACATAAATACAGTACAATAAAGAAAGGACAGGACTTACTCTCAGAAGGAGCGGCGGCGCTTGAGGTGGTGGGTGGGGCGGCTGTATCGGCCTCCAAGTCTTCAAGCGGAGGCACTGTGGGAAAATGACAAAAATGCGAAAATGTGCTGTTTACTGTAAATAAAGTTACTGTACTCTTATTACTGTAAATGGGGCGGGGGTGGGTTTACATAAAGGCGTGGACTGGATTTTATAAAGTGCTGCGGCCGCTATAGTGTACTTTATAATATCCACTCCACTCCAAAGTGGATAGGACCGCTGCGCTTGCCCCGCTTACGGCTGCCCTGGATAGTGGTTGTTTCAAATGGAGGCATTTGCCAGTACAGTACAGGATTTAGTACTGCCACTGGCAAGTGCCTCCTTTGTTGTGCATCAGAGGCATTGGCGCAATGCTCCACCCCCACCCCCCTGAAATGGACACTACGCTGACTACACAGAGCTGCAGCGGGGACACTACGCTGACTGCGCTAGGCTGCCGTTGGTCGACGCTGACAGCGGCGGCCAACGGCACACCAACAAAAGATACAAGTTCAAAAGAATAAAAAACACAAATACAGTACAATAAAGAAAGGACAGGACTTACTCTCAGAAGGAGCGGCGGCGCTTGAGGTGGTGGGTGGGGCGGCTGTATCGGCCTCCATGTCTTCAAGCGGAGGCACTGTGAGAAAATGACAAAAATGCGAAAATGTGCTGTTTACTGTAAATAAAGTTACTGTACTCTTATTACTGTAAATGGGGCGGGGGTGGGTTTACAAAAAGGCGTGGACTGGATTTTATAAAGTGCTGCGGCCACTATAGTGTACTTTATAAAATCCACTCCGCTCCCAAGTGGATAGGACCGCTGCGCTTGCCCCGCTTACGACTGCCCTGGATTGTGGTTGTTTCAAATGGAGGCATTTGCCAGAACAGTACAGGATTTAGTACTGCCAGTGGCAAGTGCCTCCTTTGTTGTGCATCAGAGGCATTGGCGCAATGCTCCACCCCCACCCCCCCTGAAATGGACACTATGCTGACTACGCAGGGCTGCAGCGGGGACACTACGCTGACTGCGCTAGGCTGCCGTTGGTCGACGCTGACAGCGGCGGCCAACGGCACACCAACAAAAGATACAAGTTCGAAAGAAAAAAAAAACACAAATACAGTACAATAAAGAAAGGACAGGACTTACTCTCAGAAGGAGCGGCTGCGCTTGAGGTGGTGGGTGGGGTGGCTGTATCGGCCTCCATGTCTTCAAGCGGAGGCACTGTGGGAAAATGACAAAAATGCGAATATGTGCTGTTTACTGTAAATAAAGTTACTGTACTCTTATTACTGTAAATGGGGCGGGGCTGGGTTTACAAAAAGGCGTGGACTGGATTTTATAAAGTGCTGCGGCCGCTATAGTGTACTTTATAAAATCCACTCTGCTCCAAAGTGGATAGGACCGCTGCGCTTGCCCCGCTTACGGCTGCCCTGGATAGTGGTTGTTTCAAATGGAGGCATTTGCCAGTACAGTACAGGATTTAGTACTGCCACTGGCAAGTCCCTCCTTTGTTGTGCATCAGAGGCATTGGCGCAATGCTCCACCCCCACCCCCCCCTCACATGGACACTATGCTGACTACGCTAGGCTGCCGTTGGTCGACGCTGACAGCGGCGGCCAACGGCACACCAACAAAAGATACAAGTTCGAAAAAAAAAAAAAAACACAAATACAGTACAATAAAGAAAGGACAGGACTTACTTTGAGAAGGAGCGGCGGCGCTTGAGGTGGTGGGTGGGGTGGCTGTATCGGCCTCCATGTCTTCAAGCGGAGGCACTGTGGAAAAATGATAAAAAAGCGAAAATGTGCTGTTTACTGTAAATAAAGTTACTGTACTCTTATTACTGTAAATGGGGCGGGGTGGGTTTACAAAAAGGCGTGGACTGGATTTTATAAATTGCTGAGGCCGCTATAGTATACTTTATAAAATCCACTCCGCTCCAAAGTGGATAGGACCGCTGCGCTTGCCCCGCTTACGGATGCCCTGGATAGTGGTTGTTTCAAATGGAGGCATTTGCCAGTACAGTACAGGATTTAGTACTGCCACTGGCAAGTGCCTCCTTTGTTGTGCATCAGAGGCATTGGCGCAATGCTCCACCCCCACCCCCCCTGAAATGGACACTATGCTGACTACGCAGGGCTGCAGCGGGGACACTACGCTGACTGCGCTAGGCTGCCGTTGGTCGACGCTGACAGCGGCGGCCAACGGCACACCAACAAAAGATACAAGTTCGAAAGAAAAAAAAACATAAATACAGTACAATAAAGAAAGGACAGGACTTACTCTCAGAAGGAGCGGCGGCGCTTGAGGTGGTGGGTGGGGCGGCTGTATCGGCCTCCAAGTCTTCAAGCGGAGGCACTGTGGGAAAATGACAAAAATGCGAAAATGTGCTGTTTACTGTAAATAAAGTTACTGTACTCTTATTACTGTAAATGGGGCGGGGGTGGGTTTACATAAAGGCGTTGACTGGATTTTATAAAGTGCTGCGGCCGCTATAGTGTACTTTATAAAATCCACTCCACTCCAAAGTGGATAGGACCGCTGCGCTTGCCCCGCTTACGGCTGCCCTGGATAGTGGTTGTTTCAAATGGAGGCATTTGCCAGTACAGTACAGGATTTAGTACTGCCACTGGCAAGTGCCTCCTTTGTTGTGCATCAGAGGCATTGGCGCAATGCTCCACCCCCACCCCCCCTGAAATGGACACTACGCTGACTACACAGAGCTGCAGCGGGGACACTACGCTGACTGCGCTATTCTGCCGTTGGTCGACGCTGACAGTGGCGGCCAACGGCACACCAACAAAAGATACAAGTTCGAAAGAAAAAAAAAACCACAAATACAGTACAATAAAGAAAGGACAGGACTTACTCTCAGAAGGAGCGGCGGCGCTTGAGGTGGTGGGTGGGGCGGCTGTATCGGCCTCCATGTCTTCAAGCGGAGGCACTGTGGGAAAATGACAAAAATGCGAAAATGTGCTGTTTACTGTAAATAAAGTTACTGTACTCTTATTACTGTAAATGGGGCGGGGGTGGGTTTACAAAAAGGCGTGGACTGGATTTTATAAAGTGCTGCGGCCGCTATAGTATTCTTTATAAAATCCACTCCGCTCCAAAGTGGATAGGACCGCTGCGCTTGCCTCGCTTACGGCTGCCCTGGATAGTGGTTGTTTCAAATGGAGGCATTTGCCAGTACAGTACAGGACTTAGTACTGCCACTGGCAAGTCCCTCCTTTGTTGTGCATCAGAGGCATTGGCGCAATGCTCCACCCCCACCCCCCCTCACATGGACACTATGCTGACTACGCTAGGCTGCCGTTGGTCGACGCTGACAGCGGCGGCCAACGGCACACCAACAAAAGATACAAGTTCGAAAGAAAAAAAAAAACACAAATACAGTACAATAAAGAAAGGACAGGACTTACTCTCAGAAGGAGCGGCTGCGCTTGAGGTGGTGGGTGGGGCGGCTGTATCGGCCTCCATGTCTTCAAGCGGAGGCACTGTGGGAAAATGACAAAAATGCGAAAATGTGCTGTTTACTGTAAATAAAGTTACTGTACTCTTATTACTGTAAATGGGGCGGGGGTGGGTTTACAAAAAGGCGTGGACTAGATTTTATAAAGTGCTGCGGCCGCTATAGTGTACTTTATAAAATCCACTCCGCTCCAAAGTGGATAGGACCGCTGCGCTTGCCCCGCTTACGGCTGCCCTGGATAGTGGTTGTTTCAAATGGAGGCATTTGCCAGTACAGTACAGGATTTAGTACTGCCACTGGCAAGTGCCTCCTTTGTTGTGCATCAGAGGCATTGGCTCAATGCTCCACCCCCACCCCCCCTGAAATGGACACTACGCTGACTACACAGAGCTGTAGCGGGGACACTACGCTGACTGCGCTAGGCTGCCGTTGGTCGACGCTGACAGCGGCGGCCAACGGCACACCAACAAAAGATACAAGTTCAAAAGAAAAAAAAACACAAATACAGTACAATAAAGAAAGGACAGGACTTACTCTCAGAAGGAGCGGCGGCGCATGAGGTGGTGGGTGGGGCGGCTGTATCGGCCTCCATGTCTTCAAGCGGAGGCACTGTGGGAAAATGACAAAAATGCGAAAATGTGCTGTTTACTGTAAATAAAGTTACTGTACTCTTATTACTGTAAATGGGGCGGGGGTGGGTTTACAAAAAGGCGTGGACTGGATTTTATAAAGTGCTGCGGCCACTATAGTGTACTTTATAAAATCCACTCTGCTCCAAAGTGGATAGGACCGCTGCGCTTGCCCCGCTTACGGCTGCCCTGGATAGTGGTTGTTTCAAATGGAGGCATTTGCCAGAACAGTACAGGATTTAGTACTGCCACTGGCAAGTCCCTCCTTTGTTGTGCATCAGAGGCATTGGCGCAATGCTCCACCCCCACCCCCCCTGAAATGGACACTATGCTGACTACGCAGGGCAGCAGCGGGGACACTACGCTGACTGCGCTAGGCTGCCGTTGGTCGACGCTGACAGCGGCGGCCAACGGCACACCAACAAAAGATACAAGTTTAAAAGAAAAAAAAAACACAAATACAGTACAATAAAGAAAGGACAGGACTTACTCTCAGAAGGAGCGGCTGCGCTTGAGGTGGTGGGTGGGGTGGCTGTATCGGCCTCCATGTCTTCAAGCGGAGGCACTGTGGGAAAATGACAAAAATGCGAAAATGTGCTGTTTACTGTAAATAAAGTTACTGTACTCTTATTACTGTAAATGGGGCGGGGGTGGGTTTACAAAAAGGCGTGGACTGGATTTTATAAAGTGCTGCGGCCACTATAGTGTACTTTATAAAATCCACTCCGCTCCAAAGTGGATAGGACCGCTGCGCTTGCCCCGCTTACGGCTGCCCTGGATAGTGGTTGTTTCAAATGGAGGCATTTGCCAGAACAGTACAGGATTTAGTACTGCCACTGGCAAGTCCCTCCTTTGTTGTGCATCAGAGGCATTGGCGCAATGCTCCACCCCCACCCCCCCTGAAATGGACACTATGCTGACTACGCAGGGCTGCAGCGGGGACACTACGCTGACTGCGCTAGGCTGCCGTTGGTCGACGCTGACAGCGGCGGCCAACGGCACACCAACAAAAGATACAAGTTCGAAAGAAAAAAAAAACACAAATACAGTACAATAAAGAAAGGACAGGACTTACTCTCCGAAGGAGCGGCGGTGCTTGAGGTGGTGGGTGGGGCGGCTGTATTGGCCTGCAAGTCTTCAAGCGGAGGCACTGTGGGAAAATGACAAAAATGCGAAAATGTGCTGTTTACTGTAAATAAAGTTACTGTACTCTTATTACTGTAAATGGGGCGGGGGTGGGTTTACAAAAAGGCGTGGACTGGATTTTATAAAGTGCTGCGGCCGCTATAATGTACTTTATAAAATCCACTCCGCTCCAAAGTGGATAGGACCGCTGCGCTTGCCCCGCTTACGGCTGCCCTGGATAGTGGTTGTTTCAAATGGAGGCATTTGCCAGTACAGTACAGGATTTAGTACTGCCACTGGCAAGTCCCTCCTTTGTTGTGCATCAGAGGCATTGGCGCAATGCTCCACCCCCACCCCCCCTCACATGGACACTACGCTGACTGCGCTAGGCTGCCGTTGGTCGACGCTGACAGCGGCGGCCAACGGCACACCAACAAAAGATACAAGTTCGAAAGAAAAAAAAAACATAAATACAGTACAATAAAGAAAGGACAGGACTTACTCTCAGAAGGAGCGGCGTCGCTTGAGGTGGTGGGTGGGGCGGCTGTATCGGCCTGCAAGTCTTCAAGCGGAGGCACTGTGGGAAAATGACAAAAATGTGCTGTTTACTGTAAATAAAGTTACTGTACTCTTATTACTGTAAATGGGGCGGGGGTGGGTTTACAAAAAGGCGTGGACTGGATTTTATAAAGTGCTGCGGCCGCTATAGTGTACTTTATAAAATCCATTCCGCTCCAAAGTGGATAGGACCGCTGCGCTTGCCCCGCTTACGGATGCCCTGGATAGTGGTTGTTTCAAATGGAGGCATTTGCCAGTACAGTACAGGATTTAGTACTGCCACTGGCAAGTGCCTCCTTTGTTGTGCATCAGAGGCATTGGCGCAATGCTCCACCCCCACCCCCCCTCACATGGACACTACGCTGACTGCGCTAGGCTGCCGTTGGTCGACGCTGACAGCGGCGGCCAACGGCACACCAACAAAAGATACAAGTTCGAAAGAAAAAAAAAACATAAATACAGTACAATAAAGAAAGGACAGGACTTACTCTCAGAAGGAGCGGCGTCGCTTGAGGTGGTGGGTGGGGCGGCTGTATCGGCCTGCAAGTCTTCAAGCGGAGGCACTGTGGGAAAATGACAAAAATGTGCTGTTTACTGTAAATAAAGTTACTGTACTCTTATTACTGTAAATGGGGCGGGGGTGGGTTTACAAAAAGGCGTGGACTGGATTTTATAAAGTGCTGCGGCCGCTATAGTGTACTTTATAAAATCCATTCCGCTCCAAAGTGGATAGGACCGCTGCGCTTGCCCCGCTTAAGGCTGCCCTGGATAGTGTTTTTTTCAAATGGAGGCATTTGCCAGTACAGTACAGGATTTAGTACTGCCACTGGCAAGTGCCTCCTTTGTTGTGCATCAGAGGCATTGGCGCAATGCTCCACCCCCACCCCCCCTCACATGGACACTATGCTGACTACGCAGGGCTGCAGCGGGGACACTACGCTGACTGCGCTAGGCTGCCGTTGGTCGACGCTGACAGCGGCGGCCAACGGCACACCAACAAAAGATACAAGTTCGAAAGAAAAAAAACACACAAATACAGTAAAATAAAGAAAGGACAGGACTTACTCTCAGAAGGAGCGGCTGCGCTTGAGGTGGTGGGTGGGGCGGCTGTATCGGCCTCCATGTCTTCAAGCGGAGGCACTGTGGGAAAATGACAAAAATGCGAAAATGTGCTGTTTACTGTAAATAAAGTTACTGTACTCTTATTACTGTAAATGGGGCGGGGGTGGGTTTACAAAAAGGCATGGACTAGATTTTATAAAGTGCTGCGGCCGCTATAGTGTACTTTATAAAATCCACTCCGCTCCAAAGTGGATAGGACCGCTGCGCTTGCCTCGCTTACGGCTGCCCTGGATAGTGGTTGTTTCAAATGGAGGCATTTGCCAGTACAGTACAGGACTTAGTACTGCCACTGGCAAGTCCCTCCTTTGTTGTGCATCAGAGGCATTGGCGCAATGCTCCACCCCCACCCCCCCTCACATGGACACTATGCTGACTACGCTAGGCTGCCGTTGGTCGACGCTGACAGCGGCGGCCAACGGCACACCAACAAAAGATACAAGTTCGAAAGAAAAAAAAAAACACAAATACAGTACAATAAAGAAAGGACAGGACTTACTCTCAGAAGGAGCGGCTGCGCTTGAGGTGGTGGGTGGGGCGGCTGTATCGGCCTCCATGTCTTCAAGCGGAGGCACTGTGGGAAAATGACAAAAATGCGAAAATGTGCTGTTTACTGTAAATAAAGTTACTGTACTCTTATTACTGTAAATGGGGCGGGGGTGGGTTTACAAAAAGGCGTGGACTAGATTTTATAAAGTGCTGCGGCCGCTATAGTGTACTTTATAAAATCCACTCCGCTCCAAAGTGGATAGGACCGCTGCGCTTGCCCCGCTTACGGCTGCCCTGGATAGTGGTTGTTTCAAATGGAGGCATTTGCCAGTACAGTACAGGATTTAGTACTGCCACTGGCAAGTGCCTCCTTTGTTGTGCATCAGAGGCATTGGCGCAATGCTCCACCCCCACCCCCCCTGAAATGGACACTATGCTGACTACGCAGGGCTGCAGCGGGGACACTACGCTGACTGCGCTAGGCTGCCGTTGGTCGACGCTGACAGCGGCGGCCAACGGCACACCAACAAAAGATACAAGTTTAAAAGAAAAAAAAAAACACAAATACAGTACAATAAAGAAAGGACAGGACTTACTCTCAGAAGGAGCGGCTGCGCTTGAGGTGGTGGGTGGGGTGGCTGTATCGGCCTCCATGTCTTCAAGCGGAGGCACTGTGGGAAAATGACAAAAATGCGAAAATGTGCTGTTTACTGTAAATAAAGTTACTGTACTCTTATTACTGTAAATGGGGCGGGGGTGGGTTTACAAAAAGGCGTGGACTGGATTTTATAAAGTGCTGCGACCACTATAGTGTACTTTATAAAATCCACTCCGCTCCAAAGTGGATAGGACCGCTGCGCTTGCCCCGCTTACGGCTGCCCTGGATAGTGGTTGTTTCAAATGGAGGCATTTGCCAGAACAGTACAGGATTTAGTACTGCCACTGGCAAGTCCCTCCTTTGTTGTGCATCAGAGGCATTGGCGCAATGCTCCACCCCCACCCCCCCTGAAATGGACACTATGCTGACTACGCAGGGCTGCAGCGGGGACACTACGCTGACTGCGCTAGGCTGCCGTTGGTCGACGCTGACAGCGGCGGCCAACGGCACACCAACAAAAGATACAAGTTTGAAAGAAAAAAAAAACACAAATACAGTACAATAAAGAAAGGACAGGACTTACTCTCAGAAGGAGCGGCGGTGCTTGAGGTGGTGGGTGGGGCGGCTGTATTGGCCTGCAAGTCTTCAAGCGGAGGCACTGTGGGAAAATGACAAAAATGCGAAAATGTGCTGTTTACTGTAAATAAAGTTACTGTACTCTTATTACTGTAAATGGGGCGGGGGTGGGTTTACAAAAAGGCGTGGACTGGATTTTATAAAGTGCTGCGGCCGCTATAGTATACTTTATAAAATCCACTCCGCTCCAAAGTGGATAGGACCGCTGCGCTTGCCCCGCTTACGGCTGCCCTGGATAGTGGTTGTTTCAAATGGAGGCATTTGCCAGTACAGTACAGGATTTAGTACTGCCACTGGCAAGTCCCTCCTTTGTTGTGCATCAGAGGCATTGGCGCAATGCTCCACCCCCACCCCCCCTCACATGGACACTACGCTGACTGCGCTAGGCTGCCGTTGGTCAACGCTGACAGCGGCGGCCAACGGCACACCAACAAAAGATACAAGTTCGAAAGAAAAAAAAAACATAAATACAGTACAATAAAGAAAGGACAGGACTTACTCTCAGAAGGAGCGGCGTCGCTTGAGGTGGTGGGTGGGGCGGCTGTATCGGCCTGCAAGTCTTCAAGCGGAGGCACTGTGGGAAAATGACAAAAATGTGCTGTTTACTGTAAATAAAGTTACTGTACTCTTATTACTGTAAATGGGGCGGGGGTGGGTTTACAAAAAGGCGTGGACTGGATTTTATAAAGTGCTGCGGCCGCTATAGTGTACTTTATAAAATCCATTCCGCTCCAAAGTGGATAGGACCGCTGCGCTTGCCCCGCTTACGGATGCCCTGGATAGTGGTTGTTTCAAATGGAGGCATTTGCCAGTACAGTACAGGATTTAGTACTGCCACTGGCAAGTGCCTCCTTTGTTGTGCATCAGAGGCATTGGCGCAATGCTCCACCCCCACCCCCCCTCACATGGACACTACGCTGACTGCGCTAGGCTGCCGTTGGTCGACGCTGACAGCGGCGGCCAACGGCACACCAACAAAAGATACAAGTTCGAAAGAAAAAAAAACATAAATACAGTACAATAAAGAAAGGACAGGACTTACTCTCAGAAGGAGCGGCGTCGCTTGAGGTGGTGGGTGGGGCGGCTGTATCGGCCTGCAAGTCTTCAAGCGGAGGCACTGTGGGAAAATGACAAAAATGTGCTGTTTACTGTAAATAAAGTTACTGTACTCTTATTACTGTAAATGGGGCGGGGGTGGGTTTACAAAAAGGCGTGGACTGGATTTTATAAAGTGCTGCGGCCGCTATAGTGTACTTTATAAAATCCATTCCGCTCCAAAGTGGATAGGACCGCTGCGCTTGCCCCGCTTACGGCTGCCCTGGATAGTGTTTTTTTCAAATGGAGGCATTTGCCAGTACAGTACAGGATTTAGTACTGCCACTGGCAAGTGCCTCCTTTGTTGTGCATCAGAGGCATTGGCGCAATGCTCCACCCCCACCCCCCCTCACATGGACACTATGCTGACTATGCAGGGCTGCAGCGGGGACACTACGCTGAATGCGCTAGGCTGCCGTTGGTCGACGCTGACAGTGGCGGCCAATGGCACACCAAAAAAAGATAGAAGTTCGAAATAAAAAAAAAACACAAATACAGTACAATAAAGAAAGGACAGGACTTACTCTCAGAAGGAGCGGCGGCGCTTGAGGTGGTGGGTGGGGCAGCTGTATCGGCCTGCAAGTCTTCAAGCGGAGGCACTGTGGGAAAATGACAAAAATGCGAAAATGTGCTGTTTACTGTAAATAAAGTTACTGTACTCTTATTACTGTAAATGGGGCGGGGGTGGGTTTACAAAAAGGCGTGGACTGGATTTTATAAAGTGCTGCGACCACTATAGTGTACTTTATAAAATCCACTCCGCTCCAAAGTGGATAGGACCGCTGCGCTTGCCCCGCTTACGGCTGCCCTGGATAGTGGTTGTTTCAAATGGAGGCATTTGCCAGAACAGTACAGGATTTAGTACTGCCACTGGCAAGTCCCTCCTTTGTTGTGCATCAGAGGCATTGGCGCAATGCTCCACCCCCACCCCCCCTGAAATGGACACTATGCTGACTACGCAGGGCTGCAGCGGGGACACTACGCTGACTGCGCTAGGCTGCCGTTGGTCGACGCTGACAGCGGCGGCCAACGGCACACCAACAAAAGATACAAGTTCGAAAGAAAAAAAAAACACAAATACAGTACAATAAAGAAAGGACAGGACTTACTCTCAGAAGGAGCGGCGGTGCTTGAGGTGGTGGGTGGGGCGGCTGTATTGGCCTGCAAGTCTTCAAGCGGAGGCACTGTGGGAAAATGACAAAAATGCGAAAATGTGCTGTTTACTGTAAATAAAGTTACTGTACTCTTATTACTGTAAATGGGGCGGGGGTGGGTTTACAAAAAGGCGTGGACTGGATTTTATAAAGTGCTGCGGCCGCTATAGTATACTTTATAAAATCCACTCCGCTCCAAAGTGGATAGGACCGCTGCGCTTGCCCCGCTTACGGCTGCCCTGGATAGTGGTTGTTTCAAATGGAGGCATTTGCCAGTACAGTACAGGATTTAGTACTGCCACTGGCAAGTCCCTCCTTTGTTGTGCATCAGAGGCATTGGCGCAATGCTCCACCCCCACCCCCCCTCACATGGACACTACGCTGACTGCGCTAGGCTGCCGTTGGTCAACGCTGACAGCGGCGGCCAACGGCACACCAACAAAAGATACAAGTTCGAAAGAAAAAAAAAACATAAATACAGTACAATAAAGAAAGGACAGGACTTACTCTCAGAAGGAGCGGCGTCGCTTGAGGTGGTGGGTGGGGCGGCTGTATCGGCCTGCAAGTCTTCAAGCGGAGGCACTGTGGGAAAATGACAAAAATGTGCTGTTTACTGTAAATAAAGTTACTGTACTCTTATTACTGTAAATGGGGCGGGGGTGGGTTTACAAAAAGGCGTGGACTGGATTTTATAAAGTGCTGCGGCCGCTATAGTGTACTTTATAAAATCCATTCCGCTCCAAAGTGGATAGGACCGCTGCGCTTGCCCCGCTTACGGATGCCCTGGATAGTGGTTGTTTCAAATGGAGGCATTTGCCAGTACAGTACAGGATTTAGTACTGCCACTGGCAAGTGCCTCCTTTGTTGTGCATCAGAGGCATTGGCGCAATGCTCCACCCCCACCCCCCCTCACATGGACACTACGCTGACTGCGCTAGGCTGCCGTTGGTCGACGCTGACAGCGGCGGCCAACGGCACACCAACAAAAGATACAAGTTCGAAAGAAAAAAAAACATAAATACAGTACAATAAAGAAAGGACAGGACTTACTCTCAGAAGGAGCGGCGTCGCTTGAGGTGGTGGGTGGGGCGGCTGTATCGGCCTGCAAGTCTTCAAGCGGAGGCACTGTGGGAAAATGACAAAAATGTGCTGTTTACTGTAAATAAAGTTACTGTACTCTTATTACTGTAAATGGGGCGGGGGTGGGTTTACAAAAAGGCGTGGACTGGATTTTATAAAGTGCTGCGGCCGCTATAGTGTACTTTATAAAATCCATTCCGCTCCAAAGTGGATAGGACCGCTGCGCTTGCCCCGCTTACGGCTGCCCTGGATAGTGTTTTTTTCAAATGGAGGCATTTGCCAGTACAGTACAGGATTTAGTACTGCCACTGGCAAGTGCCTCCTTTGTTGTGCATCAGAGGCATTGGCGCAATGCTCCACCCCCACCCCCCCTCACATGGACACTATGCTGACTATGCAGGGCTGCAGCGGGGACACTACGCTGAATGCGCTAGGCTGCCGTTGGTCGACGCTGACAGTGGCGGCCAATGGCACACCAAAAAAAGATAGAAGTTCGAAATAAAAAAAAAACACAAATACAGTACAATAAAGAAAGGACAGGACTTACTCTCAGAAGGAGCGGCGGCGCTTGAGGTGGTGGGTGGGGCAGCTGTATCGGCCTGCAAGTCTTCAAGCGGAGGCACTGTGGGAAAATGACAAAAATGCGCTGTTTACTGTAAATAAAGTTACTGTACTCTAATTACTGTAAATGGGGCGGGGGTGGGTTTACAAAAAGGTGTGGACTGGATTTTATAAATTGCTGCGGTCGCTATAGTATACTTTATAAAATCCATTCCGCTCCAAAGTGGATAGGACCGCTGCGCTTGCCCCGCTTACGGATGCCCTGGATAGTGGTTGTTTCAAATGGAGGCATTTGCCAGTACAGGATTTAGTACTGCCACTGGCAAGTCCCTCCTTTGTTGTGCATCAGAGGCATTGGCGCAATGCTCCACCCCCACCCCCCCTGAAATGGACACTATGCTGACTACGCAGGGCTGCAGCGGGGACACTACGCTGACTGCGCTAGGCTGCCGTTGGTCGACGCTGACAGCGGCGGCCAACGGCACACCAACAAAAGATACAAGTTCGAAAGAAAAAAAAACATAAATACAGTACAATAAAGAAAGGACAGGACTTACTCTCAGAAGGAGCGGCGGCGCTTGAGGTGGTGGGTGGGGCGGCTGTATCGGCCTCCAAGTCTTCAAGCGGAGGCACTGTGGGAAAATGACAAAAATGCGAAAATGTGCTGTTTACTGTAAATAAAGTTACTGTACTCTTATTACTGTAAATGGGGCGGGGGTGGGTTTACATAAAGGCGTGGACTGGATTTTATAAAGTGCTGCGGCCGCTATAGTGTACTTTATAAAATCCACTCCACTCCAAAGTGGATAGGACCACTGCGCTTGCCCCGCTTACGGCTGCCCTGGATAGTGGTTGTTTCAAGTGGAGGCATTTGCCAGTACAGTACAGGATTTAATACTGCCACTGGCAAGTGCCTCCTTTGTTGTGCATCAGAGGCATTGGCGCAACGCTCCACCCCCACCCCCCCTCACATGGACACTATGCTGACTATGCAGGGCTGCAGCGGGGACACTACGCTGACTGCGCTAGGCTGCCGTTGGTCGACGCTGACAGCGGCGGCCAACGGCACACCAACAAAAGATACAAGTTCGAAAGAAAAAAAAAACACAAATACAGTACAATAAAGAAAGGACAGGACTTACTCTCAGAAGGAGCGGCGGCGCTTGAGGTGGTGGGTGGGGCGGCTGTATCGGCCTGCAAGTCTTAAAGCGGAGGCACTGTGGGAAAATGACAAAAATGCGCTGTTTACTGTAAATAAAGTTACTGTACTCTTATTACTGTAAATGGGGCGGGGTGGGTTTACAAAAAGGCGTGGACTGGATTTTATAAAGTGCTGCGGCCGCTATAGTGTACTTTATAAAATCCACTCCGCTCCAAAGTGGATAGAACCGCTGCGCTTGCCCCGCTTACGGCTGCCCTGGATAGTGGTTGTTTCAAATGGAGGCATTTGCCAGTACAGTACAGGATTTAGTACTGCCACTGGCAAGTGCCTCCTTTGTTGTGCATCAGAGGCATTGGCGCAATGCTCCACCCCCACCCCCCCTGAAATGGACACTATGCTGACTACGCAGGGCTGCAGCGGGGACACTACGCTGACTGCGCTAGGCTGCCGTTGGTCGACGCTGACAGCGGCGGCCAACATCACACCAACAAAAGATACAAGTTCGAAAGAAAAAAAAAACATAAATACAGTACAATAAAGAAAGGACAGGACTTACTCTCAGAAGGAGTGGCGGCGCTTGAGGTGGTGGGTGGGGCGGCTGTATCGGCCTCCAAGTCTTCAAGCGGAGGCACTGTGGGAAAATGACAAAAATGCGAAAATGTGCTGTTTACTGTAAATAAAGTTACTGTACTCTAATTACTGTAAATGGGGCGGGGGTGGGTTTACATAAAGGCGTGGACTGGATTTTATAAAGTGCTGCGGCCGCTATAGTGTACTTTATAAAATCCACTCCACTCCAAAGTGGATAGGACCGCTGCGCTTGCCCCGCTTACGGCTGCCCTGGATAGTGGTTGTTTCAAATGGAGGCATTTGCCAGTACAGTACAGGATTTTGTACTGCCACTGGCAAGTGCCTCCTTTGTTGTGCATCAGAGGCATTGGCGCAATGCTCCACCCCCACCCCCCCTGAAATGGACACTACGCTGACTACACAGAGCTGCAGCGGGGACACTACCCTGACTGCGCTAGGCTGCCGTTGGTCGACGCTGACAGCGGCGGCCAACGGCACACCAACAAAAGATACAAGTTCGAAAGAAAAAAAAAAACACAAATACAGTACAATAAAGAAAGGACAGGACTTACTCTCAGAAGGAGCTGCGGCGCTTGAGGTGGTGGGTGGGGCGGCTGTATCGGCCTCCATGTCTTCAAGCGGAGGCACTGTGGGAAAATGACAAAAATGCGAAAATGTGCTGTTTACTGTAAATAAAGTTACTGTACTCTTATTACTGTAAATGGGGCGGGGGTGGGTTTACAAAAAGGCGTGGACTGGATTTTATAAAGTGCTGCGGCCGCTATAGTGTACTTTATAAAATCCACTCCGCTCCAAAGTGGATAGGACCGCTGCGCTTGCCTCGCTTACGGCTGCCCTGGATAGTGGTTGTTTCAAATGGAGGCATTTGCCAGTACAGTACAGGACTTAGTACTGCCACTGGCTAGTCCCTCCTTTGTTGTGCATCAGAGGCATTGGCGCAATGCTCCACCCCCACCCCCCCCTCACATGGACACTATGCTGACTACGCTAGGCTGCCGTTGGTCGACGCTGACAGCGGCGGCCAACGGCACACCAACAAAAGATACAAGTTCGAAAAAAAAACAAACACAAATACAGTACAATAAAGAAAGGACAGGACTTACTCTCAGAAGGAGCGGCGGCGCTTGAGGTGGTGGGTGGGGTGGCTGTATCGGCCTCCATGTCTTCAAGCGGAGGCACTGTGGAAAAATGACAAAAATGCGAAAATGTGCTGTTTACTGTAAATAAAGTTACTGTACTCTTGTTACTGTAAATGGGGCGGGGGTGGGTTTACAAAAAGGCGTGGACTGGATTTTATAAAGTGCTGCGGCCGCTATAGTATACTTTATAAAATCCACTCCGCTCCAAAGTGGATAGGACCGCTGCGCTTGCCCCGCTTACGGCTGCCCTGGATAGTGGTTGTTTCAAATGGAGGCATTTGCCAGTACAGTACAGGATTTAGTACTGCCACTGGCAAGTCCCTCCTTTGTTGTGCATCAGAGGCATTGGCGCAATGCTCCACCCCCACCCCCCCTCACATGGACACTACGCTGACTGCGCTAGGCTGCCGTTGGTCGACGCTGACAGCGGCGGCCAACGGCACACCAACAAAAGATACAAGTTCGAAAGAAAAAAAAAACATAAATACAGTACAATAAAGAAAGGACAGGACTTACTCTCAGAAGGAGCGGCGTCGCTTGAGGTGGTGGGTGGGGCGGCTGTATCGGCCTGCAAGTCTTCAAGCGGAGGCACTGTGGGAAAATGACAAAAATGTGCTGTTTACTGTAAATAAAGTTACTGTACTCTTATTACTGTAAATGGGGCGGGGGTGGGTTTACAAAAAGGCGTGGACTGGATTTTATAAAGTGCTGCGGCCGCTATAGTGTACTTTATAAAATCCACTCCGCTCCAAAGTGGATAGGACCGCTGCGCTTGCCCCGCTTACGGCTGCCCTGGATAGTGGTTGTTTCAAATGGAGGCATTTGCCAGTACAGTACAGGATTTAGTACTGCCACTGGCAAGTGCCTCCTTTGTTGTGCATCAGAGGCATTGGCGCAATGCTCCACCCCCACCCCCCCTCACATGGACACTATGCTGACTATGCAGGGCTGCAGCGGGGACACTACGCTGACTGCGCTAGGCTGCCGTTGGTCGACGCTGACAGTGGCGGCCAATGGCACACCAAAAAAAGATAGAAGTTCGAAAGAAAAAAAAAACACAAATACAGTACAATAAAGAAAGGACAGGACTTACTCTCAGAAGGAGCGGCGGCGCTTGAGGTGGTGGGTGGGGCGGCTGTATCGGCCTGCAAGTCTTCAAGCGGAGGCACTGTGGGAAAATGACAAAAATGCGCTGTTTACTGTAAATAAAGTTACTGTACTCTTATTACTGTAAATGGGGCGGGGGTGGGTTTACAAAAAGGCGTGGACTGGATTTTATAAATTGCTGCGGCCGCTATAGTATACTTTATAAAATCCATTCCGCTCCAAAGTGGATAGGACCGCTTCGCTTACACCGCTTACGGATGCCCTGGATAGTGGTTGTTTCAAATGGAGGCATTTGCCAGTACAGGATTTAGTACTGCCACTGGCAAGTCCCTCCTTTGTTGTGCATCAGAGGCATTGGCCCAATGCTCCACCCCCACCCCCCCTGAAATGGACACTATGCTGACTACGCAGGGCTGCAGCGGGGACACTACGCTGACTGCGCTAGGCTGCCGTTGGTCGACGCTGACAGCGGCGGCCAACGGCACACCAACAAAAGATACAAGTTCGAAAGAAAAAAAAACATAAATACAGTACAATAAAGAAAGGACAGGACTTACTCTCAGAAGGAGCGGCGGCGCTTGAGGTGGTGGGTGGGGCGGCTGTATCGGCCTCCATGTCTTCAAGCGGAGGCACTGTGGGAAAATGACAAAAATGCGAAAATGTGCTGTTTACTGTAAATAAAGTTACTGTACTCTTATTACTGTAAATGGGGCGGGGGTGGGTTTACATAAAGGCGTGGACTGGATTTTATAAAGTGCTGCGGCCGCTATAGTGTACTTTATAAAATCCACTCCACTCCAAAGTGGATAGGACCGCTGCGCTTGCCCCGCTTACGGCTGCCCTGGATAGTGGTTGTTTCAAATGGAGGCATTTGCCAGTACAGTACAGGATTTAGTACTGCCACTGGCAAGTGCCTCCTTTGTTGTGCATCAGAGGCATTGGCGCAACGCTCCACCCCCACCCCCCCTCACATGGACACTATGCTGACTATGCAGGGCTGCAGCGGGGACACTACGCTGACTGCGCTAGGCTGCCGTTGGTCGACGCTGACAGTGGCGGCCAATGGCACACCAAAAAAAGATAGAAGTTCGAAAGAAAAAAAAAACACAAATACAGTACAATAAAGAAAGGACAGGACTTACTCTCAGAAGGAGCGGCGGCGCTTGAGGTGGTGGGTGGGGCGGCTGTATCGGCCTGCAAGTCTTAAAGCGGAGGCACTGTGGGAAAATGACAAAAATGCGCTGTTTACTGTAAATAAAGTTACTGTACTCTTATTACTGTAAATGGGGCGGGGTGGGTTTACAAAAAGGCGTGGACTGGATTTTATAAAGTGCTGCGGCCGCTATAGTGTACTTTATAAAATCCACTCCGCTCCAAAGTGGATAGAACCGCTGCGCTTGCCCCGCTTACGGCTGCCCTGAACAGTGGTTGTTTCAAATGGAGGCATTTGCCAGTACAGTACAGGATTTAGTACTGCCACTGGCAAGTGCCTCCTTTGTTGTGCATCAGAGGCATTGGCGCAATGCTCCACCCCCACCCCCCCTGAAATGGACACTATGCTGACTACGCAGGGCTATAGCGGGGACACTACGCTGACTGCGCTAGGCTGCCGTTGGTCGACGCTGACAGCGGCGGCCAACGGCACACCAACAAAAGATACAAGTTCGAAAGAAAAAAAAACATAAATACAGTACAATAAAGAAAGGACAGGACTTACTCTCAGAAGGAGCGGCGGCGCTTGAGGTGGTGGGTGGGGAGGCTGTATCGGCCTCCAAGTCTTCAAGCGGAGGCACTGTGGGAAAATGACAAAAATGCGAAAATGTGCTGTTTACTGTAAATAAAGTTACTGTACTGTTATTACTGTAAATGGGGCGGGGGTGGGTTTACATAAAGGCGTGGACTGGATTTTATAAAGTGCTGCGGCCGCTATAGTGTACTTTATAAAATCCACTCCACTCCAAAGTGGATAGGACCGCTGCGCTTGCCCCGCTTACGGCTGCCCTGGATAGTGGTTGTTTCAAATGGAGGCATTTGCCAGTACAGTACATGATTTTGTACTGCCACTGGCAAGTGCCTCCTTTGTTGTGCATCAGAGGCATTGGCGCAATGCTCCACCCCCACCCCCCCTGAAATGGACACTACGCTGACTACACAGAGCTGCAGCGGGGACACTACGCTGACTGCGCTAGGCTGCCGTTGGTCGACGCTGACAGCGGCGGCCAACGGCACACCAACAAAAGATACAAGTTCGAAAGAAAAAAAAAAACACAAATACAGTACAATAAAGAAAGGACAGGACTTACTCTCAGAAGGAGCGGAGGTGCTTGAGGTGGTGGGTGGGGCGGCTGTATCGGCCTCCATGTCTTCAAGCGGAGGCACTGTGGGAAAATGACAAAAATGCGAAAATGTGCTGTTTACTGTAAATAAAGTTACTGTACTCTTATTACTGTAAATGGGGCGGGGGTGGGTTTACAAAAAGGCGTGGACTGGATTTTATAAAGTGCTGTGGCCGCTATAGTGTACTTTATAAAATCCACTCCGCTCCAAAGTGGATAGGACCGCTGCGCTTGCCCCGCTTACGGCTGCCCTGGATAGTGGTTGTTTCAAATGGAGGCATTTGCCAGTACAGTACAGGATTTAGTACTGCCACTGGCAAGTCCCTCCTTTGTTGTGCATCAGAGGCATTGGCGCAATGCTCCACCCCCACCCCCCCTCACATGGACACTACGCTGACTGCGCTAGGCTGCCGTTGGTCGACGCTGACAGCGGCGGCCAACGGCACACCAACAAAAGATACAAGTTCGAAAGAAAAAAAAAACATAAATACAGTACAATAAAGAAAGGACAGGACTTACTCTCAGAAGGAGCGGCGTCGCTTGAGGTGGTGGGTGGGGCGGCTGTATCGGCCTGCAAGTCTTCAAGCGGAGGCACTGTGGGAAAATGACAAAAATGTGCTGTTTACTGTAAATAAAGTTACTGTACTCTTATTACTGTAAATGGGGCGGGGGTGGGTTTACAAAAAGGCGTGGACTGGATTTTATAAAGTGCTGCGGCCGCTATAGTGTACTTTATAAAATCCACTCCGCTCCAAAGTGGATAGGACCGCTGCGCTTGCCCCGCTTACGGCTGCCCTGGATAGTGGTTGTTTCAAATGGAGGCATTTGCCAGTACAGTACAGGATTTAGTACTGCCACTGGCAAGTGCCTCCTTTGTTGTGCATCAGAGGCATTGGCGCAATGCTCCACCCCCACCCCCCCTCACATGGACACTATGCTGACTATGCAGGGCTGCAGCGGGGACACTACGCTGACTGCGCTAGGCTGCCGTTGGTCGACGCTGACAGTGGCAGCCAATGGCACACCAAAAAAAGATAGAAGTTCGAAAGAAAAAAAAAACACAAATACAGTACAATAAAGAAAGGACAGGACTTACTCTCAGAAGGAGCGGCGGCGCTTGAGGTGGTGGGTGGGGCGGCTGTATCGGCCTGCAAGTCTTCAAGCGGAGGCACTGTGGGAAAATGACAAAAATGCGCTGTTTACTGTAAATAAAGTTACTGTACTCTTATTACTGTAAATGGGGCGGGGGTGGGTTTACAAAAAGGCGTGGACTGGATTTTATAAATTGCTGCGGCCGCTATAGTATACTTTATAAAATCCATTCCGCTCCAAAGTGGATAGGACCGCTTCGCTTACACCGCTTACGGATGCCCTGGATAGTGGTTGTTTCAAATGGAGGCATTTGCCAGTACAGGATTTAGTACTGCCACTGGCAAGTCCCTCCTTTGTTGTGCATCAGAGGCATTGGCGCAATGCTCCACCCCCACCCCCCCTGAAATGGACACTATGCTGACTACGCAGGGCTGCAGCGGGGACACTACGCTGACTGCGCTAGGCTGCCGTTGGTCGACGCTGACAGCGGCGGCCAACGGCACACCAACAAAAGATACAAGTTCGAAAGAAAAAAAAACATAAATACAGTACAATAAAGAAAGGACAGGACTTACTCTCAGAAGGAGCGGCGGCGCTTGAGGTGGTGGGTGGGGCGGCTGTATCGGCCTCCATGTCTTTAAGCGGAGGCACTGTGGGAAAATGACAAAAATGCGAAAATGTGCTGTTTACTGTAAATAAAGTTACTGTACTCTTATTACTGTAAATGGGGCGGGGGTGGGTTTACATAAAGGCGTGGACTGGATTTTATAAAGTGCTGCGGCCGCTATAGTGTACTTTATAAAATCCACTCCACTCCAAAGTGGATAGGACCGCTGCGCTTGCCCCGCTTACGGCTGCCCTGGATAGTGGTTGTTTCAAATGGAGGCATTTGCCAGTACAGTACAGGATTTAGTACTGCCACTGGCAAGTGCCTCCTTTGTTGTGCATCAGAGGCATTGGCGCAACGCTCCACCCCCACCCCCCCTCACATGGACACTATGCTGACTATGCAGGGCTGCAGCGGGGACACTACGCTGACTGCGCTAGGCTGCCGTTGGTCGACGCTGACAGTGGCGGCCAATGGCACACCAAAAAAAGATAGAAGTTCGAAAGAAAAAAAAAACACAAATACAGTACAATAAAGAAAGGACAGGACTTACTCTCAGAAGGAGCGGCGGCGCTTGAGGTGGTGGGTGGGGCGGCTGTATCGGCCTGCAAGTCTTAAAGCGGAGGCACTGTGGGAAAATGACAAAAATGCGCTGTTTACTGTAAATAAAGTTACTGTACTCTTATTACTGTAAATGGGGCGGGGTGGGTTTACAAAAAGGCGTGGACTGGATTTTATAAAGTGCTGCGGCCGCTATAGTGTACTTTATAAAATCCACTCCGCTCCAAAGTGGATAGAACCGCTGCGCTTGCCCCGCTTACGGCTGCCCTGAATAGTGGTTGTTTCAAATGGAGGCATTTGCCAGTACAGTACAGGATTTAGTACTGCCACTGGCAAGTGCCTCCTTTGTTGTGCATCAGAGGCATTGGCGCAATGCTCCACCCCCACCCCCCCTGAAATGGACACTATGCTGACTACGCAGGGCTATAGCGGGGACACTACGCTGACTGCGCTAGGCTGCCGTTGGTCGACGCTGACAGCGGCGGCCAACGGCACACCAACAAAAGATACAAGTTCGAAAGAAAAAAAAAACATAAATACAGTACAATAAAGAAAGGACAGGACTTACTCTCAGAAGGAGCGGCGGCGCTTGAGGTGGTGGGTGGGGAGGCTGTATCGGCCTCCAAGTCTTCAAGCGGAGGCACTGTGGGAAAATGACAAAAATGCGAAAATGTGCTGTTTACTGTAAATAAAGTTACTGTACTGTTATTACTGTAAATGGGGCGGGGGTGGGTTTACATAAAGGCGTGGACTGGATTTTATAAAGTGCTGCGGCCGCTATAGTGTACTTTATAAAATCCACTCCACTCCAAAGTGGATAGGACCGCTGCGCTTGCCCCGCTTACGGCTGCCCTGGATAGTGGTTGTTTCAAATGGAGGCATTTGCCAGTACAGTACATGATTTTGTACTGCCACTGGCAAGTGCCTCCTTTGTTGTGCATCAGAGGCATTGGCGCAATGCTCCACCCCCACCCCCCCTGAAATGGACACTACGCTGACTACACAGAGCTGCAGCGGGGACACTACGCTGACTGCGCTAGGCTGCCGTTGGTCGACGCTGACAGCGGCGGCCAACGGCACACCAACAAAAGATACAAGTTCGAAAGAAAAAAAAAAACACAAATACAGTACAATAAAGAAAGGACAGGACTTACTCTCAGAAGGAGCGGAGGTGCTTGAGGTGGTGGGTGGGGCGGCTGTATCGGCCTCCATGTCTTCAAGCGGAGGCACTGTGGGAAAATGACAAAAATGCGAAAATGTGCTGTTTACTGTAAATAAAGTTACTGTACTCTTATTACTGTAAATGGGGCGGGGGTGGGTTTACAAAAAGGCGTGGACTGGATTTTATAAAGTGCTGTGGCCGCTATAGTGTACTTTATAAAATCCACTCCGCTCCAAAGTGGATAGGACCGCTGCGCTTGCCTCGCTTACGGCTGCCCTGGATAGTGGTTGTTTCAAATGGAGGCATTTGCCAGTACAGTACAGGACTTAGTACTGCCACTGGCTAGTCCCTCCTTTGTTGTGCATAAGAGGCATTGGCGCAATGCTCCACCCCCACCCCCCCCATACATGGACACTATGCTGACTACGCTAGGCTGCCGTTGTTCGACGCTGACAGCGGCGGCCAACGGCACACCAACAAAAGATACAAGTTCGAAAAAAAAAAACCACAAATACAGTACAATAAAGAAAGGACAGGACTTACTCTCAGAAGGAGCGGCGGCGCTTGAGGTGGTGGGTGGGGTGGCTGTATCGGCCTCCATGTCTTCAAGCAGAGGCACTGTGGAAAAATGTCAAAAATGCGAAAATGTGCTGTTTACTGTAAATAAAGTTACTGTACTCTTGTTACTGTAAATGGGGCGGGGGTGGGTTTACAAAAAGGCGTGGACTGGATTTTATAAAGTGCTGCGGCCACTATAGTGTACTTTATAAAATCCACTCCGCTCCAAAGTGGATAGGACCGCTGCGCTTGCCCCGCTTACGGCTGCCCTGGATAGTGGTTGTTTCAAATAGAGGCATTTGCCAGAACAGTACAGGATTTAGTACTGCCACTGGCAAGTCCCTCCTTTGTTGGGCATCAGAGGCATTGGCGCAATGCTCCACCCCCACCCCCCCTGAAATGGACACTATGCTGACTACGCAGGGCTGCAGCGGGGACACTACGCTGACTGCGCTAGGCTGCCGTTGGTCGACGCTGACAGCGGCGGCCAACGGCACACCAACAAAAGATACAAGTTCGAAAGAAAAAAAACACACAAATACAGTAAAATAAAGAAAGGACAGGACTTACTCTCAGAAGGAGCGGCTGCGCTTGAGGTGGTGGGTGGGGCGGCTGTATCGGCCTCCATGTCTTCAAGCGGAGGCACTGTGGGAAAATGACAAAAATGCGAAAATGTGCTGTTTACTGTAAATAAAGTTACTGTACTCTTATTACTGTAAATGGGGCGGGGGTGGGTTTACAAAAAGGCATGGACTAGATTTTATAAAGTGCTGCGGCCGCTATAATGTACTTTATAAAATCCACTCCGCTCCAAAGTGGATAGGACCGCTGCGCTTGCCCCGCTTACGGCTGCCCTGGATAGTGGTTGTTTCAAATGGAGGCATTTGCCAGTACAGTACAGGATTTAGTACTGCCACTGGCAAGTGCCTCCTTTGTTGTGCATCAGAGGCATTGGCGCAATGCTCCACCCCCACCCCCCCTGAAATGGACACTACGCTGACTACACAGAGCTGCAGCGGGGACACTACGCTGACTGCGCTAGGCTGCCGTTGGTCGACGCTGACAGCGGCGGCCAACGGCACACCAACAAAAGATACAAGTTCAAAAGAAAAAAAAAACACAAATACAGTACAAGAAAGAAAGGACAGGACTTACTCTCAGAAGGAGCGGCGGCGCTTGAGGTGGTGGGTGGGGCGGCTGTATCGGCCTCCATGTCTTCAAGCGGAGGCACTGTGGGAAAATGACAAAAATGTGAAAATGTGCTGTTTACTGTAAATAAAGTTACTGTACTCTTATTACTGTAAATGGGGCGGGGGTGGGTTTACAAAAAGGCGTGGACTGGATTTTATAAAGTGCTGCGGCCACTATAGTGTACTTTATAAAATCCACTCCGCTCCAAAGTGGATAGGACCGCTGCGCTTGCCCCGCTTACGGCTGCCCTGGATAGTGGTTGTTTCAAATGGAGGCATTTGCCAGAACAGTACAGGATTTAGTACTGCCACTGGCAAGTCCCTCCTTTGTTGTGCATCAGAGGCATTGGCGCAATGCTCCACCCCCACCCCCCCTGAAATGGACACTATGCTGACTACGCAGGGCTGCAGCGGGGACACTACGCTGACTGCGCTAGGCTGCCGTTGGTCGACGCTGACAGCGGCGGCCAACAGCACACCAACAAAAGATACAAGTTCGAAAGAAAAAAAACCACAAATACAGTACAAAAAAGAAAGGACAGGACTTACTCTCAGAAGGAGCGGCTGCGCTTGAGGTGGTGGGTGGGGTGGCTGTATCGGCCTCCATGTCTTCAAGCGGAGGCACTGTGGGAAAATGACAAAAATGCGAAAATGTGCTGTTTACTGTAAATAAAGTTACTGTACTCTTATTACTGTAAATGGGGCGGGGGTGGGTTTACAAAAAGGCGTGGACTGGATTTTATAAAGTGCTGCGGCCGCTATAGTGTACTTTATAAAATCCACTCTGCTCCAAAGTGGATAGGACCGCTGCGCTTGCCCCGCTAACGGCTGCCCTGGATAGTGGTTGTTTCAAATTGAGGCATTTGCAAGTACAGTACAGGATTTAGTACTGCCACTGGCAAGTGCCTCCTTTGTTGTGCATCAGAGGCATTGGCGCAACACTCCACCCCCACCCCCCCTCACATGGACACTATGCTGACTACGCAGGGCTGCAGCGGGGACACTACGCTGACTGCGCTAGGCTGCCGTTGGTCGACGCTGACAGCGGCGGCCAACGGCACACCAACAAAAGATACAAGTTCGAAAGAAAAAAAAAAACACAAATACAGTACAATAAAGAAAGGACAGGACTTACTCTCAGAAGGAGCGGCGGCGCTTGAGGTGGTGGGTGGGGCGGCTGTATCGGCCTGCAAGTCTTCAAGCGGAGGCACTGTGGGAAAATGACAAAAATGCGAAAATGTGCTGTTTACTGTAAATAAAGTTACTGTACTCTTATTACTGTAAATGGGGCGGGGGTGGGTTTACAAAAAGGCGTGGACTGGATTTTATAAAGTGCTGCGGCCGCTATAGTATACTTTATAAAATCCACTCCGCTCCAAAGTGGATAGGACCGCTGCGCTTGCCCCGCTTACGGCTGCCCTGGATAGTGGTTGTTTCAAATGGAGGCATTTGCCAGTACAGTACAGGACTTAGTACTGCCACTGGCAAGTCCCTCCTTTGTTGTGCATCAGAGGCATTGGCGCAATGCTCCACCCCCACCCCCCCTCACATGGACACTATGCTGACTACGCAGGGCTGCAGCGGGGACACTACGCTGACTGCGCTAGGCTGCCGTTGGTCGACGCTGACAGCGGCGGCCAACGGCACACCAACAAAAGATACAAGTTCGAAAGAAAAAAAAAACATAAATACAGTACAATAAAGAAAGGACAGGACTTACTCTCAGAAGGAGCGGCGTCGCTTGAGGTGGTGGGTGGGGCGGCTGTATCGGCCTCCAAGTCTTCAAGCGGAGGCACTGTGAGAAAATGACAAAAATGCGAAAATGTGCTGTTTACTGTAAATAAAGTTACTGTACTCTTATTACTGTAAATGGGGCGGGGGTGGGTTTACAAAAAGGCGTGGACTGGATTTTATAAAGTGCTCCGGTCTCTATAGTGTACTTTATAAAATCCACTCCGCTCCAAAGTGGATAGGACCGCTGCGCTTGCCCCGCTTACGGCTGCCCTGGATAGTGGTTGTTTCAAATGGAGGCATTTGCCAGAACAGTACAGGATTTAGTACTGCCACTGGCAAGTCCCTCCTTTGTTGTGCATCAGAGACATTGGCGCAATGCTCCACCCCCACCCCCCCTGAAATGGACACTATGCTGACTACGCAGGGCTGCAGCGGGGACACTACGCTGACTGCGCTAGGCTGCCGTTGGTCGACGCTGACAGCGGCGGCCAACGGCACACCAACAAAAGATACAAGTTCGAAAGAAAAAAAACACGGTACTTGTTTCCTAGCACGGCCACAATCTTAAGTAATCGTGTCCCTTACTTAAGGGACACGATTACCCCCGATGGACCCAATTTCTTTTGAAATCAGGTCTATTTAGCCGGCTAGGAGACAATATCGGGGGCATCGCGTCGGTCGGGACCATTAACATTGGTCCCGACGCGACCGACGCGATGCCCCCGATATTTCCATAGGCTTCAATGGTAAAAAATATTTTAACATTGAAATCTTGTCGGGAAAGGTAAAATATCGGGGGCATCGCGTCGGTCGGGACCATTAACATTGGTCCCGACGCGATGCGACGCGATGCACCCGATTTTTGCATAGGCTTCAATGTTAAAATATTTTTTAACATTGAAATGCTGTAAAAATGTGAAAAAATGTGAAATGGGCCAATATGACCCATTTCACATTATAGATGTCCCCGTCGTGACCCCACGATAGACGCCAACCCGAAGCGTGGCGAGCGCAGCGAGCCCGCGAGGGGCGGCGGTACGCGTCCTCCGACCTTTTCATGCCCTACTATCCACGTCGGCGTGGAGTGAGAGTAGAATAGTGTGGCGAGCGCAGCGAGCCACCGAGCCCGAAGCGTGGCGAGCGCAGCGAGCCCCGCGAGGGGACGCGGATACCTTCACAGTTATACGCGTCCCCTTGCGGGCTTCACAGGTGTCTGTGGCGACGCGGACACCTGTGAAGCCCGCGAAGGGACGCGTTTACCTGTGAAGGTATCCGCGTCCCCTCGCGGGGCTCGCTGCGCTCGCCACGCTTCGGGCTCGGTGGCTCGCTGCGCTCGCCACACTATTCTATTCTCACTCCACGCCGACGTGGATAGTAGGGCATGAAAAGGTCGGAGGACGCGTACCGCCGCCCCTCGCGGGCTCGCTGCGCTCGCCACGCTTCGGGTTGGCGTCTATCGTGGGCTGGGGTTAACGCGCTTAAATTTGGGGGGGTTGGGAATTTTTTTCATTGAATCCAATGTAAAATTGGGTCCCAGGGACCCAATTTACATTGGATTCAATGAAAAAAATCGGGTCAAAAATCGGTCGGTCGCGTCGATCGCATCGCATGCGACCAAATCGCATGCGATGCGATCGACCCGATTTTTCCGACACGACCACCCCGATCTGAATCGGTGTGGCCGTGCTAGGAAACAAGTACCAAAAACACAAATACAGTACAATAAAGAAAGGACAGGACTTACTCTCAGAAGGAGCGGCTGCGCTAGAGGTGGTGGGTGGGGTGGCTGTATCGGCCTCCATGTCTTCAAGCGGAGGCACTGTGGGAAAATGACAAAAATGCGAAAATGTGCTGTTTACTGTAAATAAAGTTACTGTACTCTTATTACTGTAAATGGGGCGGGGGTGGGTTTACAAAAAGGCGTGGACTGGATATTATAAAGTGCTGCGGCCGCTATAGTGTTCTTTATAAAATCCACTCTGCTCCAAAGTGGATAGGACCGCTGCGCTTGCCCCGCTTACGGCTGCCCTGGATAGTGGTTGTTTCAAATGGAGGCATTTGCCAGTACAGTACAGGATTTAGTACTGCCACTGGCAAGTGCCTCCTTTGTTGTGCATCAGAGGCATTGGCGCAACGCTCCACCCCCACCCCCCCTCACATGGACACTATGATGACTACGCAGGGCTGCAGCGGGGACACTACGCTGACTGCGCTAGGCTGCCGTTGGTCAACGCTGACAGCGGCGGCCAACGGCACACCAAAAAAAGATAGAAGTTCGAAAGAAAAAAAAAACACAAATACAGTACAATAAAGAAAGGACAGGACTTACTCTCAGAAGGAGCGGCTGCGCTTGAGGTGGTGGGTGGGGTGGCTGTATCGGCCTCCATGTCTTCAAGCGGAGGCACTGTGGAAAAATGACAAAAATGCGAAAATGTGCTGTTTACTGTAAATAAAGTTACTGTACTCTTGTTACTGTAAATGGGGCGGGGGTGGGTTTACAAAAAGGCGTGGACTGGATTTTATAAAGTGCTGCGGCCACTATAGTGTACTTTATAAAATCCACTCCGCTCCAAAGTGGATAGGACCGCTGCGCTTGCCCCGCTTACGGCTGCCCTGGATAGTGGTTGTTTCAAATAGAGGCATTTGCCAGAACAGTACAGGATTTAGTACTGCCACTGGCAAGTCCCTCCTTTGTTGGGCATCAGAGGCATTGGCGCAATGCTCCACCCCCACCCCCCCTGAAATGGACACTATGCTGACTACGCAGGGCTGCAGCGGGGACACTACGCTGACTGCGCTAGGCTGCCGTTGGTCGACGCTGACAGCGGCGGCCAACGGCACACCAACAAAAGATACAAGTTCGAAAGAAAAAAAACACACAAATACAGTAAAATAAAGAAAGTACAGGACTTACTCTCAGAAGGAGCGGCTGCGCTTGAGGTGGTGGGTGGGGCGGCTGTATCGGCCTCCATGTCTTCAAGCGGAGGCACTGTGGGAAAATGACAAAAATGCGAAAATGTGCTGTTTACTGTAAATAAAGTTACTGTACTCTTATTACTGTAAATGGGGCGGGGGTGGGTTTACAAAAAGGCATGGACTAGATTTTATAAAGTGCTGCGGCCGCTATAGTGTACTTTATAAAATCCACTCCGCTCCAAAGTGGATAGGACCGCTGCGCTTGCCCCGCTTACGGCTGCCCTGGATAGTGGTTGTTTCAAATGGAGGCATTTGCCAGTACAGTACAGGATTTAGTACTGCCACTGGCAAGTGCCTCCTTTGTTGTGCATCAGAGGCATTGGCGCAATGCTCCACCCCCACCCCCCCTGAAATGGACACTACGCTGACTACACAGAGCTGCAGCGGGGACACTACGCTGACTGCGCTAGGCTGCCGTTGGTCGACGCTGACAGCGGCGGCCAACGGCACACCAACAAAAGATACAAGTTCAAAAGAAAAAAAAAAACACAAATACAGTACAAGAAAGAAAGGACAGGACTTACTCTCAGAAGGAGCGGCGGCGCTTGAGGTGGTGGGTGGGGCGGCTGTATCGGCCTCCATGTCTTCAAGCGGAGGCACTGTGGGAAAATGACAAAAATGCGAAAATGTGCTGTTTACTGTAAATAAAGTTACTGTACTCTTATTACTGTAAATGGGGCGGGGGTGGGTTTACAAAAAGGTGTGGACTGGATTTTATAAAGTGCTGCGGCCGCTATAGTGTACTTTATAAAATCCACTCTGCTCCAAAGTGGATAGGACCGCTGCGCTTGCCCCGCTAACGGCTGCCCTGGATAGTGGTTGTTTCAAATGGAGGCATTTGCAAGTACAGTACAGGATTTAGTACTGCCACTGGCAAGTGCCTCCTTTGTTGTGCATCAGAGGCATTGGCGCAACACTCCACCCCCACCCCCCCTCACATGGACACTATGCTGACTACGCACGGCTGCAGCGGGGACACTACGCTGACTGCGCTAGGCTGCCGTTGGTCGACGCTGACAGCGGCGGCCAACGGCACACCAACAAAAGATACAAGTTCGAAAGAAAAAAAAACACAAATACAGTACAATAAAGAAAGGACAGGACTTACTCTCAGAAGGAGCGGCGGCGCTTGAGGTGGTGGGTGGGGCGGCTGTATCGGCCTGCAAGTCTTCAAGCGGAGGCACTGTGGGAAAATGACAAAAATGCGAAAATGTGCTGTTTACTGTAAATAAAGTTACTGTACTCTTATTACTGTAAATGGGGCGGGGGTGGGTTTACAAAAAGGCGTGGACTGGATTTTATAAAGTGCTGCGGCCGATATAGTATACTTTATAAAATCCACTCCGCTCCAAAGTGGATAGGACCGCTGCGCTTGCCCCGCTTACGGCTGCCCTGGATAGTGGTTGTTTCAAATGGAGGCATTTGCCAGTACAGTACAGGACTTAGTACTGCCACTGGCAAGTCCCTCCTTTGTTGTGCATCAGAGGCATTGGCGCAATGCTCCACCCCCACCCCCCCTGAAATGGACACTATGCTGACTACGCAGGGCTGCAGCGGGGACACTACGCTGACTGCGCTAGGCTGCCGTTGGTCGACGCTGACAGCGGCGGCCAACGGCACACCAACAAAAGATACAAGTTCGAAAGAAAAAAAAACCACAAATACAGTACAATAAAGAAAGGACAGGACTTACTCTCAGAAGGAGCGGCTGCGCTTGAGGTGGTGGGTGGGGTGGCTGTATCGGCCTCCAAGTCTTCAAGCGGAGGCACTGTGGGAAAATGACAAAAATGCGAAAATGTGCTGTTTACTGTAAATAAAGTTACTGTACTCTTATTACTGTAAATGGGGCGGGGGTGGGTTTACAAAAAGGCGTGGACTGGATTTTATAAAGTGCTGCGGCCGCTATAGTATACTTTATAAAATCCACTCCGCTCCAAAGTGGATAGGACCGCTGCGCTTGCCCCGCTTACGGCTGCCCTGGATAGTGGTTGTTTCAAATGGAGGCATTTGCCAGTACAGTACAGGACTTAGTACTGCCACTGGCAAGTCCCTCCTTTGTTGTGCATCAGAGGCATTGGCGCAATGCTCCACCCCCACCCCCCCTCACATGGACACTATGCTGACTACGCAGGGCTGCAGCGGGGACACTACGCTGACTGCGCTAGGCTGCCGTTGGTCGACGCTGACAGCGGCGGCCAACGGCACACCAACAAAAGATACAAGTTCGAAAGAAAAAAAAAACATAAATACAGTACAATAAAGAAAGGACAGGACTTACTCTCAGAAGGAGCGGCGTCGCTTGAGGTGGTGGGTGGGGCGGCTGTATTGGCCTCCAAGTCTTCAAGCGGAGGCACTGTGGGAAAATGACAAAAATGCGAAAATGTGCTGTTTACTGTAAATAAAGTTACTGTACTCTTATTACTGTAAATGGGGCGGGGGTGGGTTTACAAAAAGGCGTGGACTGGATTTTATAAAGTGCTCCGGTCGCTATAGTGTACTTTATAAAATCCACTCCGCTCCAAAGTGGATAGGACCGCTGCGCTTGCCCCGCTTACGGCTGCCCTGGATAGTGGTTGTTTCAAATGGAGGCATTTGCCAGAACAGTACAGGATTTAGTACTGCCACTGGCAAGTCCCTCCTTTGTTGTGCATCAGAGACATTGGCGCAATGCTCCACCCCCACCCCCCCTGAAATGGACACTATGCTGACTACGCAGGGCTGCAGCGGGGACACTACGCTGACTGCGCTAGGCTGCCGTTGGTCGACGCTGACAGCGGCGGCCAACGGCACACCAACAAAAGATACAAGTTCGAAAGAAAAAAAACACGGTACTTGTTTCCTAGCACGGCCACAATCTTAAGTAATCGTGTCCCTTACTTAAGGGACACGATTACCCCCGATGGACCCGATTTCTTTTGAAATCAGGTCCATTTTGCCGGCTAGGAGACAATATCGGGGGCATCGCGTCGGTCGGGACCATTAACATTGGTCCCGACGCGACCGACGCGATGCCCCCGATATTTCCATAGGCTTCAATGTTAAAAAATATTTTAACATTGAAATCTTGTCGGGAAAGGTAAAATATCGGGGGCATCGCGTCGGTCGGGACCATTAACATTGGTCCCGACGCGATGCGACGCGATGCACCCGATTTTTGCATAGGCTTCAATGTTAAAATATTTTTTAACATTGAAATGCTGTAAAAATGTGAAAAAATGTGAAATGGGCCAATATGACCCATTTCACATTATAGATGTCCCCGTCGTGACCCCACGATAGACGCCAACCCGAAGCGTGGCGAGCGCAGGGGCGGCGGTACGCGTCCTCCGACCTTTTCATGCCCTACTATCCACGTCGGCGTGGAGTGAGAATAGAATAGTGTGGCGAGCGCAGCGAGCCACCGAGCCCGAAGCGTGGCGAGCGCAGCGAGCCCCGCGAGGGGACGCGGATACCTTCACAGTTATACGCGTCCCCTTGCGGGCTTCACAGGTGTCTGTGGCGACGCGGACACCTGTGAAGCCCGCGAAGGGACGCGTTTACCTGTGAAGGTATCCGCGTCCCCTCGCGGGGCTCGCTGCGCTCGCCACGCTTCGGGCTCGGTGGCTCGCTGCGCTCGCCACACTATTCTATTCTCACTCCACGCCGACGTGGATAGTAGGGCATGAAAAGGTCGGAGGACGCGTACCGCCGCCCCTCGCGGCCTCGCTGCGCTCGCCACGCTTCGGGTTGGCGTCTATCGTGGGCTGGGGTTAACGCGCTTAAATTTGGGGGGGTTGGGAATTTTTTTCATTGAATCCAATGTAAAATTGGGTCCCAGGGACCCAATTTACATTGGATTCAATGAAAAAAATCGGGTCAAAAATCGGTCGGTCGCGTCGATCGCATCGCATGCGACCAAATCGCATGCGATGCGATCGACCCGATTTTTCCGACACGACCACCCCGATCTGAATCGGTGTGGCCGTGCTAGGAAACAAGTACCAAAAACACAAATACAGTACAATAAAGAAAGGACAGGACTTACTCTCAGAAGGAGCGGCTGCGCTAGAGGTGGTGGGTGGGGTGGCTGTATCGGCCTCCATGTCTTCAAGCGGAGGCACTGTGGGAAAATGACAAAAATGCGAAAATGTGCTGTTTACTGTAAATAAAGTTACTGTACTCTTATTACTGTAAATGGGGCGGGGGTGGGTTTACAAAAAGGCGTGGACTGGATATTATAAAGTGCTGCGGCCGCTATAGTGTTCTTTATAAAATCCACTCTGCTCCAAAGTGGATAGGACCGCTGCGCTTGCCCCGCTTACGGCTGCCCTGGATAGTGGTTGTTTCAAATGGAGGCATTTGCCAGTACAGTACAGGATTTAGTACTGCCACTGGCAAGTGCCTCCTTTGTTGTGCATCAGAGGCATTGGCGCAACGCTCCACCCCCACCCCCCCTCACATGGACACTATGCTGACTACGCAGGGCTGCAGCGGGGACACTACGCTGACTGCGCTAGGCTGCCGTTGGTCAACGCTGACAGCGGCGGCCAACGGCACACCAAAAAAAGATAGAAGTTCGAAAGAAAAAAAAAAAACACAAATACAGTACAATAAAGAAAGGACGGGACTTACTCTCAGAAGGAGCGGCGTCGCTTGAGGTGGTGGGTGGGGCGGCTGTATCGGCCTCCAAGTCTTCAAGCGGAGGCACTGTGGGAAAATGACAAAAATGCGAAAAATGTGCTGTTTACTGTAAATAAAGTTACTGTACTCTTATTACTGTAAATGGGGCGGGGGTGGGTTTACAAAAAGGCGTGGACTGGATTTTATAAAGTGCTCCGGCCGCTATAGTGTACTTTATAAAATCCACTCCGCTCCAAAGTGGATAGGACCGCTGTGCTTGCCCCGCTTACGGCTGCCCTGGATAGTGGTTGTTTCAAATGGAGGCATTTGCCAGAACAGTACAGGATTTAGTACTGCCACTGGCAAGTGCCTCCTTTGTTGTGCATCAGAGGCATTGGCGCAACACTCCACCCCCACCCCCCCTCACATGGACACTATGCTGACTACGCAGGGCTGCAGCGGGGACACTACGCTGACTGCGCTAGGCTGCCGTTGGTCGACGCTGACAGCGGCGGCCAACGGCACACCAACAAAAGATACAAGTTCGAAAGAAAAAAAAAACACAAATACAGTACAATAAAGAAAGGACAGGACTTACTCTCAGAAGGAGCGGCGGCGCTTGAGGTGGTGGGTGGGGCGGCTGTATCGGCCTGCAAGTCTTCAAGCGGAGGCACTGTGGGAAAATGACAAAAATGCGAAAATGTGCTGTTTACTGTAAATAAAGTTACTGTACTCTTATTACTGTAAATGGGGCGGGGGTGGGTTACAAAAAGGCGTGGACTGGATTTTATAAAGTGCTGCGGCCGCTATAGTGTACTTTATAAAATCCACTCTGCTCCAAAGTGGATAGGACCGCTGCGCTTGCCCCGCTTACGGCTGCCCTGGATAGTGGTTGTTTCAAATGGAGGCATTTGCCAGTACAGTACAGGATTTAGTACTGCCACTGGCAAGTCCCTCCTTTGTTGTGCATCAGAGGCGTGGCGCAATGCTCCACCCCCACCCCCCCTCACATGGACACTATGCTGACTACGCAGGGCTGCAGCGGGGACACTACGCTGACTGCGCTAGGCTGCCGTTGGTCGACGCTGACAGCGGCGGCCAACGGCACACCAACAAAAGATACAAGTTCGAAAGAAAAAAAAAAACATAAATACAGTACAATAAAGAAAGGACGGGACTTACTCTCAGAAGGAGCGGCGTCGCTTGAGGTGGTGGGTGGGGCGGCTGTATCGGCCTCCATGTCTTCAAGCGGAGGCACTGTGGGAAAATGACAAAAAATGCGAAAATGTGCTGTTTACTGTAAATAAAGTTACTGTACTCTTATTACTGTAAATGGGGCGGGGGTGGGTTTACAAAAAGGCGTGGACTGGATTTTATAAAGTGCTCCGGCCGCTATAGTGTACTTTATAAATCCACTCCGCTCCAAAGTGGATAGGACCGCTGTGCTTGCCCCGCTTACGGCTGCCCTGGATAGTGGTTGTTTCAAATGGAGGCATTTGCCAGAACAGTACAGGATTTAGTACTGCCACTGGCAAGTCCCTCCTTTGTTGTGCATCAGAGACATTGGCGCAATGCTCCACCCCCACCCCCCTGAAATGGACACTATGCTGACTATGCAGGGCTGCAGCGGGGACACTACGCTGACTGCGCTAGGCTGCCGTTGGTCGACGCTGACAGCGGCGTCCAACGGCACACCAACAAAAGATACAAGTTCGAAAGAAAAAAAAAAACACAAATACAGTACAATAAAGAAAGGACAGGACTTACTCTCAGAAGGAGCGGCTGCGCTTGAGGTGGTGGGTGGGGCGGCTGTATCGGCCTCCATGTCTTCAAGCGGAGGCACTGTGGGAAAATGAAAAAAAATGCGAAAATGTGCTGTTTACTGTAAATAAAGTTACTGTACTCTTATTACTGTAAATGGGGCGGGGGTGGGTTTACAAAAAGGCGTGGACTGGATTTTATAAAGTGCTGCGGCCGCTATAGTGTACTTTATAAAATCCACTCCGCTCCAAAGTGGATAGGACCGCTGCGCTTGCCCCGCTTACGGCTGCCCTGGATAGTGGTTGTTTCAAATGGAGGCATTTGCCAGTACAGTACAGGATTTAGTACTGCCACTGGCAAGTGCCTCCTTTGTTGTGCATCAGAGGCATTGGCGCAATGCTCCACCCCCACCCCCCTGAAATGGACACTACGCTGACTACACAGAGCTGCAGCGGGGACACTACGCTGACTGCGCTAGGCTGCCGTTGGTCGACGCTGACAGCGGCGGCCAACGGCACACCAACAAAAGATACAAGTTCGAAAGAAAAAAAACACAAATACAGTACAATAAAGAAAGCACAGGACTTACTCTCAGAAGGAGCGGCGGCGCTTGAGGTGGTGGGTGGGGCGGCTGTATCGGCCTCCATGTCTTCAAGCGGAGGCACTGTGGGTAAATGACAAAATTGTGAAAATGTGCTGTTTACTGTAAATAAAGTTACTGTACTCTTATTACTGTAAATGGGGCGGGGGTGGGTTTACAAAAAGGCGTGGACTGGATTTTATAAAGTGCTGCGGCCGCTATAGTGTACTTTATAAAATCCACTCCGCTCCAAAGTGGATAGAACCGCTGCGCTTGCCCCGCTTACGGCTGCCCTGGATAGTGGTTGTTTCAAATGGAGGCATTTGCCAGTACAGTACAGGATTTAGTACTGCCACTGGCAAGTGCCTCCTTTGTTGTGCATCAGAGGCATTGGCGCAATGCTCCACCCCACCCCCCCTCACATGGACACTATGCTGACTACGCAGGGCTGCAGCGGGGACACTACGCTGACTGCGCTAGGCTGCCGTTGGTCGACGCTGACAGCGGCGGCCCAACGGCACACCAACAAAAGATACAAGTTCGAAAGAAAAAAAAAACACAAATACAGTACAATAAAGAAAGCACAGGACTTACTATCAGAAGGAGCGGCGGCGCTTGAGGTGGTGGGTGGGGCGGCTGTATCGGCCTTCATGTCTTCAAGCGGAGGCACTGTGGGAAAATGACAAAATTGTGAAAATGTGCTGTTTACTGTAAATAAAGTTACTGTACTCTTATTACTGTAAATGGGGCGGGGTGGGTTTACAAAAAGGCGTGGACTGGATTTTATAAAGTGCTGCGGCCGCTATAGTATACTTTATAAAATCCACTCCGCTCCAAAGTGGATAGGACCGCTGCGCTTGCCCCGCTTACGGATGCCCTGGATAGTGGTTGTTTCAAATGGAGGCATTTGCCAGTACAGTACAGGATTTAGTACTGCCACTGGCAAGTGCCTCCTTTGTTGTGCATCAGAGGCATTGGCGCAATGCTCCACCCCCACCCCCCCTGAAATGGACACTACGCTGACTACACAGAGCTGCAGCGGGGACACTACGCTGACTGCGCTAGGCTGCCGTTGGTCGACGCTGACAGCGGCGGCCAACGGCACACCAACAAAAGATACAAGTTCGAAAGAAAAAAAACCCCACAAATACAGTACAATAAAGAAAGGACAGGACTTACTCTCAGAAGGAGCGGCGGCGCTTGAGGTGGTGGGTGGGGCGGCTGTATCGGCCTCCATGTCTTCAAGCGGAGGCACTGTGGGAAAATGACAAAAATGCGAAAATGTGCTGTTTACTGTAAATAAAGTTACTGTACTCTTATTACTGTAAATGGGGCGGGGGTGGGTTTACAAAAAGGCGTGGACTGGATTTTATAAAGTGCTGCGGCCACTATAGTGTACTTTATAAAATCCACTCCGCTCCAAAGTGGATAGGACCGCTGCGCTTGCCCCACTTACGGCTGCAATGGATAGTGGTTGTTTCAAATGGAGGCATTTGCCAGTACAGTACAGGAGTTAGTACTGCCACTGGCAAGTCCCTCCTTTGTTGTGCATCAGAGGCATTGGCGCAATGCTCCACCCCCACCCCCCCCCTCACATGGACACTATGCTGACTACGCTAGGCTGCCGTTGGTCGACTCTGACAGCGGCGGCCAACGGCACACCAACAAAAGATACAAGTTCGAAAGAAAAAAAAAAACACAAATACAGTACAATAAAGAAAGGACAGGACTTACTCTCAGAAGGAGCGGCGGCGCTTAAGGTGGTGGGTGGTGCGGCTGTATCGGCCTCCATGTCTTCAAGCGGAGGCACTGTGGGAAAATGACAAAAATGCGAAAATGTGCTGTTTACTGTAAATAAAGTTACTGTACTCTTATTACTGTAAATGGGGCGGGGGTGGGTTTACAAAAAGGCGTGGACTGGATTTTATAAAGTGCTCCGGCCGCTATAGTGTACTTTATAAAATCCACTCCGCTCCAAAGTGGATAGGACCGCTGTGCTTGCCCCGCTTACGGCTGCCCTGGATAGTGGTTGTTTCAAATGGAGGCATTTGCCAGAACAGTACAGGATTTAGTACTGCCACTGGCAAGTGCCTCCTTTGTTGTGCATCAGAGGCATTGGCGCAACACTCCACCCCCACCCCCCCTCACATGGACACTATGCTGACTACGCAGGGCTGCAGCGGGGACACTACGCTGACTGCGCTAGGCTGCCGTTGGTCGACGCTGACAGCGGCGGCCAACGGCACACCAACAAAAGATACAAGTTCGAAAGAAAAAAAAAACACAAATACAGTACAATAAAGAAAGGACAGGACTTACTCTCAGAAGGAGCGGTGGCGCTTGAGGTGGTGGGTGGGGCGGCTGTATCGGCCTGCAAGTCTTCAAGCGGAGGCACTGTGGGAAAATGACAAAAATGCGAAAATGTGCTGTTTACTGTAAATAAAGTTACTGTACTCTTATTACTGTAAATGGGGCGGGGGTGGGTTTACAAAAAGGCGTGGACTGGATTTTATAAAGTGCTGCGGCCGCTATAGTATACTTTATAAAATCCACTCCGCTCCAAAGTGGATAGGACCGCTGCGCTTGCCCCGCTTACGGCTGCCCTGGATAGTGGTTGTTTCAAATGGAGGCATTTGCCAGTACAGTACAGGACTTAGTACTGCCACTGGCAAGTCCCTCCTTTGTTGTGCATCAGAGGCATTGGCGCAATGCTCCACCCCCACCCCCCCTCACATGTACACTATGCTGACTACGCAGGGCTGCAGCGGGGACACTACGCTGACTGCGCTAGGCTGCCGTTGGTCGACGCTGACAGCGGCGGCCAACGGCACACCAACAAAAGATACAAGTTCGAAAGAAAAAAAAAACACAAATACAGTACAATAAAGAAAGGACAGGACTTACTCTCAGAAGGAGCGGTGGCGCTTGAGGTGGTGGGTGGGGCGGCTGTATCGGCCTGCAAGTCTTCAAGCGGAGGCACTGTGGGAAAATGACAAAAATGCGAAAATGTGCTGTTTACTGTAAATAAAGTTACTGTACTCTTATTACTGTAAATGGGGCGGGGGTGGGTTTACAAAAAGGCGTGGACTGGATTTTATAAAGTGCTGCGGCCGCTATAGTATACTTTATAAAATCCACTCCGCTCCAAAGTGGATAGGACCGCTGCGCTTGCCCCGCTTACGGCTGCCCTGGATAGTGGTTGTTTCAAATGGAGGCATTTGCCAGTACAGTACAGGACTTAGTACTGCCACTGGCAAGTCCCTCCTTTGTTGTGCATCAGAGGCATTGGCGCAATGCTCCACCCCCACCCCCCCTCACATGTACACTATGCTGACTACGCAGGGCTGCAGCGGGGACACTACGCTGACTGCGCTAGGCTGCCGTTGGTCGACGCTGACAGCGGCGGCCAACGGCACACCAACAAAAGATACAAGTTCGAAAGAAAAAAAAAACATAAATACAGTACAATAAAGAAAGGACAGGACTTACTCTCAGAAGGAGCGGCGTCGCTTGAGGTGGTGGGTGGGGCGGCCGTATCGGCCTCCAAGTCTTCAAGCGGAGGCACTGTGGGAAAATGACAAAAATGCGAAAATGTGCTGTTTACTGTAAATAAAGTTACTGTACTCTTATTACTGTAAATGGGGCGGGGGTGGGTTTACAAAAAGGCGTGGACTGGATTTTATAAATTGCTGAGGCCGCTATAGTATACTTTATAAAATCCACTCCGCTCCAAAGTGGATAGGACTGCTGCGCTTGCCACGCTTAAGGATGCCCTGGATAGTGGTTGTTTCAAATGGAGGCATTTGCCAGAACAGTACAGGATTTAGTACTGCCACTGGCAAGTCCCTCCTTTGTTGTGCATCAGAGACATTGGCGCAATGCTCCACCCCCACCCCCCCTGAAATGGACACTATGCTGACTATGCAGGGCTGCAGCGGGGACACTACGCTGACTGCGCTAGGCTGCCGTTGGTCGACGCTGACAGCGGCGGCCAACGGCACACCAACAAAAGATACAAGTTCGAAAGAAAAAAAACACGGTACTTGTTTCCTAGCACGGCCACAATCTTAAGTAATCGTGTCCCTTACTTAAGGGACACGATTACCCCCGATGGACCCGATTTCTTTTGAAATCAGGTCCATTTTGCCGGCTAGGAGACAATATCGGGGGCATCGCGTCGGTCGGGACCATTAACATTGGTCCCGACGCGACCGACGCAATGCCCCCGATATTTCCATAGGCTTCAATGTTAAAAAATATTTTAACATTGAAATCTTGTCGGGAAAGGTAAAATATCGGGGGCATCGCGTCGGTCGGGACCATTAACATTGGTCCCGACGCGATGCGACGCGATGCACCCGATTTTTGCATAGGCTTCAATGTTAAAATATTTTTTAACATTGAAATGCTGTAAAAATGTGAAAAAATGTGAAATGGGGCAATATGACCCATTTCACATTATAAATGTCCCCGTCGTGACCCCACGATAGACGCCAACCCGAAGCGTGGCGAGCGCAGCGAGCCAGCGAGGGGCGGCGGTACGCGTCCTCCGACCTTTTCATGCCCTACTATCCACGTCGGCGTGGAGTGAGAATAGAATAGTGTGGCGAGCGCAGCGAGCCACCGAGCCCGAAGCGTGGCGAGCGCAGCGAGCCCCGCGAGGGGACGCGGATACCTTCACAGATATACGCGTCCCCTTGCGGGCTTCACAGGTGTCTGTGGCGACGCGGACACCTGTGAAGCCCGCGAAGGGACGCGTTTACCTGTGAAGGTATCCGCGTCCCCTCGCGGGGCTCGCTGCGCTCGCCACGCTTCGGGCTCGGTGGCTCGCTGCGCTCGCCACACTATTCTATTCTCACTCCACGCCAACGTGGATAGTAGGGCATGAAAAGGTCGTAGGACGCGTACCGCCGCCCCTCGCGGGCTCGCTGCGCTCGCCACGCTTCGGGTTGGCGTCTATCGTGGGCTGGGGTTAACGCGCTTAAATTTGGGGGGGTTGGGAATTTTTTTCATTGAATCCAATGTAAAATTGGGTCCCAGGGACCCAATTTACATTGGATTCAATGAAAAAAATCGGGTCAAAAATCGGTCGGTCGCGTCGATCGCATCGCATGCGACCAAATCGCATGCGATGCGATCGACCCGATTTTTCCGACACGACCACCCCGATCTGAATCGGTGTGGCCGTGCTAGGAAACAAGTACCAAAAACACAAATACAGTACAATAAAGAAAGGACAGGACTTACTCTCAGAAGGAGCGGCTGCGCTAGAGGTGGTGGGTGGGGTGGCTGTATCGGCCTCCATGTCTTCAAGCGGAGGCACTGTGGGAAAATGACAAAAATGCGAAAATGTGCTGTTTACTGTAAATAAAGTTACTGTACTCTTATTACTGTAAATGGGGCGGGGGTGGGTTTACAAAAAGGCGTGGACTGGATATTATAAAGTGCTGCGGCCGCTATAGTGTTCTTTATAAAATCCACTTTGCTCCAAAGTGGATAGGACCGCTGCGCTTGCCCCGCTTACGGCTGCCCTGGATAGTGGTTGTTTCAAATGGAGGCATTTGCCAGTACAGTACAGGATTTAGTACTGCCACTGGCAAGTGCCTCCTTTGTTGTGCATCAGAGGCATTGGCGCAACGCTCCACCCCCACCCCCCCTCACATGGACACTATGCTGACTACGCAGGGCTGCAGCGGGGACACTACGCTGACTGCGCTAGGCTGCCGTTGGTCAACGCTGACAGCGGCGGCCAACGGCACACCAAAAAAAGATAGAAGTTCGAAAGAAAAAAAAAACACAAATACAGTACAATAAAGAAAGGACAGGACTTACTCTCAGAAGGAGCGGCTGCGCTTGAGGTGGTGGGTGGGGTGGCTGTATCGGCCTCCATGTCTTCAAGCGGAGGCACTGTGGGAAAATGACAAAAATGCGAAAATGTGCTGTTTACTGTAAATAAAGTTACTGTACTCTTATTACTGTAAATGGGGCGGGGGTGGGTTTACAAAAAGGCGTGGACTGGATTTTATAAAGTGCTGCGGCCGCTATAGTGTACTTTATAAAATCCACTCTGCTCCAAAGTGGATAGGACCGCTGCGCTTGCCCCGCTTACGGCTGCCCTGGATAGTGGTTGTTTCAAATGGAGGCATTTGCCAGTACAGTACAGGATTTAGTACTGCCACTGGCAAGTCCCTCCTTTGTTGTGCATCAGAGGCATTGGCGCAATGCTCCACCCCCACCCCCCCTCACATGGACACTATGCTGACTACGCAGGGCTGCAGCGGGGACACTACGCTGACTGCGCTAGGCTGCCGTTGGTCGACGCTGACAGCGGCGGCCAACGGCACACCAACAAAAGATACAAGTTCGAAAGAAAAAAAAAACATAAATACAGTACAATAAAGAAAGGACGGGACTTACTCTCAGAAGGAGCGGCGTCGCTTGAGGTGGTGGGTGGGGCGGCTGTATCGGCCTCCATGTCTTCAAGCGGAGGCACTGTGGGAAAATGACAAAAATGCGAAAATGTGCTGTTTACTGTAAATAAAGTTACTGTACTCTTATTACTGTAAATGGGGCGGGGGTGGGTTTACAAAAAGGCGTGGACTGGATTTTATAAAGTGCTGCGGCCGCTATAGTGTACTTTATAAAATCCACTCTGCTCCAAAGTGGATAGGACCGCTGCGCTTGCCCCGCTTACGGCTGCCCTGGATAGTGGTTGTTTCAAATGGAGGCATTTGCCAGTACAGTACAGGATTTAGTACTGCCACTGGCAAGTCCCTCCTTTGTTGTGCATCAGAGGCATTGGCGCAATGCTCCACCCCCACCCCCCCTCACATGGACACTATGCTGACTACGCAGGGCTGCAGCGGGGACACTACGCTGACTGCGCTAGGCTGCCGTTGGTCGACGCTGACAGCGGCGTCCAACGGCACACCAACAAAAGATACAAGTTCGAAAGAAAAAAAAACACAAATACAGTACAATAAAGAAAGGACAGGACTTACTCTCAGAAGGAGCGGCTGCGCTTGAGGTGGTGGGTGGGGCGGCTGTATCGGCCTCCATGTCTTCAAGCGGAGGCACTGTGGGAAAATGAAAAAAATGCGAAAATGTGCTGTTTACTGTAAATAAAGTTACTGTACTCTTATTACTGTAAATGGGGCGGGGGTGGGTTTACAAAAAGGCGTGGACTGGATTTTATAAAGTGCTGCGGCCGCTATAGTGTACTTTATAAAATCCACTCCGCTCCAAAGTGGATAGGACCGCTGCGCTTGCCCCGCTTACGGCTGCCCTGGATAGTGGTTGTTTCAAATGGAGGCATTTGCCAGTACAGTACAGGATTTACAGTAGTACTGCCACTGGCAAGTGCCTCCTTTGTTGTGCATCAGAGGCATTGGCGCAATGCTCCACCCCCACCCCCCTGAAATGGACACTACGCTGACTACACAGAGCTGCAGCGGGGACACTACGCTGACTGCGCTAGGCTGCCGTTGGTCGACGCTGACAGCGGCGGCCAACGGCACACCAACAAAAGATACAAGTTCGAAAGAAAAAAAAAACACAAATACAGTACAATAAAGAAAGCACAGGACTTACTCTCAGAAGGAGCGGCGGCGCTTGAGGTGGTGGGTGGGGCGGCTGTATCGGCCTTCATGTCTTCAAGCGGAGGCACTGTGGGTAAATGACAAAATTGTGAAAATGTGCTGTTTACTGTAAATAAAGTTACTGTACTCTTATTACTGTAAATGGGGCGGGGTGGGTTTACAAAAAGGCGTGGACTGGATTTTATAAAGTGCTGCGGCCGCTATAGTGTACTTTATAAAATCCACTCCGCTCCAAAGTGGATAGAACCGCTGCGCTTGCCCCGCTTACGGCTGCCCTGGATAGTGGTTGTTTCAAATGGAGGCATTTGCCAGTACAGTACAGGATTTAGTACTGCCACTGGCAAGTGCCTCCTTTGTTGTGCATCAGAGGCATTGGCGCAATGCTCCACCCCCACCCCCCCTCACATGGACACTATGCTGACTACGCAGGGCTGCAGCGGGGACACTACGCTGACTGCGCTAGGCTGCCGTTGGTCGACGCTGACAGCGGCGGCCAACGGCACACCAACAAAAGATACAAGTTCGAAAGAAAAAAAAAACACAAATACAGTACAATAAAGAAAGCACAGGACTTACTCTCAGAAGGAGCGGCGGCGCTTGAGGTGGTGGGTGGGGCGGCTGTATCGGCCTTCATGTCTTCAAGCGGAGGCACTGTGGGAAAATGACAAAATTGTGAAAATGTGCTGTTTACTGTAAATAAAGTTACTGTACTCTTATTACTGTAAATGGGGCGGGGTGGGTTTACAAAAAGGCGTGGACTTGATTTTATAAAGTGCTGCGGCCGCTATAGTATACTTTATAAAATCCACTCCGCTCCAAAGTGGATAGGACCGCTGCGCTTGCCCCGCTTACGGATGCCCTGGATAGTGGTTGTTTCAAATGGAGGCATTTGCCAGTACAGTACAGGATTTAGTACTGCCACTGGCAAGTGCCTCCTTTGTTGTGCATCAGAGGCATTGGCGCAATGCTCCACCCCCACCCCCCTTGAAATGGACACTACGCTGACTACACAGAGCTGCAGCGGGGACACTACGCTGACTGCGCTAGGCTGCCGTTGGTCGACGCTGACAGCGGCGGCCAACGGCACACCAACAAAAGATACAAGTTCGAAAGAAAAAACCCCCCACAAATACAGTACAATAAAGAAAGGACAGGACTTACTCTCAGAAGGAGCGGCGGCGCTTGAGGTGGTGGGTGGGGCGGCTGTATCGGCCTCCATGTCTTCAAGCAGAGGCACTGTGGGAAAATGACAAAAATGCGAAAATGTGCTGTTTACTGTAAATAAAGTTACTGTACTCTTATTACTGTAAATGGGGCGGGGGTGGGTTTACAAAAAGGCGTGGACTGGATTTTATAAAGTGCTGCGGCCACTATAGTGTACTTTATAAAATCCACTCCGCTCCAAAGTGGATAGGACCGCTGCGCTTGCCCCACTTACGGCTGCAATGGATAGTGGTTGTTTCAAATGGAGGCATTTGCCAGAACAGTACAGGAGTTAGTACTGCCACTGGCAAGTCCCTCCTTTGTTGTGCATCAGAGGCATTGGCGCAATGCTCCACCCCCACCCCCCCCCCTCACATGGACACTATGCTGACTACGCTAGGCTGCCGTTGGTCGACTCTGACAGCGGCGGCCAACGGCACACCAACAAAAGATACAAGTTCGAAAGAAAAAAAAAACACAAATACAGTACAATAAAGAAAGGACAGGACTTACTCTCAGAAGGAGCGGCGGCGCTTAAGGTGGTGGGTGGTGCGGCTGTATCGGCCTCCATGTCTTCAAGCGGAGGCACTGTGGGAAAATGACAAAAATGCGAAAATGTGCTGTTTACTGTAAATAAAGTTACTGTACTCTTATTACTGTAAATGGGGCGGGGGTGGGTTTACAAAAAGGCGTGGACTGGATTTTATAAAGTGCTGCGGCCACTATAGTGTACTTTATAAAATCCACTCCGCTCCAAAGTGGATAGGACCGCTGCGCTTGCCCCACTTACGGCTGCAATGGATAGTGGTTGTTTCAAATGGAGGCATTTGCCAGTACAGTACAGGAGTTAGTACTGCCACTGGCAAGTCCCTACTTTGTTGTGTATCAGAGGCATTGGCGCAATGCTCCACCCCCACCCCCCCTCACATGGACACTATGCTGACTACGCTAGGCTGCCGTTGGTCGACGCTGACAGCGGCGGCCAACGGCACACCAACAAAAGATACAAGTTCGAAAGAAAAAAACACAAATACAGTACAATAAAGAAAAGACAGGACTTACTCTCAGAAGGAGCGGCGGCGCTTGAGGTGGTGGGTGGGGCGGCTGTATCGGCCTCCATGTCTTCAAGCGGAGGCACTGTGGGAAAATGACAAAAATGCGAAAATGTGCTGTTTACTGTAAATAAAGTTACTGTACTCTTATTATTGTAAATGGGGCGGGGGTGGGTTTACAAAAAGGCGTGGACTGGATTTTATAAAGTGCTGCGGCCACTATAGTGTACTTTATAAAATCCACTCCGCTCCAAAGTGGATAGGACCGCTGCGCTTGCCCCGCTTACGGCTGCCCTGGTTAGTGGTTGTTTCAAATGGAGGCAATTGCCAGTACAGTACAGGATTTAGTACTGCCACTGGCAAGTGCCTCCTTTGTTGTGCATCAGACTCATTGGCGCAACGCTCCACCCCCACCCCCCCTCACATGGACACTATGCTGACTACGCAGGGCTGCAGCGGGGACACTACGTTGACTGCGCTAGGCTGCCGTTGGTCGACGCTGACAGTGGCGGCCAATGGCACACCAAAAAAAGATAGAAGTTCGAAAGAAAAAAAAAACACAAATACAGTACAATAAAGAAAGGACAGGACTTACTCTCAGAAGGAGCGGCGGCGCTTGAGGTGGTGGGTGGGGCGGCTGTATCGGCCTGCAAGTCTTCAAGCGGAGGCACTGTGGGAAAATGACAAAAATGCGCTGTTTACTGTAAATAAAGTTACTGTACTCTTATTACTGTAAATGGGGCGGGGGTGGGTTTACAAAAAGGCGTGGACTGGATTTTATAAAGTGCTGCGGCCGCTATAGTGTACTTTATAAAATCCACTCCGCTCCAAAGTGGATAGGACCGCTGCGCTTGCCCCGCTTACGGCTGCCCTGGATAGTGGTTGTTTCAAATGGAGGCATTTGCCAGTACAGTACAGGATTTAGTACTGCCACTGGCAAGTGCCTCCTTTGTTGTGCATCAGAGGCATTGGCGCAACGCTCCACCCCCACCCCCCCTCACATGGACACTATGCTGACTATGCAGGGCTGCAGCGGGGACACTACGCTGACTGCGCTAGGCTGCCGTTGGTCGACGCTGACAGTGGCGGCCAATGGCACACCAAAAAAAGATAGAAGTTCGAAAGAAAAAAAAAACACAAATACAGTACAATAAAGAAAGGACAGGACTTACTCTCAGAAGGAGCGACGGCGCTTGAGGTGGTGGGTGGGGCGGCTGTATCGGCCTGCAAGTCTTCAAGTGGAGGCACTGTGGGAAAATGACAAAAATGCGCTGTTTACTGTAAATAAAGTTACTGTACTCTTATTACTGTAAATGGGGTGGGGGTGGGTTTACAAAAAGGCGTGGACTGGATTTTATAAATTGCTGCGGCCGCTATAGTATACTTTATAAAATCCACTCCGCTCCAAAGTGGATAGGACCGCTGCGCTTGCCCCGCTTACGGCTGCCCTGGATAGTGGTTGTTTCAAATGGAGGCATTTGCCAGTACAGTACAGGATTTAGTACTGCCACTGGCAAGTCCCTCCTTTGTTGTGCATCAGAGGCATTGGCGCAATGCTCCACCCCCACCCCCCCTGAAATGGAAACTATGCTGACTACGCAGGGCTGCAGCGGGGACACTACGCTGACTGCTCTAGGCTGCCGTTGGTCGACGCTGACAGCGGCGGCCAACGGCACACCAACAAAAGATACAAGTTCGAAAGAAAAAAAAACATAAATACAGTACAATAAAGAAAGGACAGGACTTACTCTCAGAAGGAGCGGCGGCGCTTGAGGTGGTGGGTGGGGCGGCTGTATCGGCCTCCAAGTCTTCAAGCGGAGGCACTGTGGGAAAATGACAAAAATGCGAAAATGTGCTGTTTACTGTAAATAAAGTTACTGTACTCTTATTACTGTAAATGGGGCGGGGGTGGGTTTACATAAAGGCGTGGACTGGATTTTATAAAGTGCTGCGGCCGCTATAGTATACTTTATAAAATCCACTCCGCTCCAAAGTGGATAGGACCGATGCGCTTGCCCCGCTTACGGCTGCCCTGGATAGTGGTTGTTTCAAATGGAGGCATTTGCCAGTACAGTACAGGATTTAGTACTGCCACTGGCAAGTGCCTCCTTTGTTGTGCATCAGAGGCATTGGCGCAATGCTCCACCCCCACCCCCCCTGAAATGGACACTACGCTGACTACACAGAGCTGCAGCGGGGACACTACGCTGACTGCGCTAGGCTGCCGTTGGTCGACGCTGACAGCGGCGGCCAACGGCACACCAACAAAAGATACAAGTTCGAAAAAAAAAAAAAAACACAAATACAGTACAATAAAGAAAGGACAGGACTTACTCTCAGAAGGAGCGGCGGCGCTTGAGGTGGTGGGTGGGGCGGCTGTATCGGCCTCCATGTCTTCAAGCGGAGGCACTGTGGGAAAATGACAAAAATGCGAAAATGTGCTGTTTACTGTAAATAAAGTTACTGTACTCTTATTACTGTAATTGGGGCGGGGGTGGGTTTACAAAAAGGCGTGGACTGGATTTTATAAAGTGCTGCGGCCGCTATAGTGTACTTTATAAAATCCACTCCGCTCCAAAGTGGATAGGACCGCTGCGCTTGCCTCGCTTATGGCTGCCCTGGATAGTGGTTGTTTCAAATGGAGGCAATTGCCAGTACAGTACAGGATTTAGTACTGCCACTGGCAAGTGCCTCCTTTGTTGTGCATCAGACGCATTGGCGCAACGCTCCACCCCCACCCCCCCTCACATGGACACTATGCTGACTACGCAGGGCTGCAGCGGGGACACTACGTTGACTGCGCTAGGCTGCCGTTGGTCGACGCTGACAGCGGCGGCCAACGGCACACCAACAAAAGATACAAGTTCGAAAGAAAAAAAAAACACAAATACAGTAAAATAAAGAAAGGACAGGACTTACTCTCAGAAGGAGCGGCGGCGCTTGAGGTGGTGTGTGGGGCGGCTGTATCGGCCTGCAAGTCTTCAAGCGGAGGCACTGTGGGAAAATGACAAAAATGCGAAAATGTGCTGTTTACTGTAAATAAAGTTACTGTACTCTTATTACTGTAAATGGGGCGGGGGTGGGTTTACAAAAAGGCGTGGACTGGATTTTATAAAGTGCTGCGGCCGCTATAGTATACTTTATAAAATCCACTCCGCTCCAAAGTGGATAGGACCGATGCGCTTGCCCCGCTTACGGCTGCCCTGGATAGTGGTTGTTTCAAATGGAGGCATTTGCCAGTACAGTACAGGACTTAGTACTGCCACTGGCAAGTCCCTCCTTTGTTGTGCATCAGAGGCATTGGCGCAATGCTCCACCCCCCCCCCCCCCCCTCACATGGACACTATGCTGACTACGCTAGGTTGCCGTTGGTCGACGCTGACAGCGGCGGCCAACGGCACACCAACAAAAGATACAAGTTCGAAAAAAAAAAAAACACAAATACAGTACAATAAAGAAAGGACAGGACTTACTCTCAGAAGGAGCGGCGGCGCTTGAGGTGGTGGGTGGGGCGGCTGTATCGGCCTCCATGTCTTCAAGCGGAGGCACTGTGGGAAAATGACAAAAATGCGAAAATGTACTGTTTACTGTAAATAAAGTTACTGTACTCTTATTACTGTAAATGGGGCGGGGGTGGGTTTACAAAAAGGCGTGGACTGGATTTTATAAAGTGCTGCGGCCACTATAGTGTACTTTATAAAATCCACTCCACTCCAAAGTGGATAGGACCGCTGCGCTTGCCCCGCTTACAGCTGCCCTGGATAGTGGTTGTTTCAAATGGAGGCAATTGCCAGTACAGTACAGGATTTAGTACTGCCACTGGCAAGTGCCTCCTTTGTTGTGCATCAGACTCATTGGCGCAACGCTCCACCCCCACCCCCCCTCACATGGACACTATGCTGACTACGCAGGGCTGCAGCGGGGACACTACGCTGACTGCGCTAGGCTGCCGTTGGTCGACGCTGACAGCGGCGGCCAACGGCACACCAACAAAAGATACAAGTTCGAAAGAAAAAAAAACATAAATACAGTACAATAAAGAAAGGACAGGACTTACTCTCAGAAGGAGCGGCGGCGCTAGAGGTGGTGGGTGGGGCGGCTGTATCGGCCTCCAAGTCTTCAAGCGGAGGCACTGTGGGAAAATGACAAAAATGCGAAAATGTGCTGTTTACTGTAAATAAAGTTACTGTACTCTTATTACTGTAAAAGGGGCGGGGGTGGGTTTACATAAAGGCGTGGACTGGATTTTATAAAGTGCTGCGGCCGCTATAGTGTACTTTATAAAATCCACTCCACTCCAAAGTGGATAGGACCGCTGCGCTTGCCCCGCTTACGGCTGCCCTGGATAGTGGTTGTTTCAAATGGAGGCATTTGCCAGTACAGTACAGGATTTAGTACTGCCACTGGCAAGTGCCTCCTTTGTTGTGCATCAGAGGCATTGGCGCAATGCTCCACCCCCACCCCCCCTGAAATGGACACTACGCTGACTACACAGAGCTGCAGCGGGGACACTATGCTGACTGCGCTAGGCTGCCGTTGGTCGACGCTGACAGCGGCGGCCAACGGCACACCAACAAAAGATACTAGTTCGAAAAAAAAAAAAAAACACAAATACAGTACAATAAAGAAAGGACAGGACTTACTCTCAGAAGGAGCGGCGGCGCTTGAGGTGGTGGGTGGGGCGGCTGTATCGGCCTCCATGTCTTCAAGCGGAGGCACTGTGGGAAAATGACAAAAATGCGAAAATGTGCTGTTTACTGTAAATAAAGTTACTGTACTCTTATTACTGTAAATGGGGCGGGGGTGGGTTTACAAAAAGGCGTGGACTGGATTTTATAAAGTGCTGCGGCCGCTATAGTGTACTTTATAAAATCCACTCCGCTCCAAAGTGGATAGGACCGCTGCGCTTGCCTCGCTTATGGCTGCCCTGGATAGTGGTTGTTTCAAATGGAGGCAATTGCCAGTACAGTACAGGATTTAGTACTGCCACTGGCAAGTGCCTCCTTTGTTGTGCATCAGACGCATTGGCGCAACGCTCCACCCCCACCCCCCCTCACATGGACACTATGCTGACTACGCAGGGCTGCAGCGGGGACACTACGTTGACTGCGCTAGGCTGCCGTTGGTCGACGCTGACAGCGGCGGCCAACGGCACACCAACAAAAGATACAAGTTCGAAAGAAAAAAAAAACACAAATACAGTAAAATAAAGAAAGGACAGGACTTACTCTCAGAAGGAGCGGCGGCGCTTGAGGTGGTGGGTGGGGCGGCTGTATCGGCCTGCAAGTCTTCAAGCGGAGGCACTGTGGGAAAATGACAAAAATGCGAAAATGTGCTGTTTACTGTAAATAAAGTTACTGTACTCTTATTACTGTAAATGGGGCGGGGGTGGGTTTACAAAAAGGCGTGGACTGGATTTTATAAAGTGCTGCGGCCGCTATAGTATACTTTATAGAATCCACTCCGCTCCAAAGTGGATAGGACCAATGCGCTTGCCCCGCTTACGGCTGCCCTGGATAGTGGTTGTTTCAAATGGAGGCATTTGCCAGTACAGTACAGGACTTAGTACTGCCACTGGCAAGTCCCTCCTTTGTTGTGCATCAGAGGCATTGGCGCAATGCTCCACCCCCACCCCCCCCTCACATGGACACTATGCTGACTACGCTAGGCTGCCGTTGGTCGACGCTGACAGCGGCGGCCAACGGCACACCAACAAAAGATACAAGTTCGAAAAAAAAAAAAAACACAAATACAGTACAATAAAGAAAGGACAGGACTTACTCTCAGAAGGAGCGGCGGCGCTTGAGGTGGTGGGTGGGGCGGCTGTATCGGCCTCCATGTCTTCAAGCGGATGCACTGTGGGAAAATGACAAAAATGCGAAAATGTACTGTTTACTGTAAATAAAGTTACTGTACTCTTATTACTGTAAATGTGGCGGGGGTGGGTTTACAAAAAGGCATGGACTGGATTTTATAAAGTGCTGCGGCCACTATAGTGTACTTTATAAAATCCACTCCGCTCCAAAGTGGATAGGACCGCTGCGCTTGCCCCGCTTACGGCTGCCCTGGATAGTGGTTGTTTCAAATGGAGGCAATTGCCAGTACAGTACAGGATTTAGTACTGCCACTGGCAAGTGCCTCCTTTGTTGTGCATCAGACTCATTGGCGCAACGCTCCACCCCCACCCCCCTCACATGGACACTATGCTGACTACGCAGGGCTGCAGCGTGGACACTACGTTGACTGCGCTAGGCTGCCGTTGGTCGACGCTGACAGCGGCGGCCAACGGCACACCAACAAAAGATACAAGTTCGAAAGAAAAAAAAACACAAATACAGTACAATAAAGAAAGGACAGGACTTACTCTCAGAAGGAGCGGCGGCGCTTGAGGTGGTGGGTGGGGCGGCTGTATCGGCCTGCAAGTCTTCAAGCGGAGGCACTGTGGAAAAATGACAAAAATGCGAAAATGTGCTGTTTACTGTAAATAAAGTTACTGTACTCTTATTACTGTAAATGGGGCGGGGGTGGGTTTACAAAAAGGCGTGGACTGGATTTTATAAAGTGCTGCGGCCGCTATAGTATACTTTATAAAATCCACTCCGCTCCAAAGTGGATAGGACCGATGCGCTTGCCCCGCTTACGGCTGCCCTGGATAGTGGTTGTTTCAAATGGAGGCATTTGCCAGTACAGTACAGGATTTAGTACTGCCACTGGCAAGTCCCTCCTTTGTTGTGCATCAGAGGCATTGGCGCAATGCTCCACCCCCACCCCCCCCTCACATGGACACTATGCTGACTACGCTAGGCTGCCGTTGGTCGACGCTGACAGCGGCGGCCAACGGCACACCAACAAAAGATACAAGTTCGAAAAAAAAAAACACAAATACAGTACAATAAAGAAAGGACAGGACTTACTCTCAGAAGGAGCGGCGGCGCTTGAGGTGGTGGGTGGGGCGGCTGTATCGGCCTCCATGTCTTCAAGTGGAGGCACTGTGGAAAAATGACAAAAATGCGAAAATGTGCTGTTTACTGTAAATAAAGTTACTGTACTCTTATTACTGTAAATGGGGCGGGGGTGGGTTTACAAAAAGGCGTGGACTGGATTTTATAAAGTGCTGCGGCCACTATAGTGTACTTTATAAAATCCACTCCGCTCCAAAGTGGATAGGACCACTGCGCTTGCCCCGCTTACGGCTGCCCTGGATAGTGGTTGTTTCAAATGGAGGCATTTGCCAGAACAGTACAGGATTTAGTACTGCCACTGGCAAGTCCCTCCTTTGTTGTGCATCAGAGGCATTGGCGCAATGCTCCACCCCCACCCCCCCTGAAATGGACACTATGCTGACTATGCAGGGCTGCAGCGGGGACACTACGCTGACTGCGCTAGGCTGCCGTTGGTCGACGCTGACAGCGGCGGCCAACGGCACACCAACAAAAGATACAAGTTCGAAAGAAAAAAACACAAATACAGTACAATAAAGAAAGGACAGGACTTACTCTCAGAAGGAGCGGCGGCGCTTGAGGTGGTGGGTGGGGCGGCTGTATCGGCCTCCATGTCTTCAAGTGGAGGCACTGTGGAAAAATGACAAAAATGCGAAAATGTGCTGTTTACTGTAAATAAAGTTACTGTACTCTTATTACTGTAAATGGGGCGGGGGTGGGTTTACAAAAAGGCGTGGACTGGATTTTATAAAGTGCTGCGGCCACTATAGTGTACTTTATAAAATCCACTCCGCTCCAAAGTGGATAGGACCACTGTGCTTGCCCCGCTTACGGCTGCCCTGGATAGTGGTTGTTTCAAATGGAGGCATTTGCCAGAACAGTACAGGATTTAGTACTGCCACTGGCAAGTCCCTCCTTTGTTGTGCATCAGAGGCATTGGCGCAATGCTCCACCCCCACCCCCCCTGAAATGGACACTATGCTGACTATGCAGGGCTGCAGCGGGGACACTACGCTGACTGCGCTAGGCTGCCGTTGGTCGACGCTGACAGCGGCGGCCAACGGCACACCAACAAAAGATACAAGTTCGAAAGAAAAAAAAACACAAATACAGTACAATAAAGAAAGGACAGGACTTACTCTCAGAAGGAGCGGCGGCGCTTGAGGTGGTGGGTGGGGCGGCTGTATCGGCCTCCATGTCTTCAAGCGGAGGCACTGTGGGAAAATGACAAAAATGCGAAAATGTGCTGTTTACTGTAAATAAAGTTACTGTACTCTTATTACTGTAAATGGGGCGGGGGTGGGTTTACAAAAAGGCGTGGACTGGATTTTATAAAGTGCTGCGGCCACTATAGTGTACTTTATAAAATCCACTCCGCTCCAAAGTGGATAGGACCGCTGCGCTTGCCCCGCTTACGGCTGCCCTGGATAGTGGTTGTTTCAAATGGAGGCATTTGCCAGAACAGTACAGGATTTAGTACTGCCACTGGCAAGTGCCTAATTTGTTGTGCATCAGAGGCATTGGCGCAACGCTCCACCCCCACCCCCCCTCACATGGACACTATGCTGACTACGCAGGGCTGCAGCGGGGACACTACGCTGACTGCGCTAGGCTGCCGTTGGTCGACGCTGACAGCGGCGGCCAACGGCACACCAACAAAAGATACAAGTTCGAAAGAAAAAAAAAACACAAATACAGTACAATAAAGAAAGCACAGGACTTACTCTCAGAAGGAGCGGCGGCGCTTGAGGTGGTGGGTGGGGCGGCTGTATCGGCCTGCAAGTCTTCAAGCGGAGGCACTGTGGGAAAATGACAAAAATGCGAAAATGTGCTGTTTACTGTAAATAAAGTTACTGTACTCTTATTACTGTAAATGGGGCGGGGGTGGGTTTACAAAAAGGCGTGGACTGGATTTTATAAAGTGCTGCGGCCGCTATAGTATACTTTATAAAATCCACTCCGCTCCAAAGTGGATAGGACCGCTGCGCTTGCCCCGCTTACGGCTGCCCTGGATAGTGGTTGTTTCAAATGGAGGCATTTGCCAGTACAGTACAGGATTTAGTACTGCCACTGGCAAGTCCCTCCTTTGTCGTGCATCAGAGGCATTGGCGCAATGCTCCACCCCCACCCCCCCTCACATGGACACTATGCTGACTACGCAGGGCTGCAGCGGGGACACTACGCTGACTGCGCTAGGCTGCCGTTGGTCGACGCTGACAGCGGCGGCCAACGGCACACCAACAAAAGATACAAGTTCGAAAGAAAAAAAAAACATAAATACAGTACAATAAAGAAAGGACAGGACTTACTCTCAGAAGGAGCGGCGGCGCTTGAGGTGGTGGGTGGGGCGGCTGTATCGGCCTCCATGTCTTCAAGAGGAGGCACTGTGGGAAATTGACAAAAATGCGAAAATGTGCTGTTTACTGTAAATAAAGTTACTGTACTCTTATTACTGTAAATGGGGCGGGGGTGGGTTTACAAAAAGGCGTGGACTGGATTTTATAAAGTGCTGCGGCCGCTATAGTGTACTTTATAAAATCCACTCCGCTCCAAAGTGGATAGGACCGCTGCGCTTGCCCCGCTTACGGCTGCCCTGGATAGTGGTTGTTTCAAATGGAGGCATTTGCCAGTACAGTACAGGATTTAGTACTGCCACTGGCAAGTGCCTCCTTTGTTGTGCATCAGAGGCATTGGCGCAATGCTCCACCCCCACCCCCTGAAATGGACACTACGCTGACTATGCAGGGCTGCAGCGGGGACACTACACTGACTGCGCTAGGCTGCCGTTGGTCGACGCTGACAGCGGCGGCCAACGGCACACCAACAAAAGATACAAGTTCGAAAGAAAAAAAAAACACAAATACAGTACAATAAAGAAAGCACAGGACTTACTCTCAGAAGGAGCGGCGGCGCTTGAGGTGGTGGGTGGGGCGGCTGTATCGGCCTCCATGTCTTCAAGCGGAGGCACTGTGGGAAAATGACAAAATTGTGAAAATGTGCTGTTTACTGTAAATAAAGTTACTGTACTCTTATTACTGTAAATGGGGCGGGGGTGGGTTTACAAAAAGGCGTGGACTGGATTTTATAAAGTGCTGCGGCCGCTATAGTGTACTTTATAAAATCCACTCCGCTCCAAAAAGGATAGGACCGCTGCGCTTGCCCCGCTTACAGCTGCCCTGGATAGTGGTTGTTTCAAATGTAGGCATTTGCCAGTACAGTACAGGATTTAGTACTGCCACTGGCAAGTGCCTCCTTTGTTGTGCATCAGAGGCATTGGTGCAACGCTCCACCCCCACCCCCCCTCACATGGACACTATGCTGACTATGCAGGGCTGCAGCGGAGACACTACGCTGACTGCGCTAGGCTGCCGTTGGTCGACGCTGACAGTGGCGGCCAATGGCACACCAAAAAAAGATAGAAGTTAGAAAGAAAAAAAAAACACAAATACAGTACAATAAAGAAAGGACAGGACTTACTCTCAGAAGGAGCGGCGGAGCTTGAGGTGGTGGGTGGGGCGGCTGTATCGGCCTGCAATACTTCAAGCGGAGGCACTGTGGGAAAATGACAAAAATGCGCTGTTTACTGTAAATAAAGTTACTGTACTCTTATTACTGTAAATGGGGCGGGGGTGGGTTTACAAAAAGGCATGGACTGGATTTTATAAATTGCTGCGGCCGCTATAGTATACTTTATAAAATCCACTCCGCTCCAAAGTGGATAGGACCGCTGCGCTTGCCCCGCTTACGGCTGCCCTGGATAGTGGTTGTTTCAAATGGAGGCATTTGCCAGTACAGTACAGGATTTAGTACTGCCACTGGCAAGTCCCTCCTTTGTTGTGCATCAGAGGCATTGGCGCAATGCTCCACCCCCACCCCCCCTGAAATGGACACTATGCTGACTACGCAGCGCTGCAGCGGGGACACTACGCTGACTGCACTAGGCTGCCGTTTGTCGACGCTGACAGCGGCGGCCAACGGCACACCAACAAAAGATACAAGTTCGAAAGAAAAAAAAAAAACACAAATACAGTACAATAAAGAAAGGACAGGACTTACTCTCAGAAGGAGCGGCGGCGCTTGAGGTGGTGGGTGGGGCGGCTGTATCGGCCTCCATGTCTTCAAGCGGAGGCACTGTGGGAAAATGACAAAAATGCGAAAATGTGCTGTTTACTGTAAATAAAGTTACTGTACTCTTATTACTGTAATTGGGGCGGGGGTGGGTTTACAAAAAGGCGTGGACTGGATATTATAAAGTGCTGCGGCCGCTATAGTGTACTTTATAAAATCCACTCCGCTCCAAAGTGGATAGGACCGCTGCGCTTGCCCCGCTTACGGCTGCCCTGGATAGTGGTTGTTTCAAATTTAGGCATTTGCCAGTACAGTACAGGATTTAGTACTGCCACTGGCAAGTGCCTCCTTTGTTGTGCATCAGAGGCATTGGTGCAACGCTCCACCCCCACCCCCCCTCACATGGACACTATGCTGACTGTGCAGGGCTGCAGCGGGGACACTACGCTGACTGCGCTAGGCTGCCGTTGGTCGACGCTGACAGTGGCGGCCAATGGCACACCAAAAAAAGATAGAAGTTAGAAAGAAAAAAAAACAAACAAATACAGTACAATAAAGAAAGGACAGGACTTACTCTCAGAAGGAGCGGCGGCGCTTGAGGTGGTGGGTGGGGCGGCTGTATCGGCCTGCAAGTCTTCAAGCGGAGGCACTGTGGGAAAATGACAAAAATGCGCTGTTTACTGTAAATAAAGTTACTGTACTCTTATTACTGTAAATGGGGCGGGGGTGGGTTTACAAAAAGGCGTGGACTGGATTTTATAAAGTGCTGCGGCCGCTATAGTGTACTTTATAAAATCCACTCCGCTCCAAAGTGGATAGGACCGCTGCGCTTGCCCCGCTTACGGCTGCCCTGGATAGTGGTTGTTTCAAATGGAGGCATTTGCCAGTACAGTACAGGATTTAGTACTGCCACTGGCAAGTGCCTCCTTTGTTGTGCATCAGAGGCATTGGCGCAATGCTCCACCCCCACCCCCTGAAATGGACACTACGCTGACTATGCAGGGCTGCAGCGGGGACACTACACTGACTGCGCTAGGCTGCCGTTGGTCGACGCTGACAGCGGCGGCCAACGGCACACCAACAAAAGATACAAGTTCGAAAGAAAAAAAAAACACAAATACAGTACAATAAAGAAAGCACAGGACTTACTCTCAGAAGGAGCGGCGGCGCTTGAGGTGGTGGGTGGGGCGGCTGTATCGGCCTCCATGTCTTCAAGCGGAGGCACTGTGGGAAAATGACAAAATTGTGAAAATGTGCTGTTTACTGTAAATAAAGTTACTGTACTCTTATTACTGTAAATGGGGCGGGGGTGGGTTTACAAAAAGGCGTGGACTGGATTTTATAAAGTGCTGCGGCCACTATAGTGTACTTTATAAAATCCACTCCGCTCCAAAGTGGATAGGACCGCTGCGCTTGCCCCGCTTACGGCTGCCCTGGATAGTGGTTGTTTCAAATGGAGGCATTTGCCAGAACAGTACAGGATTTAGTACTGCCACTGGCAAGTGCCTAATTTGTTGTGCATCAGAGGCATTGGCGCAACGCTCCACCCCCACCCCCCTGAAATGGACACTACGCTGACTATGCAGGGCTGCAGCGGGGACACTACGCTGACTGCGCTAGGCTGCCGTTGGTCGACGCTGACAGCGGCGGCCAACGGCACACCAACAAAAGATACAAGTTTGAAAGAAAAAAAAAAACACAAATACAGTACAATAAAGAAAGCACAGGACTTACTCTCAGAAGGAGCGGCGGCGCTTGAGGTGGTGGGTGGGGCGGCTGTATCGGCCTCCATGTCTTCAAGCGGAGGCACTGTGGGAAATGACAAAATTGTGAAAATGTGCTGTTTACTGTAAATAAAGTTACTGTACTCTTATTACTGTAAATGGGGCGGGGGTGGGTTTACAAAAAGGCGTGGACTGGATTTTATAAAGTGCTGCGGCCGCTATAGTGTACTTTATAAAATCCACTCCGCTCCAAAAAGGATAGGACCGCTGCGCTTGCCCCGCTTACAGCTGCCCTGGATAGTGGTTGTTTCAAATGTAGGCATTTGCCAGTACAGTACAGGATTTAGTACTGCCACTGGCAAGTGCCTCCTTTGTTGTGCATCAGAGGCATTGGTGCAACGCTCCACCCCCACCCCCCCTCACATGGACACTATGCTGACTATGCAGGGCTGCAGCGGAGACACTACGCTGACTGCGCTAGGCTGCCGTTGGTCGACGCTGACAGTGGCGGCCAATGGCACACCAAAAAAAGATAGAAGTTAGAAAGAAAAAAAAAACACAAATACAGTACAATAAAGAAAGGACAGGACTTACTCTCAGAAGGAGCGGCGGAGCTTGAGGTGGTGGGTGGGGCGGCTGTATCGGCCTGCAATACTTCAAGCGGAGGCACTGTGGGAAAATGACAAAAATGCGCTGTTTACTGTAAATAAAGTTACTGTACTCTTATTACTGTAAATGGGGCGGGGGTGGGTTTACAAAAAGGCATGGACTGGATTTTATAAATTGCTGCGGCCGCTATAGTATACTTTATAAAATCCACTCCGCTCCAAAGTGGATAGGACCGCTGCGCTTGCCCCGCTTACGGCTGCCCTGGATAGTGGTTGTTTCAAATGGAGGCATTTGCCAGTACAGTACAGGATTTAGTACTGCCACTGGCAAGTCCCTCCTTTGTTGTGCATCAGAGGCATTGGCGCAATGCTCCACCCCCACCCCCCCCTGAAATGGACACTATGCTGACTACGCAGGGCTGCAGCGGGGACACTACGCTGACTGCACTAGGCTGCCGTTTGTCGACGCTGACAGCGGCGGCCAACGGCACACCAACAAAAGATACAAGTTCGAAAGAAAAAAAAAAAACACAAATACAGTACAATAAAGAAAGGACAGGACTTACTCTCAGAAGGAGCGGCGGCGCTTGAGGTGGTGGGTGGGGCGGCTGTATCGGCCTGCAAGTCTTCAAGCGGAGGCACTGTGGGAAAATGACAAAAATGCGAAAATGTGCTGTTTACTGTAAATAAAGTTACTGTACTCTTATTACTGTAATTGGGGCGGGGGTGGGTTTACAAAAAGGCGTGGACTGGATATTATTAAGTGCTGCGGCCGCTATAGTGTACTTTATAAAATCCACTCCGCTCCAAAGTGGATAGGACCGCTGCGCTTGCCCCGCTTACGGCTGCCCTGGATAGTGGTTGTTTCAAATTTAGGCATTTGCCAGTACAGTACAGGATTTAGTACTGCCACTGGCAAGTGCCTCCTTTGTTGTGCATCAGAGGCATTGGTGCAACGCTCCACCCCCACCCCCCCTCACATGGACACTATGCTGACTATGCAGGGCTGCAGCGGGGACACTACGCTGACTGCGCTAGGCTGCCGTTGGTCGACGCTGACAGTGGCGGCCAATGGCACACCAAAAAAAGATAGAAGTTAGAAAGAAAAAAAAACAAACAAATACAGTACAATAAAGAAAGGACAGGACTTACTCTCAGAAGGAGCGGCGGCGCTTGAGGTGGTGGGTGGGGCGGCTGTATCGGCCTGCAAGTCTTCAAGCGGAGGCACTGTGGGAAAATGACAAAAATGCGCTGTTTACTGTAAATAAAGTTACTGTACTCTTATTACTGTAAATGGGGCGGGGGTGGGTTTACAAAAAGGCGTGGACTGGATTTTATAAATTGCTGCGGCCGCTATAGTATACTTTATAAAATCCACTCCGCTCCAAAGTGGATAGGACCGCTGCGCTTGCCCCGCTTACGGCTGCCCTGGATAGTGGTTGTTTCAAATGGAGGCATTTCCCAGTACAGTACAGGATTTAGTACTGCCACTGGCAAGTCCCTCCTTTGTTGTGCATCAGAGGCATTGGCGCAATGCTCCACCCCCACCCCCCCCTGAAATGGACACTATGCTGACTACGCAGGGCTGCAGCGGGGACACTACGCTGACTGCGCTAGGCTGCCGTTTGTCGACGCTGACAGCGGCGGCCAACGGCACACCAACAAAAGATACAAGTTCGAAAGAAAAAAAAAAACACAAATACAGTACAATAAAGAAAGGACAGGACTTACTCTCAGAAGGAGCGGCGGCGCTTGAGGTGGTGGGTGGGGCGGCTGTATCGGCCTCCATGTCTTCAAGCGGAGGCACTGTGGAAAAATGACAAAAATGCGAAAATGTGCTGTTTACTGTAAATAAAGTTACTGTACTCTTATTACTGTAAATGGGGCGGGGGTGGGTTTACAAAAAGGCGTGGACTGGATTTTATAAAGTGCTGCGGCCACTATAGTGTACTTTATAAAATCCACTCCGCTTCAAAGTGGATAGGACCGCTGCGCTTGCCCCGCTTACGGCTGCCCTGGATAGTGGTTGTTTCAAATGGAGGCATTTGCCAGAACAGTACAGGATTTAGTACTGCCACTGGCAAGTCCCTCCTTTGTTGTGCATCAGAGGCATTGGCGCAATGCTCCACCCCCACCCCCCCTGAAATGGACACTATGCTGACTATGCAGGGCTGCAGCGGGGACACTACGCTGACTGCGCTAGGCTGCCGTTGGTCGACGCTGACAGCGGCGGCCAACGGCACACCAACAAAAGATACAAGTTCGAAAGAAAAAAAAACACAAATACAGTACAATAAAGAAAGGACAGGACTTACTCTCAGAAGGAGCGGCGGCGCTTGAGGTGGTGGGTGGGGCGGCTGTATCGGCCTCCATGTCTTCAAGCGGAGGCACTGTGGGAAAATGACAAAAATGCGAAAATGTGCTGTTTACTGTAAATAAAGTTACTGTACTCTTATTACTGTAAATGGGGCGGGGGTGGGTTTACAAAAAGGCGTGGACTGGATTTTCTAAAGTGCTGCGGCCACTATAGTGTACTTTATAAAATCCACTCCGCTCCAAAGTGGATAGGACCGCTGCGCTTGCCCCGCTTACGGCTGCCCTGGATAGTGGTTGTTTCAAATGGAGGCATTTGCCAGAACAGTACAGGATTTAGTACTGCCACTGGCAAGTGCCTAATTTGTTGTGCATCAGAGGCATTGGCGCAACGCTCCACCCCCACCCCCCCTCACATGGACACTATGCTGACTACGCAGGGCTGCAGCGGGGACACTACGCTGACTGCGCTAGGCTGCCGTTGGTCGACGCTGACAGCGGCGGCCAACGGCACACCAACAAAAGATACAAGTTCGAAAGAAAAAAAAAACACAAATACAGTACAATAAAGAAAGGACAGGACTTACTCTCAGAAGGAGCGGCGGCGCTTGAGGTGGTGGGTGGGGCGGCTGTATCGGCCTGCAAGTCTTCAAGCGGAGGCACTGTGGGAAAATGACAAAAATGCGAAAATGTGCTGTTTACTGTAAATAAAGTTACTGTACTCTTATTACTGTAAATGGGGCGGGGGTGGGTTTACAAAAAGGCGTGGACTGGATTTTATAAAGTGCTGCGGCCGCTATAGTATACTTTATAAAATCCACTCCGCTCCAAAGTGGATAGGACCGCTGCGCTTGCCCCGCTTACGGCTGCCCTGGATAGTGGTTGTTTCAAATGGAGGCATTTGCCAGTACAGTACAGGATTTAGTACTGCCACTGGCAAGTCCCTCCTTTGTTGTGCATCAGAGGCATTGGCGCAATGCTCCACCCCCACCCCCCCTCACATGGACACTATGCTGACTACGCAGGGCTGCAGCGGGGACACTACGCTGACTGCGCTAGGCTGCCGTTGGTCGACGCTGACAGCGGCGGCCAACGGCACACCAACAAAAGATACAAGTTCGAAAGAAAAAAAAAACATAAATACAGTACAATAAAGAAAGGACAGGACTTACTCTCAGAAGGAGCGGCGGCGCTTGAGGTGGTGGGTGGGGTGGCTGTATCTGCCTCCATGTCTTCAAGAGGAGGCACTGTGGGAAATTGACAAAAATGCGAAAATGTGCTGTTTACTGTAAATAAAGTTACTGTACTCTTATTACTGTAAATGGGGCGGGGGTGGGTTTACAAAAAGGCGTGGACTGGATTTTATAAAGTGCTGCGGCCGCTATAGTGTACTTTATAAAATCCACTCCGCTCCAAAGTGGATAGGACCGCTGCGCTTGCCCCGCTTACGGCTGCCCTGGATAGTGGTTGTTTCAAATGGAGGCATTTGCCAGTACAGTACAGGATTTAGTACTGCCACTGGCAAGTGCCTCCTTTGTTGTGCATCAGAGGCATTGGCGCAATGCTCCACCCCCACCCCCCTGAAATGGACACTACGCTGACTATGCAGGGCTGCAGCGGGGACACTACACTGACTGCGCTAGGCTGCCGTTGGTCGACGCTGACAGCGGCGGCCAACGGCACACCAACAAAAGATACAAGTTCGAAAGAAAAAAAAAACATAAATACAGTACAATAAAGAAAGGACAGGACTTACTCTCAGAAGGAGCGGCGGCGCTTGAGGTGGTGGGTGGGGTGGCTGTATCGGCCTCCATGTCTTCAAGAGGAGGCACTGTGGGAAATTGACAAAAATGCGAAAATGTGCTGTTTACTGTAAATAAAGTTACTGTACTCTTATTACTGTAAATGGGGCGGGGGTTGGTTTACAAAAAGGCGTGGACTGGATTTTATAAAGTGCTGCGGCCGCTATAGTGAACTTTATAAAATCCACTCCGCTCCAAAGTGGATAGGACCGCTGCGCTTGCCCCGCTTACGGCTGCCCTGGATAGTGGTTGTTTCAAATGGAGGCATTTGCCAGTACAGTACAGGATTTAGTACTGCCACTGGCAAGTGCCTCCTTTGTTGTGCATCAGAGGCATTGGTGCAACGCTCCACCCCCACCCCCCTGAAATGGACACTACGCTGACTATGCAGGGCTGCAGCGGGACACTACGCTGACTGCGCTAGGCTGCCGTTGGTCGACGCTGACAGCGGCGGCCAACGGCACACCAACAAAAGATACAAGTTCGAAAGAAAAAAAAAACACAAATACAGTACAATAAAGAAAGCACAGGACTTACTCTCAGAAGGAGCGGCGGCGCTTGAGGTGGTGGGTGGGGCGGCTGTATCGGCCTCCATGTCTTCAAGCGGAGGCACTGTGGGAAAATGACAAAATTGTGAAAATGTGCTGTTTACTGTAAATAAAGTTACTGTACTCTTATTACTGTAAATGGGGCGGGGGTGGGTTTACAAAAAGGCGTGGACTGGATTTTATAAAGTGCTGCGGCCGCTATAGTGTACTTTATAAAATCCACTCCGCTCCAAAAAGGATAGGACCGCTGCGCTTGCCCCGCTTACGGCTGCCCTGGATAGTAGTTGTTTCAAATGTAGGCATTTGCCAGTACAGTACAGGATTTAGTACTGCCACTGGCAAGTGCCTCCTTTGTTGTGCATCAGAGGCATTGGTGCAACGCTCCACCCCCACCCCCCCTCACATGGACACTATGCTGACTATGCAGGGCTGCAGCGGGGACACTACGCTGACTGCGCTAGGCTGCCGTTGGTCGACGCTGACAGTGGCGGCCAATGGCACACCAAAAAAAGATAGAAGTTAGAAAGAAAAAAAAAACACAAATACAGTACAATAAAGAAAGGAAGAGGACTTACTCTCAGAAGGAGCGGCGGCGCTTGAGGTGGTGGGTGGGGCGGCTGTATCGGCCTGCAAGTCTTCAAGCGGAGGCACTGTGGGAAAATGACAAAAATGCGCTGTTTACTGTAAATAAAGTTACTGTACTCTTATTACTGTAAATGGGGCGGGGGTGGGTTTACAAAAAGGCATGGACTGGATTTTATAAATTGCTGCGGCCGCTATAGTATACTTTATAAAATCCACTCCGCTCCAAAGTGGATAGGACCGCTGCGCTTGCCCCGCTTACGGCTGCCCTGGATAGTGGTTGTTTCAAATGGAGGCATTTGCCAGTACAGTACAGGATTTAGTACTGCCACTGGCAAGTCCCTCCTTTGTTGTGCATCAGAGGCATTGGCGCAATGCTCCACCCCCACCCCCCCCTGAAATGGACACTATGCTGACTACGCAGGGCTGCAGCGGGGACACTACGCTGACTGCACTAGGCTGCCGTTTGTCGACGCTGACAGCGGCGGCCAACGGCACACCAACAAAAGATACAAGTTCGAAAGAAAAAAAAAAAACACAAATACAGTACAATAAAGAAAGGACAGGACTTACTCTCAGAAGGAGCGGCGGCGCTTGAGGTGGTGGGTGGGGCGGCTGTATCGGCCTCCATGTCTTCAAGCGGAGGCACTGTGGGAAAATGACAAAAATGCGAAAATGTGCTGTTTACTGTAAATAAAGTTACTGTACTCTTATTACTGTAATTGGGGCGGGGGTGGGTTTACAAAAAGGCGTGGACTGGATTTTATAAAGTGCTGCGGCCGCTATAGTGTACTTTATAAAATCCACTCCGCTCCAAAGTGGATAGGACCGCTGCGCTTGCCCCGCTTACGGCTGCCCTGGATAGTGGTTGTTTCAAATGGAGGCATTTGCCAGAACAGTACAGGATTTAGTACTGCCACTGGCAAGTGCCTCCTTTGTTGTGCATCAGAGGCATTGGTGCAACGCTCCACCCCCACCCCCCCTCACATGGACACTATGCTGACTATGCAGGGCTGCAGCGGGGACACTACGCTGACTGCGCTAGGCTGCCGTTGGTCGACGCTGACAGTGGCGGCCAACGGCACACCAACAAAAGATACAAGTTCGAAAGAAAAAAAAAACACAAATACAGTACAATAAAGAAAGGACAGGACTTACTCTCAGAAGGAGCGGCGGCGCTTGAGGTGGTGGGTGGGGCGGCTGTATCGGCCTGCAAGTCTTCAAGCGGAGGCACTGTGGGAAAATGACAAAAATGCGCTGTTTACTGTAAATAAAGTTACTGTACTCTTATTACTGTAAATGGGGCGGGGGTGGGTTTACAAAAAGGCGTGGACTGGATTTTATAAAGTGCTGCGGCCACTATAGTGTACTTTATAAAATCCACTCCGCTCCAAAGTGGATAGGACCGCTGCGCTTGCCCCGCTTACGGCTGCCCTGGATAGTGGTTGTTTCAAATGGAGGCATTTGCCAGAACAGTACAGGATTTAGTACTGCCACTGGCAAGTCCCTCCTTTGTTGTGCATCAGAGGCATTGGCGCAATGCTCCACCCCCACCCCCCCTGAAATGGACACTATGCTGACTATGCAGGGCTGCAGCGGGGACACTACGCTGACTGCGCTAGGCTGCCGTTGGTCGACGCTGACAGCGGCGGCCAACGGCACACCAACAAAAGATACAAGTTCGAAAGAAAAAAAAACACAAATACAGTACAATAAAGAAAGGACAGGACTTACTCTCAGAAGGAGCGGCGGCGCTTGAGGTGGTGGGTGGGGCGGCTGTATCGGCCTCCATGTCTTCAAGCGGAGGCACTGTGGGAAAATGACAAAAATGCGAAAATGTGCTGTTTACTGTAAATAAAGTTACTGTACTCTTATTACTGTAAATGGGGCGGGGGTGGGTTTACAAAAAGGCGTGGACTGGATTTTATAAAGTGCTGCGGCCACTATAGTGTACTTTATAAAATCCACTCCGCTCCAAAGTGGATAGGACCGCTGCGCTTGCCCCGCTTACGGCTGCCCTGGATAGTGGTTGTTTCCAATGGAGGCATTTGCCAGAACAGTACAGGATTTAGTACTGCCACTGGCAAGTGCCTAATTTGTTGTGCATCAGAGGCATTGGCGCAACGCTCCACCCCCACCCCCCCTCACATGGACACTATGCTGACTACGCAGGGCTGCAGCGGGGACACTACGCTGACTGCGCTAGGCTGCCGTTGGTCGACGCTGACAGCGGCGGCCAACGGCACACCAACAAAAGATACAAGTTCGAAAGAAAAAAAAAAACATAAATACAGTACAATAAAGAAAGGACAGGACTTACTCTCAGAAGGAGCGGCGGCGCTTGAGGTGGTGGGTGGGGTGGCTGTATCGGCCTCCATGTCTTCAAGAGGAGGCACTGTGGGAAATTGACAAAAATGCGAAAATGTGCTGTTTACTGTAAATAAAGTTACTGTACTCTTATTACTGTAAATGGGGCGGGGGTGGGTTTACAAAAAGGCGTGGACTGGATTTTATAAAGTGCTGCGGCCGCTATAGTGTACTTTATAAAATCCACTCCGCTCCAAAGTGGATAGGACCGCTGCGCTTGCCCCGCTTACGGCTGCCCTGGATAGTGGTTGTTTCAAATGGAGGCATTTGCCAGTACAGTACAGGATTTAGTACTGCCACTGGCAAGTGCCTCCTTTGTTGTGCATCAGAGGCATTGGCGCAATGCTCCACCCCCACCCCCCTGAAATGGACACTACGCTGACTATGCAGGGCTGCAGCGGGGACACTACACTGACTGCGCTAGGCTGCCGTTGGTCGACGCTGACAGCGGCGGCCAACGGCACACCAACAAAAGATACAAGTTCGAAAGAAAAAAAAAACACAAATACAGTACAATAAAGAAAGCACAGGACTTACTCTCAGAAGGAGCGGCGGCGCTTGAGGTGGTGGGTGGGGCGGCTGTATCGGCCTCCATGTCTTCAAGCGGAGGCACTGTGGGAAAATGACAAAATTGTGAAAATGTGCTGTTTACTGTAAATAAAGTTACTGTACTCTTATTACTGTAAATGGGGCGGGGGTGGGTTTACAAAAAGGCGTGGACTGGATTTTATAAAGTGCTGCGGCCACTATAGTGTACTTTATAAAATCCACTCCGCTCCAAAGTGGATAGGACCGCTGCGCTTGCCCCGCTTACGGCTGCCCTGGATAGTGGTTGTTTCAAATGGAGGCATTTGCCAGAACAGTACAGGATTTAGTACTGCCACTGGCAAGTCCCTCCTTTGTTGTGCATCAGAGGCATTGGCGCAATGCTCCACCCCCACCCCCCCTGAAATGGACACTATGCTAACTATGCAGGGCTGCAGCGGGGACACTACGCTGACTGCGCTAGGCTGCCGTTGGTCGACGCTGACAGCGGCGGCCAACGGCACACCAACAAAAGATACAAGTTCGAAAGAAAAAAAAACACAAATACAGTACAATAAAGAAAGGACAGGACTTACTCTCAGAAGGAGCGGCGGCGCTTGAGGTGGTGGGTGGGGCGGCTGTATCGGCCTCCATGTCTTCAAGCGGAGGCACTGTGGGAAAATGACAAAAATGCGAAAATGTGCTGTTTACTGTAAATAAAGTTACTGTACTCTTATTACTGTAAATGGGGCGGGGGTGGGTTTACAAAAAGGCGTGGACTGGATTTTATAAAGTGCTGCGGCCACTATAGTGTACTTTATAAAATCCACTCCGCTCCAAAGTGGATAGGACCGCTGCGCTTGCCCCGCTTACGGCTGCCCTGGATAGTGGTTGTTTCAAATGGAGGCATTTGCCAGAACAGTACAGGATTTAGTACTGCCACTGGCAAGTGCCTAATTTGTTGTGCATCAGAGGCATTGGCGCAACGCTCCACCCCCACCCCCCCTCACATGGACACTATGCTGACTACGCAGGGCTGCAGCGGGGACACTACGCTGACTGCGCTAGGCTGCCGTTGGTCGACGCTGACAGCGGCGGCCAACGGCACACCAACAAAAGATACAAGTTCGAAAGAAAAAAAAAAACATAAATACAGTACAATAAAGAAAGGACAGGACTTACTCTCAGAAGGAGCGGCGGCGCTTGAGGTGGTGGGTGGGGTGGCTGTATCGGCCTCCATGTCTTCAAGAGGAGGCACTGTGGGAAATTGACAAAAATGCGAAAATGTGCTGTTTACTGTAAATAAAGTTACTGTACTCTTATTACTGTAAATGGGGCGGGGGTGGGTTTACAAAAAGGCGTGGACTGGATTTTATAAAGTGCTGCGGCCGCTATAGTGTACTTTATAAAATCCACTCCGCTCCAAAGTGGATAGGACCGCTGCGCTTGCCCCGCTTACGGCTGCCCTGGATAGTGGTTGTTTCAAATGGAGGCATTTGCCAGTACAGTACAGGATTTAGTACTGCCACTGGCAAGTGCCTCCTTTGTTGTGCATCAGAGGCATTGGCGCAATGCTCCACCCCCACCCCCCTGAAATGGACACTACGCTGACTATGCAGGGCTGCAGCGGGGACACTACACTGACTGCGCTAGGCTGCCGTTGGTCGACGCTGACAGCGGCGGCCAACGGCACACCAACAAAAGATACAAGTTCGAAAGAAAAAAAAAACACAAATACAGTACAATAAAGAAAGCACAGGACTTACTCTCAGAAGGAGCGGCGGCGCTTGAGGTGGTGGGTGGGGCGGCTGTATCGGCCTCCATGTCTTCAAGCGGAGGCACTGTGGGAAAATGACAAAATTGTGAAAATGTGCTGTTTACTGTAAATAAAGTTACTGTACTCTTATTACTGTAAATGGGGCGGGGGTGGGTTTACAAAAAGGCGTGGACTGGATTTTATAAAGTGCTGCGGCCGCTATAGTGTACTTTATAAAATCCACTCCGCTCCAAAGTGGATAGGACCGCTGCGCTTGCCCCGCTTACGGCTGCCCTGGATAGTGGTTGTTTCAAATGGAGGCATTTGCCAGTACAGTACAGGATTTAGTACTGCCACTGGCAAGTGCCTCCTTTGTTGTGCATCAGAGGCATTGGCGCAATGCTCCACCCCCACCCCCCTGAAATGGACACTACGCTGACTATGCAGGGCTGCAGCGGGGACACTACACTGACTGCGCTAGGCTGCCGTTTGTCGACGCTGACAGCGGCGGCCAACGGCACACCAACAAAAGATACAAGTTCGAAAGAAAAAAAAAAAAACACAAATACAGTACAATAAAGAAAGGACAGGACTTACTCTCAGAAGGAGCGGCGGCGCTTGAGGTGGTGGGTGGGGCGGCTGTATCGGCCTCCATGTCTTCAAGCGGAGGCACTGTGGGAAAATGACAAAAATGCGAAAATGTGCTGTTTACTGTAAATAAAGTTACTGTACTCTTATTACTGTAATTGGGGCGGGGGTGGGTTTACAAAAAGGCGTGGACTGGATTTTATAAAGTGCTGCGGCCGCTATAGTGTACTTTATAAAATCCACTCCGCTCCAAAGTGGATAGGACCGCTGCGCTTGCCCCGCTTACGGCTGCCCTGGATAGTGGTTGTTTCAAATGGAGGCATTTGCCAGAACAGTACAGGATTTAGTACTGCCACTGGCAAGTGCCTCCTTTGTTGTGCATCAGAGGCATTGGTGCAACGCTCCACCCCCACCCCCCCTCACATGGACACTATGCTGACTATGCAGGGCTGCAGCGGGGACACTACGCTGACTGCGCTAGGCTGCCGTTGGTCGACGCTGACAGTGGCGGCCAACGGCACACCAACAAAAGATACAAGTTCGAAAGAAAAAAAAAACACAAATACAGTACAATAAAGAAAGGACAGGACTTACTCTCAGAAGGAGCGGCGGCGCTTGAGGTGGTGGGTGGGGCGGCTGTATCGGCCTGCAAGTCTTCAAGCGGAGGCACTGTGGGAAAATGACAAAAATGCGCTGTTTACTGTAAATAAAGTTACTGTACTCTTATTACTGTAAATGGGGCGGGGGTGGGTTTACAAAAAGGCGTGGACTGGATTTTATAAAGTGCTGCGGCCGCTATAGTGTACTTTATAAAATCCACTCCGCTCCAAAGTGGATAGGACCGCTGCGCTTGCCCCGCTTACGGCTGCCCTGGATAGTGGTTGTTTCAAATGGAGGCATTTGCCAGTACAGTACAGGATTTAGTACTGCCACTGGCAAGTGCCTCCTTTGTTGTGCATCAGAGGCATTGGCGCAATGCTCCACCCCCACCCCCCTGAAATGGACACTACGCTGACTATGCAGGGCTGCAGCGGGGACACTACACTGACTGCGCTAGGCTGCCGTTGGTCGACGCTGACAGCGGCGGCCAACGGCACACCAACAAAAGATACAAGTTCGAAAGAAAAAAAAAACACAAATACAGTACAATAAAGAAAGCACAGGACTTACTCTCAGAAGGAGCGGCGGCGCTTGAGGTGGTGGGTGGGGCGGCTGTATCGGCCTCCATGTCTTCAAGCGGAGGCAATGTGGGAAAATGACAAAATTGTGAAAATGTGCTGTTTACTGTAAATAAAGTTACTGTACTCTTATTACTGTAAATGGGGCGGGGGTGGGTTTACAAAAAGGCGTGGACTGGATTTTATAAAGTGCTGCGGCCACTATAGTGTACTTTATAAAATCCACTCCGCTCCAAAGTGGATAGGACCGCTGCGCTTGCCCCGCTTACGGCTGCCCTGGATAGTGGTTGTTTCAAATGGAGGCATTTGCCAGAACAGTACAGGATTTAGTACTGCCACTGGCAAGTCCCTCCTTTGTTGTGCATCAGAGGCATTGGCGCAATGCTCCACCCCCACCCCCCCTGAAATGGACACTATGCTGACTATGCAGGGCTGCAGCGGGGACACTACGCTGACTGCGCTAGGCTGCCGTTGGTCGACGCTGACAGCGGCGGCCAACGGCACACCAACAAAAGATACAAGTTCGAAAGAAAAAAAAACACAAATACAGTACAATAAAGAAAGGACAGGACTTACTCTCAGAAGGAGCGGCGGCGCTTGAGGTGGTGGGTGGGGCGGCTGTATCGGCCTCCATGTCTTCAAGCGGAGGCACTGTGGGAAAATGACAAAAATGCGAAAATGTGCTGTTTACTGTAAATAAAGTTACTGTACTCTTATTACTGTAAATGGGGCGGGGGTGGGTTTACAAAAAGGCGTGGACTGGATTTTATAAAGTGCTGCGGCCACTATAGTGTACTTTATAAAATCCACTCCGCTCCAAAGTGGATAGGACCGCTGCGCTTGCCCCGCTTACGGCTGCCCTGGATAGTGGTTGTTTCAAATGGAGGCATTTGCCAGAACAGTACAGGATTTAGTACTGCCACTGGCAAGTGCCTAATTTGTTGTGCATCAGAGGCATTGGCGCAACGCTCCACCCCCACCCCCCTGAAATGGACACTACGCTGACTATGCAGGGCTGCAGCGGGGACACTACGCTGACTGCGCTAGGCTGCCGTTGGTCGACGCTGACAGCGGCGGCCAACGGCACACCAACAAAAGATACAAGTTCGAAAGAAAAAAAAACACAAATACAGTACAATAAAGAAAGCACAGGACTTACTCTCAGAAGGAGCGGCGGCGCTTGAGGTGGTGGGTGGGGCGGCTGTATCGGCCTCCATGTCTTCAAGCGGAGGCACTGTGGGAAAATGACAAAATTGTGAAAATGTGCTGTTTACTGTAAATTAAGTTACTGTACTCTTATTACTGTAAATGGGGCGGGGGTGGGTTTACAAAAAGGCGTGGACTGGATTTTATAAAGTGCTGCGGCCGCTATAGTGTACTTTATAAAATCCACTCCGCTCCAAAAAGGATAGGACCGCTGCGCTTGCCCCGCTTACGGCTGCCCTGGATAGTGGTTGTTTCAAATGTAGGCATTTGCCAGTACAGTACAGGATTTAGTACTGCCACTAGCAAGTGCCTCCTTTGTTGTGCATCAGAGGCATTGGTGCAACGCTCCACCCCCACCCCCCCTCACATGGACACTATGCTGACTATGCAGGGCTGCAGCGGGGACACTACGCAGACTGCGCTAGGCTGCCGTTGGTCGACGCTGACAGTGGCGGCCAATGGCACACCAAAAAAAGATAGAAGTTAGAAAGAAAAAAAAAACACAAATACAGTACAATAAAGAAAGGACAGGACTTACTCTCAGAAGGAGCGGCGGCGCTTGAGGTGGTGGGTGGGGCGGCTGTATCGGCCTGCAAGTCTTCAAGCGGAGGCACTGTGGGAAAATGACAAAAATGCGCTGTTTACTGTAAATAAAGTTACTGTACTCTTATTACTGTAAATGGGGCGGGGGTGGGTTTACAAAAAGGCATGGACTGGATTTTATAAATTGCTGCGGCCGCTATAGTATACTTTATAAAATCCACTCCGCTCCAAAGTGGATAGGACCGCTGCGCTTGCCCCGCTTACGGCTGCCCTGGATAGTGGTTGTTTCAAATGGAGGCATTTGCCAGTACAGTACAGGATTTAGTACTGCCACTGGCAAGTGCCTCCTTTGTTGTGCATCAGAGGCATTGGCGCAATGCTCCACCCCCACCCCCCCTGAAATGGACACTATGCTGACTACGCAGGGCTGCAGCGGGGACACTACGCTGACTGCACTAGGCTGCCGTTTGTCGACGCTGACAGCGGCGGCCAACGGCACACCAACAAAAGATACAAGTTTGAAAGAAAAAAAAAACACACAAATACAGTACAATAAAGAAAGGACAGGACTTACTCTCAGAAGGAGCGGCGGCGCTTGAGGTGGTGGGTGGGGCGGCTGTATCGGCCTCCATGTCTTCAAGCGGAGGCACTGTGGGAAAATGACAAAAATGCGAAAATGTGCTGTTTACTGTAAATAAAGTTACTGTACTCTTATTACTGTAATTGGGGCGGGGGTGGGTTTACAAAAAGGCGTGGACTGGATTTTATAAAGTGCTGCGGCCGCTATAGTGTACTTTATAAAATCCACTCCGCTCCAAAGTGGATAGGACCGCTGCGCTTGCCCCGCTTACGGCTGCCCTGGATAGTGGTTGTTTCAAATGGAGGCATTTGCCAGAACAGTACAGGATTTAGTACTGCCACTGGCAAGTGCCTAATTTGTTGTGCATCAGAGGCATTGGCGCAACGCTCCACCCCCACCCCCCCTCACATGGACACTATGCTGACTACGCAGGGCTGCAGCGGGGACACTACGCTGACTGCGCTAGGCTGCCGTTGGTCGACGCTGACAGCGGCGGCCAACGGCACACCAACAAAAGATACAAGTTCGAAAGAAAAAAAAAACATAAATACAGTACAATAAAGAAAGGACAGGACTTACTCTCAGAAGGAGCGGCGGCGCTTGAGTTGGTGCGTGGGGTGGCTGTATCGGCCTCCATGTCTTCAAGAGGAGGCACTGTGGGAAATTGACAAAAATGTGAAAATGTGCTGTTTACTGTAAATAAAGTTACTGTACTCTTATTACTGTAAATGGGGCGGGGGTGGGTTTACAAAAAGGCGTGGACTGGATTTTATAAAGTGCTGCGGCCGCTATAGTGTACTTTATAAAATCCACTCCGCTCCAAAGTGGATAGGACCGCTGCGCTTGCCCCGCTTACGGCTGCCCTGGATAGTGGTTGTTTCAAATGGAGGCATTTGCCAGTACAGTACAGGATTTAGTACTGCCACTGGCAAGTGCCTCCTTTGTTGTGCATCAGAGGCATTGGCGCAATGCTCCACCCCCACCCCCCCTGAAATGGACACTATGCTGACTATGCAGGGCTGCAGCGGGGACACTACGCTGACTGCGCTAGGCTGCCGTTGGTCGACGCTGACAGCGGCGGCCAACGGCACACCAACAAAAGATACAAGTTCGAAAGAAAAAAAAAAACATAAATACAGTACAATAAAGAAAGGACAGGACTTACTCTCAGAAGGAGCGGCGGCGCTTGAGGTGGTGGGTGGGGTGGCTGTATCGGCCTCCATGTCTTCAAGAGGAGGCACTGTGGGAAATTGACAAAAATGCGAAAATGTGCTGTTTACTGTAAATAAAGTTACTGTACTCTTATTACTGTAAATGGGGCGGGGGTGGGTTTACAAAAAGGCGTGGACTGGATTTTATAAAGTGCTGCGGCCGCTATAGTGTACTTCATAAAATCCACTCCGCTCCAAAGTGGATAGGACCGCTGCGCTTGACCCGCTTACGGCTGCCCTGGATAGTGGTTGTTTCAAATGGAGGCATTTGCCAGTACAGTACAGGATTTAGTACTGCCACTGGCAAGTGCCTCCTTTGTTGTGCATCAGAGGCATTGGCGCAATGCTCCACCCCCACCCCCCTGAAATGGACACTACGCTGACTATGCAGGGCTGCAGCGGGGACACTACACTGACTGCGCTAGGCTGCCGTTGGTCGACGCTGACAGCGGCGGCCAACGGCACACCAACAAAAGATACAAGTTCGAAAGAAAAAAAAAACACAAATACAGTACAATAAAGAAAGCACAGGACTTACTCTCAGAAGGAGCGGCGGCGCTTGAGGTGGTGGGTGGGGCGGCTGTATCGGCCTCCATGTCTTCAAGCGGAGGCACTGTGGGAAAATGACAAAATTGTGAAAATGTGCTGTTTACTGTAAATAAAGTTACTGTACTCTTATTACTGTAAATGGGGCGGGGGTGGGTTTACAAAAAGGCGTGGACTGGATTTTATAAAGTGCTGCGGCCACTATAGTGTACTTTATAAAATCCACTCCGCTCCAAAGTGGATAGGACCGCTGCGCTTGCCCCGCTTACGGCTGCCCTGGATAGTGGTTGTTTCAAATGGAGGCATTTGCCAGAACAGTACAGGATTTAGTACTGCCACTGGCAAGTGCCTAATTTGTTGTGCATCAGAGGCATTGGCGCAACGCTCCACCCCCACCCCCCTGAAATGGACACTACGCTGACTATGCAGGGCTGCAGCGGGGACACTACGCTGACTGCGCTAGGCTGCCGTTGGTCGACGCTGACAGCGGCGGCCAACGGCACACCAACAAAAGATACAAGTTCGAAAGAAAAAAAAACACAAATACAGTACAATAAAGAAAGCACAGGACTTACTCTCAGAAGGAGCGGCGGCGCTTGAGGTGGTGGGTGGGGCGGCTGTATCGGCCTCCATGTCTTCAAGCGGAGGCACTGTGGGAAAATGACAAAATTGTGAAAATGTGCTGTTTACTGTAAATTAAGTTACTGTACTCTTATTACTGTAAATGGGGCGGGGGTGGGTTTACAAAAAGGCGTGGACTGGATTTTATAAAGTGCTGCGGCCGCTATAGTGTACTTTATAAAATCCACTCCGCTCCAAAAAGGATAGGACCGCTGCGCTTGCCCCGCTTACGGCTGCCCTGGATAGTGGTTGTTTCAAATGTAGGCATTTGCCAGTACAGTACAGGATTTAGTACTGCCACTGGCAAGTGCCTCCTTTGTTGTGCATCAGAGGCATTGGTGCAACGCTCCACCCCCACCCCCCCTCACATGGACACTATGCTGACTATGCAGGGCTGCAGCGGGGACACTACGCAGACTGCGCTAGGCTGCCGTTGGTCGACGCTGACAGTGGCGGCCAATGGCACACCAAAAAAAGATAGAAGTTAGAAAGAAAAAAAAAACACAAATACAGTACAATAAAGAAAGGACAGGACTTACTCTCAGAAGGAGCGGCGGCGCTTGAGGTGGTGGGTGGGGCGGCTGTATCGGCCTGCAAGTCTTCAAGCGGAGGCACTGTGGGAAAATGACAAAAATGCGCTGTTTACTGTAAATAAAGTTACTGTACTCTTATTACTGTAAATGGGGCGGGGGTGGGTTTACAAAAAGGCATGGACTGGATTTTATAAATTGCTGCGGCCGCTATAGTATACTTTATAAAATCCACTCCGCTCCAAAGTGGATAGGACCGCTGCGCTTGCCCCGCTTACGGCTGCCCTGGATAGTGGTTGTTTCAAATGGAGGCATTTGCCAGTACAGTACAGGATTTAGTACTGCCACTGGCAAGTCCCTCCTTTGTTGTGCATCAGAGGCATTGGCGCAATGCTCCACCCCCACCCCCCCTGAAATGGACACTATGCTGACTACGCAGGGCTGCAGCGGGGACACTACGCTGACTGCACTAGGCTGCCGTTTGTTGCCTCTGACAGCAGCGGCCAACGGCACACCAACAAAAGATACAAGTTCGGAAGAAAAAAAAAACACACAAATACAGTACAATAAAGAAAGGACAGGACTTACTCTCAGAAGGAGCGGCGGCGCTTGAGGTGGTGGGTGGGGCGGCTGTATCGGCCTCCATGTCTTCAAGCGGAGGCACTGTGGGAAAATGACAAAAATGCGAAAATGTGCTGTTTACTGTAAATAAAGTTACTGTACTCTTATTACTGTAATTGGGGCGGGGGTGGGTTTACAAAAAGGCGTGGACTGGATTTTATAAAGTGCTGCGGCCGCTATAGTGTACTTTATAAAATCCACTCCGCTCCAAAGTGGATAGGACCGCTGCGCTTGCCCCGCTTACGGCTGCCCTGGATAGTGGTTGTTTCAAATGGAGGCATTTGCCAGAACAGTACAGGATTTAGTACTGCCACTGGCAAGTGCCTAATTTGTTGTGCATCAGAGGCATTGGCGCAACGCTCCACCCCCACCCCCCCTCACATGGACACTATGCTGACTACGCAGGGCTGCAGCGGGGACACTACGCTGACTGCGCTAGGCTGCCGTTGGTCGACGCTGACAGCGGCGGCCAACGGCACACCAACAAAAGATACAAGTTCGAAAGAAAAAAAAAACATAAATACAGTACAATAAAGAAAGGACAGGACTTACTCTCAGAAGGAGCGGCGGCGCTTGAGGTGGTGGGTGGGGTGGCTGTATCGGCCTCCATGTCTTCAAGAGGAGGCACTGTGGGAAATTGACAAAAATGCGAAAATGTGCTGTTTACTGTAAATAAAGTTACTGTACTCTTATTACTGTAAATGGGGCGGGGGTGGGTTTACAAAAAGGCGTGGACTGGATTTTATAAAGTGCTGCGGCCGCTATAGTGTACTTTATAAAATCCACTCCGCTCCAAAGTGGATAGGACCGCTGCGCTTGCCCCGCTTACGGCTGCCCTGGATAGTGGTTGTTTCAAATGGAGGCATTTGCCAGTACAGTACAGGATTTAGTACTGCCACTGGCAAGTGCCTCCTTTGTTGTGCATCAGAGGCATTGGCGCAATGCTCCACCCCCACCCCCCTGAAATGGACACTACGCTGACTATGCAGGGCTGCAGCGGGGACACTACACTGACTGCGCTAGGCTGCCGTTGGTCGACGCTGACAGCGGCGGCCAACGGCACACCAACAAAAGATACAAGTTCGAAAGAAAAAAAAAACACAAATACAGTACAATAAAGAAAGCACAGGACTTACTCTCAGAAGGAGCGGCGGCGCTTGAGGTGGTGGGTGGGGCGGCTGTATCGGCCTCCATGTCTTCAAGCGGAGGCACTGTGGGAAAATGACAAAATTGTGAAAATGTGCTGTTTACTGTAAAAAAAGTTACTGTACTCTTATTACTGTAAATGGGGCGGGGGTGGGTTTACAAAAAGGCGTGGACTGGATTTTATAAAGTGCTGCGGCCACTATAGTGTACTTTATAAAATCCACTCCGCTCCAAAGTGGATAGGACCGCTGCGCTTGCCCCGCTTACGGCTGCCCTGGATAGTGGTTGTTTCAAATGGAGGCATTTGCCAGAACAGTACAGGATTTAGTACTGCCACTGGCAAGTGCCTAATTTGTTGTGCATCAGAGGCATTGGCGCAATGGTCCACCCCCACCCCCCTGAAATGGACACTACGCTGACTATGCAGGGCTGCAGCGGGGACACTACGCTGACTGCGCTAGGCTGCCGTTGGTCGACGCTGACAGCGGCGGCCAACGGCACACCAACAAAAGATACAAGTTCGAAAGAAAAAAAAAACACAAATACAGTACAATAAAGAAAGCACAGGACTTACTCTCAGAAGGAGCGGCGGCGCTTGAGGTGGTGGGTGGGGCGGCTGTATCGGCCTCCATGTCTTCAAGCGGAGGCACTGTGGGAAAATGACAAAATTGTGAAAATGTGCTGTTTACTGTAAATAAAGTTACTGTACTCTTATTACTGTAAATGGGGCGGGGGTGGGTTTACAAAAAGGCGTGGACTGGATTTTATAAAGTGCTGCGGCCGCTATAGTGTACTTTATAAAATCCACTCCGCTCCAAAAAGGATAGGACCGCTGCGCTTGCCCCGCTTACGGCTGCCCTGGATAGTGGTTGTTTCAAATGTAGGCATTTGCCAGTACAGTACAGGATTTAGTACTGCCACTGGCAAGTGCCTCCTTTGTTGTGCATCAGAGGCATTGGTGCAACGCTCCACCCCCACCCCCCCTCACATGGACACTATGCTGACTATGCAGGGCTGCAGCGGGGACACTACGCTGACTGCGATAGGCTGCCGTTGGTCGACGCTGACAGTGGCGGCCAATGGCACACCAAAAAAAGATAGAAGTTAGAAAGAAAAAAAAAACACAAATACAGTACAATAAAGAAAGGACAGGACTTACTCTCAGAAGGAGCGGCGGCGCTTGAGGTGGTGGGTGGGGCGGCTGTATCGGCCTGCAAGTCTTCAAGCTGAGGCACTGTGGGAAAATGACAAAAATGCGCTGTTTACTGTAAATAAAGTTACTGTACTCTTATTACTGTAAATGGGGCGGGGGTGGGTTTACAAAAAGGCGTGGACTGGATTTTATAAATTGCTGCGGCCGCTATAGTATACTTTATAAAATCCACTCCGCTCCAAAGTGGATAGGACCGCTGCGCTTGCCCCGCTTACGGCTGCCCTGGATAGTGGTTGTTTCAAATGGAGGCATTTGCCAGTACAGTACAGGATTTAGTACTGCCACTGGCAAGTCCCTCCTTTGTTGTGCATCAGAGGCATTGGCGCAATGCTCCACCCCCACCCCCCCCTGAAATGGACACTATGCTGACTACGCAGGGCTGCAGCGGGGACACTACGCTGACTGCGCTAGGCTGCCGTTTGTCGACGCTGACAGCGGCGGCCAACGGCACACCAACAAAAGATACAAGTTCGAAAAAAAAAAAAAAAACACAAATACAGTACAATAAAGAAAGGACAGGACTTACTCTCAGAAGGAGCGGCGGCGCTTGAGGTGGTGGGTGGGGCGGCTGTATCGGCCTCCATGTCTTCAAGCAGAGGCACTGTGGGAAAATGACAAAAATGCGAATATGTGCTGTTTACTGTAAATAAAGTTACTGTACTCTTATTACTGTAAATGGGGCGGGGGTGGGTTTACAAAAAGGCGTGGACTGGATTTTATAAAGTGCTGCGGCCGCTATAGTGTACTTTATAAAATCCACTCCGCTCCAAAGTGGATAGGACCGCTGCGCTTGCCTCGCTTACGGCTGCCCTGGATAGTGGTTGTTTCAAATGGAGGCAATTGCCAGTACAGTACAGGATTTAGTACTGCCACTGGCAAGTGCCTCCTTTGTTGTGCATCAGACGCATTGGCGCAACGCTCCACCCCCACCCCCCCTCACATGGACACTATGCTGACTACGCAGGGCTGCAGCGGGGATACTACGTTGACTGCGCTAGGCTGCCGTTGGTCGACGCTGACAGCGGCGGCCAACGGCACACCAACAAAAGATACAAGTTCGAAAGAAAAAAAAAAACACAAATACAGTAAAATAAAGAAAGGACAGGACTTACTCTCAGAAGGAGCGGCGGCGCTTGAGGTGGTGGGTGGGGCGGCTGTATCGGCCTGCAAGTCTTCAAGCGGAGGCACTGTGGGAAAATAACAAAAATGCGAAAATGTGCTGTTTACTGTAAATAAAGTTACTGTACTCTTATTACTGTAAATGGGGCGGGGGTGGGTTTACAAAAAGGCGTGGACTGGATTTTATAAAGTGCTGCGGCCGCTATAGTATACTTTATAAAATCCACTCCGCTCCAAAGTGGATAGGACCGATGCGCTTGCCCCGCCTACGGCTGCCCTGGATAGTGGTTGTTTCAAATGGAGGCATTTGCCAGTACAGTACAGGACTTAGTACTGCCACTGGCAAGTCCCTCCTTTGTTGTGCATCAGAGGCATTGGCGCAATGCTCCACCGCCACCCCCCCTCACATGGACACTATGCTGACTACGCTAGGCTGCCGTTGGTCGACGCTGACAGCGGTGGCCAACGGCACACCAACAAAAGATACAAGTTCGAAAAAAAAAAAAAACACAAATACAGTACAATAAAGAAAGGACAGGACTTACTCTCAGAAGGAGCGGCGGCGCTTGAGGTGGTGGGTGGGGCGGCTGTATCGGCCTCCATGTCTTCAAGCGGAGGCACTGTGGGAAAATGACAAAAATGTGAAAATGTGCTGTTTACTGTAAATAAAGTTACTGTACTCTTATTACTGTAAATGGGGCGGGGGTGGGTTTACAAAAAGGCGTGGACTGGATTTTATAAAGTGCTGCGGCCACTATAGTGTACTTTATAAAATCCACTCCGCTCCAAAGTGGATAGGACCGCTGCGCTTGCCCCGCTTACGGCTGCCCTGGATAGTGGTTGTTTCAAATGGAGGCAATTGCCAGTACAGTACAGGATTTAGTACTGCCACTGGCAAGTGCCTCCTTTGTTGTGCATCAGACTCATTGGCGCAACGCTCCACCCCCACCCCCCCTCACATGGACACTATGCTGACTACGCAGGGCTGCAGCGGGGACACTACGTTGACTGCGCTAGGCTGCCGTTGGTCGACGCTGACAGCGGCGGCCAACGGCACACCAACAAAAGATGCAAGTTCGAAAGAAAAAAAAACATAAATACAGTACAATAAAGAAAGGACAGGACTTACTCTCAGAAGGAGCGGCGGCGCTTGAGGTGATGGGTGGGGCGGCTGTATCGGCCTCCAAGTCTTCAAGCGGAGGCACTGTGGAAAAAATGACAAAAATGTGCTGTTTACTGTAAATAAAGTTACTGTACTCTTATTACTGTAAATGGGGCGGGGGTGGGTTTACAAAAAGGCGTGGACTGGATTTTATAAAGTGCTGCGGCCGCTATTGTGTACGTTATAAAATCCACTCCGCTCCAAAGTGGATAGGACCGCTGCGCTTGCCCCGCTTACGGCTGCCCTTGATAGTGGTTGTTTCAAATGGAGGCATTTGCCAGTACAGTACAGGATTTAGTACTGCCACTGGCAAGTGCCTCCTTTGTTGTGCATCAGAGGCATTGGCGCAACGCTCCACCCCCACCCCCCCTCACATGGACACTATGCTGACTATGCAGGGCTGCAGCGGGGACACTACGCTGACTGTGCTAGGCTGCCGTTGGTCGACGCTGACAGTGGCGGCCAATGGCACACCAAAAAAAGATAGAAGTTCGAAAGAAAAAAAAAACACAAATACAGTACAATAAAGAAAGGACAGGACTTACTCTTAGAAGGAGCGGCGGCGCTTGAGGTGGTGGGTGGGGCGGCTGTATCGGCCTGCAAGTCTTCAAGCGGAGGCACTGTGGGAAAATGACAAAAATGCGCTGTTTACTGTAAATAAAGTTACTGTACTCTTATTACTGTAAATGGGGCGGGGGTGGGTTTACAAAAAGGCGTGGACTGAATTTTATAAATTGCTGCGGCCGCTATAGTATACTTTATAAAATCCACTCCGCTCCAAAGTGGATAGGAGCGCTGCGCTTGCCCCGCTTACGGCTGCCCTGGATAGTGGTTGTTTCAAATGGAGGCATTTGCCAATACAGTACAGGATTTAGTACTGCCACTGGCAAGTCCCTCCTTTGTTGTGCATCAGAGGCATTGGCGCAATGCTCCACCCCCACCCCCCCTGAAATGGACACTATGCTGACTACGCAGGGCTGCAGCGGGGACACTACGCTGACTGCGCTAGGCTGCCGTTGGTCGACGCTGACAGCGGCGGCCAACGGCACACCAACAAAAGATACAAGTTCGAAAGAAAAAAAAACATAAATACAGTACAATTAAGAAAGGACAGGACTTACTCTCAGAAGGAGCGGCGGCGCTTGAGGTGGTGGGTGGGGCGGCTGTATCGGCCTGCAAGTCTTCAAGCGGAGGCACTGTGGGAAAATAACAAAAATGCGAAAATGTGCTGTTTACTGTAAATAAAGTTACTGTACTCTTATTACTGTAAATGGGGCGGGGGTGGGTTTACAAAAAGGCGTGGACTGGATTTTATAAAGTGCTGCGGCCGCTATAGTATACTTTATAAAATCCACTCCGCTCCAAAGTGGATAGGACCGATGCGCTTGCCCCGCCTACGGCTGCCCTGGATAGTGGTTGTTTCAAATGGAGGCATTTGCCAGTACAGTACAGGACTTAGTACTGCCACTGGCAAGTCCCTCCTTTGTTGTGCATCAGAGGCATTGGCGCAATGCTCCACCGCCACCCCCCCTCACATGGACACTATGCTGACTACGCTAGGCTGCCGTTGGTCGACGCTGACAGCGGTGGCCAACGGCACACCAACAAAAGATACAAGTTCGAAAAAAAAAAAAAACACAAATACAGTACAATAAAGAAAGGACAGGACTTACTCTCAGAAGGAGCGGCGGCGCTTGAGGTGGTGGGTGGGGCGGCTGTATCGGCCTCCATGTCTTCAAGCGGAGGCACTGTGGGAAAATGACAAAAATGTGAAAATGTGCTGTTTACTGTAAATAAAGTTACTGTACTCTTATTACTGTAAATGGGGCGGGGGTGGGTTTACAAAAAGGCGTGGACTGGATTTTATAAAGTGCTGCGGCCACTATAGTGTACTTTATAAAATCCACTCCGCTCCAAAGTGGATAGGACCGCTGCGCTTGCCCCGCTTACGGCTGCCCTGGATAGTGGTTGTTTCAAATGGAGGCAATTGCCAGTACAGTACAGGATTTAGTACTGCCACTGGCAAGTGCCTCCTTTGTTGTGCATCAGACTCATTGGCGCAACGCTCCACCCCCACCCCCCCTCACATGGACACTATGCTGACTACGCAGGGCTGCAGCGGGGACACTACGTTGACTGCGCTAGGCTGCCGTTGGTCGACGCTGACAGCGGCGGCCAACGGCACACCAACAAAAGATGCAAGTTCGAAAGAAAAAAAAACATAAATACAGTACAATAAAGAAAGGACAGGACTTACTCTCAGAAGGAGCGGCGGCGCTTGAGGTGATGGGTGGGGCGGCTGTATCGGCCTCCAAGTCTTCAAGCGGAGGCACTGTGGAAAAAATGACAAAAATGTGCTGTTTACTGTAAATAAAGTTACTGTACTCTTATTACTGTAAATGGGGCGGGGGTGGGTTTACAAAAAGGCGTGGACTGGATTTTATAAAGTGCTGCGGCCGCTATTGTGTACGTTATAAAATCCACTCCGCTCCAAAGTGGATAGGACCGCTGCGCTTGCCCCGCTTACGGCTGCCCTTGATAGTGGTTGTTTCAAATGGAGGCATTTGCCAGTACAGTACAGGATTTAGTACTGCCACTGGCAAGTGCCTCCTTTGTTGTGCATCAGAGGCATTGGCGCAACGCTCCACCCCCACCCCCCCTCACATGGACACTATGCTGACTATGCAGGGCTGCAGCGGGGACACTACGCTGACTGTGCTAGGCTGCCGTTGGTCGACGCTGACAGTGGCGGCCAATGGCACACCAAAAAAAGATAGAAGTTCGAAAGAAAAAAAAAACACAAATACAGTACAATAAAGAAAGGACAGGACTTACTCTTAGAAGGAGCGGCGGCGCTTGAGGTGGTGGGTGGGGCGGCTGTATCGGCCTGCAAGTCTTCAAGCGGAGGCACTGTGGGAAAATGACAAAAATGCGCTGTTTACTGTAAATAAAGTTACTGTACTCTTATTACTGTAAATGGGGCGGGGGTGGGTTTACAAAAAGGCGTGGACTGAATTTTATAAATTGCTGCGGCCGCTATAGTATACTTTATAAAATCCACTCCGCTCCAAAGTGGATAGGAGCGCTGCGCTTGCCCCGCTTACGGCTGCCCTGGATAGTGGTTGTTTCAAATGGAGGCATTTGCCAATACAGTACAGGATTTAGTACTGCCACTGGCAAGTCCCTCCTTTGTTGTGCATCAGAGGCATTGGCGCAATGCTCCACCCCCACCCCCCTGAAATGGACACTATGCTGACTACGCAGGGCTGCAGCGGGGACACTACGCTGACTGCGCTAGGCTGCCGTTGGTCGACGCTGACAGCGGCGGCCAACGGCACACCAACAAAAGATACAAGTTCGAAAGAAAAAAAAACATAAATACAGTACAATTAAGAAAGGACAGGACTTACTCTCAGAAGGAGCGGCGGCGCTTGAGGTGGTGGGTGGGGCGGCTGTATCGGCCTGCAAGTCTTCAAGCGGAGGCACTGTGGGAAAATGACAAAAATGCGAAAATGTGCTATTTACTGTAAATAAAGTTACTGTACTCTTATTACTGTAAATGGGGCGGGGGTGGGTTTACAAAAAGGCGTGGACTGGATTTTATAAAGTGCTGCGGCCGCTATAGTATACTTTATAAAATCCACTCCGCTCCAAAGTGGATAGGACCGATGCGCTTACCCCGCTTACGGCTGCCCTGGATAGTGGTTGTTTCAAATGGAGGCATTTGCCAGTACAGTACAGGACTTAGTACTGCCACTGGCAAGTCCCTCCTTTGTTGTGCATCAGAGGCATTGGCGCAATGCTCCACCCCACCCCCCCCTCACATGGACACTATGCTGACTACGCTAGGCTGCCGTTGGTCGACGCTGACAGCGGCGGCCAACGGCACACCAACAAAAGATACAAGTTCGAAAAAAAAAAAACACAAATACAGTACAATAAAGAAAGGACAGGACTTACTCTCAGAAGGAGCGGCGGCGCTTGAGGTGGTGGGTGGGGCGGCTGTATCGGCCTCCATGTCTTCAAGCGGAGGCACTGTGGGAAAATGACAAAAATGCGAAAATGTACTGTTTACTGTAAATAAAGTTACTGTACTCTTATTACTGTAAATGGGGCGGGGGTGGGTTTACAAAAAGGCGTGGACTGGATTTTATAAAGTGCTGCGGCCACTATAGTGTACTTTATAAAATCCACTCCGCTCCAAAGTGTATAGGACCGATGCGCTTGCCCCGCTTACGGCTGCCCTGGATAGTGGTTGTTTCAAATGGAGGCAATTGCCAGTACAGTACAGGATTTAGTACTGCCACTGGCAAGTGCCTCCTTTGTTGTGCATCAGACTCATTGGCGCAACGCTCCACCCCCACCCCCCCTCACATGGACACTATGCTGACTACGCAGGGCTGCAGCGGGGACACTACGTTGACTGCGCTAGGCTGCCGTTGGTCGACGCTGACAGCGGCGGCCAACGGCACACCAACAAAAGATACAAGTTCGAAAGAAAAAAAAAACACAAATACAGTACAATAAAGAAAGGACAGGACTTACTCTCAGAAGGAGCGGCGGCGCTTGAGGTGGTGGGTGGGGCGGCTGTATCGGCCTGCAAGTCTTCAAGCGGAGGCACTGTGGGAAAATGACAAAAATGCGAAAATGTGCTGTTTACTGTAAATAAAGTTACTGTACTCTTATTACTGTAAATGGGGTGGGGGTGGGTTTACAAAAAGGCGTGGACTGGATTTTATAAAGTGCTGCGGCCGCTATAGTATACTTTATAAAATCCACTCCGCTCCAAAGTGGATAGGACCGATGCGCTTGCCCCGCTTACGGCTGCCCTGGATAGTGGTTGTTTCAAATGGAGGCATTTGCCAGTACAGTACAGGACTTAGTACTGCCACTGGCAAGTCCCTCCTTTGTTGTGCATCAGAGGCATTGTCGCAATGCTCCACCCCCACCCCCCCTCACATGGACACTATGCTGACTACGCTAGGCTGCCGTTGGTCGACGCTGACAGCGGCGGCCAACGGCACACCAACAAAAGATACAAGTTCGAAAAAAAAAACACAAATACAGTACAATAAAGAAAGGACAGGACTTACTCTCAGAAGGAGCGGCGGCGCTTGAGGTGGTGGGTGGGGCGGCTGTATCGGCCTCCATGTCTTCAAGCGGAGGCACTGTGGAAAAATGACAAAAATGCGAAAATGTGCTGTTTACTGTAAATAAAGTTACTGTACTCTTATTACTGTAAATGGGGCGGGGGTGGGTTTACAAAAAGGCGTGGACTGGATTTTATAAAGTGCTGCGGCCACTATAGTGTACTTTATAAAATCCACTCCGCTCCAAAGTGGATAGGACCGCTGCGCTTGCCCCGCTTACGGCTGCCCTGGATAGTGGTTGTTTCAAATGGAGGCATTTGCCAGAACAGTACAGGATTTAGTACTGCCACTGGCAAGTCCCTCCTTTGTTGTGCATCAGAGGCATTGGCGCAATGCTCCACCCCCACCCCCCCTGAAATGGACACTATGCTGACTATGCAGGGCTGCAGCGGGGACACTACGCTGACTGCGCTAGGCTGCCGTTGGTCGACGCTGACAGTGGCGGCCAACGGCACACCAACAAAAGATACAAGTTCGAAAGAAAAAAAAACACAAATACAGTACAATAAAGAAAGGACAGGACTTACTCTCAGAAGGAGCGGCTGCGCTTGATGTGTTGGGTGGGGCGGCTGTATCGGCCTCCATGTCTTCAAGCGGAGGCACTGTGGGAAAATGACAAAAATGCGAAAATGTGCTGTTTACTGTAAATAAAGTTACTGTACTCTTATTACTGTAAATGGGGCGGGGGTGGGTTTACAAAAAGGCGTGGACTGGATTTTATAAAGTGCTGCGGCCGCTATAGTGTACTTTATAAAATCCACTCCGCTCCAAAGTGGATAGGACCGCTGCGCTTGCCCCGCTTACGGCTGCCCTGGATAGTGGTTGTTTCAAATCGAGGCATTTGCCAGTACAGTACAGGATTTAGTACTGCCACTGGCAAGTGCCTCCTTTGTTGTGCATCAGAGGCATTGGCGCAATGCTCCACCCCCACCCCCCCTGAAATGGACACTACGCTGACTACACAGAGCTGCAGTGGGGACACTACGCTGACTGTGCTAGGCTGCCGTTGGTCGACGCTGACAGCGGCGGCCAACGGCACACCAACAAAAGATACAAGTTCAAAAGAAAAAAAAAAACACAAATACAGTACAATAAAGAAAGGACAGGACTTACTCTCAGAAGGAGCGGCGGCACTTGAGGTGGTGGGTGGGGCGGCTGTATCGGCCTCCATGTCTTCAAGCGGAGGCACTGTGGGAAAATGACAAAAATGCGAAAATGTGCTGTTTACTGTAAATAAAGTTACTGTACTCTTATTACTGTAAATGGGGCGGGGTGGTTTTACAAAAAGGCGTGGACTGGATTTTATAAAGTGCTGCGGCCACTATAGTGTACTTTATAAAATCCACTCCGCTCCAAAGTGGATAGGACCGCTGCGCTTGCCCCGCTTACGGCTGCCCTGGATAGTGGTTGTTTCAAATGGAGGCATTTGCCAGAACAGTACAGGATTTAGTACTGCCACTGGCAAGTGCCTCCTTTGTTGTGCATCAGAGGCATTGGCGCAACGCTCCACCCCCACCCCCCCTCACATGGACACTATGCTGACTACGCAGGGCTGCAGCGGGGACACTACGCTGACTGCGCTAGGCTGCCGTTGGTCGACGCTGACAGCGGCGGCCAACGGCACACCAACAAAAGATACAAGTTCGAAAGAAAAAAAAAAACACAAATACAGTACAATAAAGAAAGGACAAGACTTACTCTCAGAAGGAGCGGCGGCGCTTGTGGTGGTGGGTGGGGCGGCTGTATCGGCCTCCATGTCTTCAAGAGGAGGCACTGTGGGAAAATGACAAAAATGCGAAAATGTGCTGTTTACTGTAAATAAAGTTACTGTACTTTTATTACTGTAAATGGGGCGGGGGTGGGTTTACAAAAAGGCGTGGACTGGATTTTATAAAGTACTGCGGCCACTATAGTGTACTTTATAAAATCCACTCCGCTCCAAAGTGGATAGGACCGCTGCGCTTGCCCCGCTTACGGCTGCCCTGGATAGTGGTTGTTTCAAATGGAGGCATTTGCCAGAACAGTACAGGATTTAGTACTGCCACTGGCAAGTCCCTCCTTTGTTGTGCATCAGAGACATTGGCGCAATGCTCCACCCCCACCCCCCCTGAAATGGACACTATGCTGACTACGCAGGGCTGCAGCAGGGACACTACGCTGACTGCGCTAGGCTGCCGTTGGTCGACACTGACAGCGGCGGCCAACGGCACACCAACAAAATATACAAGTTCGAAAGAAAAAAAAAACACAAATACAGTACAATAAAGAAAGGACAGGACTTACTCTCAGAAGGAGCGGCGGCGCTTGAGGTGGTGGGTGGGGCGGCTGTATCGGCCTGCAAGTCTTCAAGCGGAGGCACTGTGGGAAAATGACAAAAATGCGAAAATGTGCTGTTTACTGTAAATAAAGATACTGTACTCTTATTACTGTAAATGGGGCGGGGGTGGGTTTACAAAAAGGCGTGGACTGAATTTTATAAAGTGCTGCGGCCACTATAGTGTACTTTATAAAATCCACTCCGCTCCAAAGTGGATAGGACCGCTGCGCTTGCCCCGCTTACGGCTGCCCTGGATAGTGGTTGTTTCAAATGGAGGCATTTGCCAGAACAGTACTGGATTTAGTACTGCCACTGGCAAGTGCCTCCTTTGTTGTGCATCAGAGGCATTGGCGCAACGCTCCACCCCCACCCCCCCTCACATGGACACTATGCTGACTACGCAGGGCTGCAGCGGGGACACTACGCTGACTGCGCTAGGCTGCCGTTGGTCGACGCTGACAGCGGCGGCCAACGGCACACCAACAAAAGATACAAGTTCGAAAGAAAAAAAAAACACAAATACAGTACAATAAAGAAAGGACAGGACTTACTCTCAGAAGGAGCGGCGGCGCTTGAGGTGGTGGGTGGGGCGGCTGTATCGGCCTGCAAGTCTTCAAGCGGAGGCACTGTGGGAAAATGACAAAAATGCGAAAATGTGCTGTTTACTGTAAATAAAGTTACTGTACTCTTATTACTGTAAATGGGGCGGGGTGGGTTTACAAAAAGGCGTGGACTGGATTTTATAAAGTGCTGCGGCCGCTATAGTATACTTTATAAAATCCACTCCGCTCCAAAGTGGATAGGACCGCTGCGCTTGTCCCGCTTACGGCTGCCCTGGATAGTGGTTGTTTCAAATGGAGGCATTTGCCAGTACAGTACAGGATTTAGTACTGCCACTGGCAAGTCCCTCCTTTGTTGTGCATCAGAGGAATTGGCGCAATGCTCCACCCCCACCCCCCCTCACATGGACACTATGCTGACTACGCAGGGCTGCAGCGGGGACACTACGCTGACTGCGCTAGGCTGCCGTTGGTCGACGCTGACAGCGGCGGCCAACGGCACACCAACAAAAGATACAAGTTCGAAAGAAAAAAAAACATAAATACAGTACAATAAAGAAAGGACAGGACTTACTCTCAGAAGGAGCGGCGGCGCTTGAGGTGGTGGGTGGGGCGGCTGTATCGGCCTCCATGTCTTCAAGCGGAGGCACTGTGGGAAAATGACAAAAATGCGAAAATGTACTGTTTACTGTAAATAAAGTTACTGTACTCTTATTACTGTAAATGGGGCGGGGGTGGGTTTACAAAAAGGCGTGGACTGGATTTTATAAAGTGCTGCGGCCACTATAGTGTACTTTATAAAATCCACTCCGCTCCAAAGTGTATAGGACCGATGCGCTTGCCCCGCTTACGGCTGCCCTGGATAGTGGTTGTTTCAAATGAAGGCAATTGCCAGTACAGTACAGGATTTAGTACTGCCACTGGCAAGTGCCTCCTTTGTTGTGCATCAGACTCATTGGCGCAACGCTCCACCCCCACCCCCCCTCACATGGACACTATGCTGACTACGCAGGGCTGCAGCGGGGACACTACGTTGACTGCGCTAGGCTGCCGTTGGTCGACGCTGACAGCGGCGGCCAACGGCACACCAACAAAAGATACAAGTTCGAAAGAAAAAAAAAACACAAATACAGTACAATAAAGAAAGGACAGGACTTACTCTCAGAAGGAGCGGCGGCGCTTGAGGTGGTGGGTGGGGCGGCTGTATCGGCCTGCAAGTCTTCAAGCGGAGGCACTGTGGGAAAATGACAAAAATGCGAAAATGTGCTGTTTACTGTAAATAAAGTTACTGTACTCTTATTACTGTAAATGGGGCGGGGGTGGGTTTACAAAAAGGCGTGGACTGGATTTTATAAAGTGCTGCGGCCGCTATAGTATACTTTATAAAATCCACTCCGCTCCAAAGTGGATAGGACCGATGCGCTTGCCCCGCTTACGGCTGCCCTGGATAGTGGTTGTTTCAAATGGAGGCATTTGCCAGTACAGTACAGGACTTAGTACTGCCACTGGCAAGTCCCTCCTTTGTTGTGCATCAGAGGCATTGTCGCAATGCTCCACCCCCACCCCCCCTCACATGGACACTATGCTGACTACGCTAGGCTGCCGTTGGTCGACGCTGACAGCGGCGGCCAACGGCACACCAACAAAAGATACAAGTTCGAAAAAAAAAACACAAATACAGTACAATAAAGAAAGGACAGGACTTACTCTCAGAAGGAGCGGCGGCGCTTGAGGTGGTGGGTGGGGCGGCTGTATCGGCCTCCATGTCTTCAAGCGGAGGCACTGTGGAAAAATGACAAAAATGCGAAAATGTGCTGTTTACTGTAAATAAAGTTACTGTACTCTTATTACTGTAAATGGGGCGGGGGTGGGTTTACAAAAAGGCGTGGACTGGATTTTATAAAGTGCTGCGGCCACTATAGTGTACTTTATAAAATCCACTCCGCTCCAAAGTGGATAGGACCGCTGCGCTTGCCCCGCTTACGGCTGCCCTGGATAGTGGTTGTTTCAAATGGAGGCATTTGCCAGAACAGTACAGGATTTAGTACTGCCACTGGCAAGTCCCTCCTTTGTTGTGCATCAGAGGCATTGGCGCAATGCTCCACCCCCACCCCCCCTGAAATGGACACTATGCTGACTATGCAGGGCTGCAGCGGGGACACTACGCTGACTGCGCTAGGCTGCCGTTGGTCGACGCTGACAGTGGCGGCCAACGGCACACCAACAAAAGATACAAGTTCGAAAGAAAAAAAAACACAAATACAGTACAATAAAGAAAGGACAGGACTTACTCTCAGAAGGAGCGGCTGCGCTTGATGTGTTGGGTGGGGCGGCTGTATCGGCCTCCATGTCTTCAAGCGGAGGCACTGTGGGAAAATGACAAAAATGCGAAAATGTGCTGTTTACTGTAAATAAAGTTACTGTACTCTTATTACTGTAAATGGGGCGGGGGTGGGTTTACAAAAAGGCGTGGACTGGATTTTATAAAGTGCTGCGGCCGCTATAGTGTACTTTATAAAATCCACTCCGCTCCAAAGTGGATAGGACCGCTGCGCTTGCCCCGCTTACGGCTGCCCTGGATAGTGGTTGTTTCAAATCGAGGCATTTGCCAGTACAGTACAGGATTTAGTACTGCCACTGGCAAGTGCCTCCTTTGTTGTGCATCAGAGGCATTGGCGCAATGCTCCACCCCCACCCCCCCTGAAATGGACACTACGCTGACTACACAGAGCTGCAGTGGGGACACTACGCTGACTGTGCTAGGCTGCCGTTGGTCGACGCTGACAGCGGCGGCCAACGGCACACCAACAAAAGATACAAGTTCAAAAGAAAAAAAAAAACACAAATACAGTACAATAAAGAAAGGACAGGACTTACTCTCAGAAGGAGCGGCGGCACTTGAGGTGGTGGGTGGGGCGGCTGTATCGGCCTCCATGTCTTCAAGCGGAGGCACTGTGGGAAAATGACAAAAATGCGAAAATGTGCTGTTTACTGTAAATAAAGTTACTGTACTCTTATTACTGTAAATGGGGCGGGGTGGTTTTACAAAAAGGCGTGGACTGGATTTTATAAAGTGCTGCGGCCACTATAGTGTACTTTATAAAATCCACTCCGCTCCAAAGTGGATAGGACCGCTGCGCTTGCCCCGCTTACGGCTGCCCTGGATAGTGGTTGTTTCAAATGGAGGCATTTGCCAGAACAGTACAGGATTTAGTACTGCCACTGGCAAGTGCCTCCTTTGTTGTGCATCAGAGGCATTGGCGCAACGCTCCACCCCCACCCCCCCTCACATGGACACTATGCTGACTACGCAGGGCTGCAGCGGGGACACTACGCTGACTGCGCTAGGCTGCCGTTGGTCGACGCTGACAGCGGCGGCCAACGGCACACCAACAAAAGATACAAGTTCGAAAGAAAAAAAAAAACACAAATACAGTACAATAAAGAAAGGACAAGACTTACTCTCAGAAGGAGCGGCGGCGCTTGTGGTGGTGGGTGGGGCGGCTGTATCGGCCTCCATGTCTTCAAGAGGAGGCACTGTGGGAAAATGACAAAAATGCGAAAATGTGCTGTTTACTGTAAATAAAGTTACTGTACTTTTATTACTGTAAATGGGGCGGGGGTGGGTTTACAAAAAGGCGTGGACTGGATTTTATAAAGTACTGCGGCCACTATAGTGTACTTTATAAAATCCACTCCGCTCCAAAGTGGATAGGACCGCTGCGCTTGCCCCGCTTACGGCTGCCCTGGATAGTGGTTGTTTCAAATGGAGGCATTTGCCAGAACAGTACAGGATTTAGTACTGCCACTGGCAAGTCCCTCCTTTGTTGTGCATCAGAGACATTGGCGCAATGCTCCACCCCCACCCCCCCTGAAATGGACACTATGCTGACTACGCAGGGCTGCAGCGGGGACACTACGCTGACTGCGCTAGGCTGCCGTTGGTCGACACTGACAGCGGCGGCCAACGGCACACAAACAAAATATACAAGTTCGAAAGAAAAAAAAAACACAAATACAGTACAATAAAGAAAGGACAGGACTTACTCTCAGAAGGAGCGGCGGCGCTTGAGGTGGTGGGTGGGGCGGCTGTATCGGCCTGCAAGTCTTCAAGCGGAGGCACTGTGGGAAAATGACAAAAATGCGAAAATGTGCTGTTTACTGTAAATAAAGATACTGTACTCTTATTACTGTAAATGGGGCGGGGGTGGGTTTACAAAAAGGCGTGGACTGAATTTTATAAAGTGCTGCGGCCACTATAGTGTACTTTATAAAATCCACTCCGCTCCAAAGTGGATAGGACCGCTGCGCTTGCCCCGCTTACGGCTGCCCTGGATAGTGGTTGTTTCAAATGGAGGCATTTGCCCGAACAGTACTGGATTTAGTACTGCCACTGGCAAGTGCCTCCTTTGTTGTGCATCAGAGGCATTGGCGCAACGCTCCACCCCCACCCCCCCTCACATGGACACTATGCTGACTACGCAGGGCTGCAGCGGGGACACTACGCTGACTGCGCTAGGCTGCCGTTGGTCGACGCTGACAGCGGCGGCCAACGGCACACCAACAAAAGATACAAGTTCGAAAGAAAAAAAAAACACAAATACAGTACAATAAAGAAAGGACAGGACTTACTCTCAGAAGGAGCGGCGGCGCTTGAGGTGGTGGGTGGGGCGGCTGTATCGGCCTGCAAGTCTTCAAGCGGAGGCACTGTGGGAAAATGACAAAAATGCGAAAATGTGCTGTTTACTGTAAATAAAGTTACTGTACTCTTATTACTGTAAATGGGGCGGGGTGGGTTTACAAAAAGGCGTGGACTGGATTTTATAAAGTGCTGCGGCCGCTATAGTATACTTTATAAAATCCACTCCGCTCCAAAGTGGATAGGACCGCTGCGCTTGTCCCGCTTACGGCTGCCCTGGATAGTGGTTGTTTCAAATGGAGGCATTTGCCAGTACAGTACAGGATTTAGTACTGCCACTGGCAAGTCCCTCCTTTGTTGTGCATCAGAGGAATTGGCGCAATGCTCCACCCCCACCCCCCCTCACATGGACACTATGCTGACTACGCAGGGCTGCAGCGGGGACACTACGCTGACTGCGCTAGGCTGCCGTTGGTCGACGCTGACAGCGGCGGCCAACGGCACACCAACAAAAGATACAAGTTCGAAAGAAAAAAAAACATAAATACAGTACAATAAAGAAAGGACAGGACTTACTCTCAGAAGGAGCGGCGGCGCTTGAGGTGGTGGGTGGGGCGGCTGTATCGGCCTCCATGTCTTCAAGAGGAGGCACTGTGGGAAAATGACAAAAATGCGAAAATGTGCTGTTTACTGTAAATAAAGTTACTGTACTTTTCTTACTGTAAATGGGGCGGGGGTGGGTTTACAAAAAGGCGTGGACTGGATTTTATAAAGTGCTGCGGCCACTATAGTGTACTTTATAAAATCCACTCCGCTCCAAAGTGGATAGGACCGCTGCGCTTGCCCCGCTTACGGCTGCCCTGGATAGTGGTTGTTTCAAATGGAGGCATTTGCCAGAACAGTAAAGGATTTAGTACTGCCACTGGCAAGTCCCTCCTTTGTTGTGCATCAGAGACATTGGCGCAATGCTCCACCCCCACCCCCCCTGAAATGGACACTATGCTGCCTACGCAGGGCTGCAGCGGGGACACTACGCTGACTGCGCTAGGCTGCCGTTGGTCGACACTGACAGCGGCGGCCAACGGCACACCAACAAAATATACAAGTTCGAAAGAAAAAAAAAAACACAAATACAGTACAATAAAGAAAGGACAGGACTTACTCTCAGAAGGAGCGGCTGCGCTTGAGGTGGTGGGTGGGGCGGCTGTATCGGCCTCCATGTCTTCAAGCGGAGGCACTGTGGGAAAATGACAAAAATGCGAAAATGTGCTGTTTACTGTAAATAAAGATACTGTACTCTTATTACTGTAAATGGGGCGGGGGTGGGTTTACAAAAAGGCGTGGACTGGATTTTATAAAGTGCTGCGGCCGCTATAGTGTACTTTATAAAATCCACTCCGCTCCAAAGTGGATAGGACCGCTGCGCTTGCCCCGCTTACGGCTGCCCTGGATAGTGGTTGTTTCAAATGGAGGCATTTGCCAGTACAGTACAGGATTTAGTACTGCCACTGGCAAGTGCCTCCTTTGTTGTGCATCAGAGGCATTGGCGCAATGCTCCACCCACACCCCCCTGAAATGGACACTACGCTGACTACACAGAGCTGCAGCGGGGACACTACGCTGACTGCGCTAGGCTGCCGTTGGTCGACGCTGACAGCGGCGGCCAACGGCACACCAACAAAAGATACAAGTTCGAAAAAAAAAAAACACAAATACAGTACAATAAAGAAAGGACAGGACTTACTCTCAGAAGGAGCGGCGGCGCTTGAGGTGGTGGGTGGGGCGGCTGTATCGGCCTCCATGTCTTCAAGCGGAGGCACTGTGGGAAAATGACAAAAATGCGAAAATGTACTGTTTACTGTAAATAAAGTTACTGTACTCTTATTACTGTAAATGGGGCGGGGGTGGGTTTACAAAAAGGCGTGGACTGGATTTTATAAAGTGCTGCGGCCGCTATAGTATACTTTATAAAATCCACTCCGCTCCAAAGTGGATAGGACCGATGCGCTTGCCCCACTTACGGCTGCCCTGGATAGTGGTTGTTTCAAATGGAGGCATTTGCCAGTACAGTACAGGACTTAGTACTGCCACTGGCAAGTCCCTCCTTTGTTGTGCATCAGAGGCATTGTCGCAATGCTCCACCCCCACCCCCCCCTCACATGGACACTATGCTGACTATGCAGGGCTGCAGCGGGGATACTACGCTGACTGCGCTAGGCTGCCGTTGGTCGACGCTGACAGTGGCGGCCAACGGCACACCAACAAAAGATACAAGTTCGAAAGAAAAAAAAACACAAATACAGTACAATAAAGAAAGGACAGGACTTACTCTCAGAAGGAGCGGCTGCGCTTGATGTGGTGGGTGGGGCGGCTGTATCGGCCTCCATGTCTTCAAGCGGAGGCACTGTGGGAAAATGACAAAAATGCGAAAATGTGCTGTTTACTGTAAATAAAGTTACTGTACTCTTATTACTGTAAATGGGGCGGGGGTGGGTTTACAAAAAGGCGTGGACTGGATTTTATAAAGTGCTGCGGCCGCTATAGTATACTTTATAAAATCCACTCCGCTCCAAAGTGGATAGGACCGCTGCGCTTGCCCCGCTTACGGCTGCCCTGGATAGTGGTTGTTTCAAATGGAGGCATTTGCCAGAACAGTACAGGATTTAGTACTGCCACTGGCAAGTGCCTCCTTTGTTGTGCATCAGAGGCATTGGCGCAACGCTCCACCCCCACCCCCCCTCACATGGACACTATGCTGACTACGCAGGGCTGCAGCGGGGACACTACGCTGACTGCGCTAGGCTGCCGTTGGTCGACGCTGACAGCGGCGGCCAAAGGCACACCAACAAAAGATACAAGTTCGAAAGAAAAAAAAAACACAAATACAGTACAATAAAGAAAGGACAGGACTTACTCTCAGAAGGAGCGGCGGCGCTTGAGGTGGTGGGTGGGGCGGCTGTATCGGCCTGCAAGTCTTCAAGCGGAGGCACTGTGGGAAAATGACAAAAATGCGAAAATGTGCTGTTTACTGTAAATAAAGTTACTGTACTCTTATTACTGTAAATGGGGCGGGGGTGGGTTTACAAAAAGGCGTGGACTGGATTTTATAAAGTGCTGCGGCCGCTATAGTATACTTTATAAAATCCACTCCGCTCCAAAGTGGATAGGACCGCTGCGCTTGCCCCGCTTACGGCTGCCCTGGATAGTGGTTGTTTCAAATGGAGGCATTTGCCAGTACAGTACAGGATTTAGTACTGCCACTGGCAAGTCCCTCCTTTGTTGTGCATCAGAGGCATTGGCGCAATGCTCCACCCCCACCCCCCCTCACATGGACACTATGCTGACTACGCAGGGCTGCAGCGGGGACACTACGCTGACTGCGCTAGGCTGCCGTTGGTCGACGCTGACAGCGGCGGCCAACGGCACACCAACAAAAGATACAAGTTCGAAAGAAAAAAAAACATAAATACAGTACAATAAAGAAAGGACAGGACTTACTCTCAGAAGGAGCGGCGGCGCTTGAGGTGGTGGGTGGGGCGGCTGTATCGGCCTCCATGTCTTCAAGAGGAGGCACTGTGGGAAAATGACAAAAATGCGAAAATGTGCTGTTTACTGTAAATAAAGTTACTGTACTTTTATTACTGTAAATGGGGCGGGGGTGGGTTTACAAAAAGGCGTGGACTGGATTTTATAAAGTGCTGCGGCCACTATAGTGTACTTTATAAAATCCACTCCGCTCCAAAGTGGATAGGACCGCTGCGCTTGCCCCGCTTACGGCTGCCCTGGATAGTGGTTGTTTCAAATGGAGGCATTTGCCAGAACAGTACAGGATTTAGGGCCTTATTTTGGTTCATTCTTTCTGACAAAATCCTTCTTAGATGGGCAAAACCATGTGCACTGCAGGTGGGGCAGATGTAACATGTGCAGAGAGAATTAGATTTGGGTGGGGTTTTACTTCAAAGTGAGATCTATATTGCAGTGTAAAAATAAAGCAGTCAGTATTTTCCCTGCACAGAAACAAAATTACTCACCCAAATCTAATTCTCTCTGCACATGTTACATCTGCCCCCCCTGCAGTGCACGTGGTTTTGTCCATCTAAGAAGGATTTTGTCAGAAAGAATGAACCAAAATAAGGCCCAGGATTTAGTACTGCCACTGGCAAGTCCCTCCTTTGTTGTGCATCAGAGACATTGGCGCAATGCTCCACCCACACCCCCCCTGAAATGGACACTATGCTGACTACGCAGGGCTGCAGCGGGGACACTACGCTGACTGCGCTAGGCTGCCGTTGGTCGACACTGACAGCGGCGGCCAACGGCACACCAACAAAATATACAAGTTCGAAAGAAAAAAAAAACACAAATACAGTACAATAAAGAAAGGACAGGACTTACTCTCAGAAGGAGCGGCTGCGCTTGAGGTGGTGGGTGGGGCGGCTGTATCGGCCTCCATGTCTTCAAGCGGAGGCACTGTGGGAAAATGACAAAAATGCGAAAATGTGCTGTTTACTGTAAATAAAGATACTGTACTCTTATTACTGTAAATGGGGCGGGGGTGGGTTTACAAAAAGGCGTGGACTGGATTTTATAAAGTGCTGCGGCCGCTATAGTGTACTTTATAAAATCCACTCCGCTCCAAAGTGGATAGGACCGCTGCGCTTGCCCCGCTTACGGCTGCCCTGGATAGTGGTTGTTTCAAATGGAGGCATTTGCCAGTACAGTACAGGATTTAGTACTGCCACTGGCAAGTGCCTCCTTTGTTGTGCATCAGAGGCATTGGCGCAATGCTCCACCCCCACCCCCCTGAAATGGACACTACGCTGACTACACAGAGCTGCAGCGGGGACACTACGCTGAATGCGCTAGGCTGCCGTTGGTCGACGCTGACAGCGGCGGCCAACGGCACACCAACAAAAGATACAAGTTCGAAAGAAAAAAAAAACACAAATACAGTACAATAAAGAAAGCACAGGACTTACTCTCAGAAGGAGCGGCGGCGCTTAAAGTGGTGGGTGGGGCGGCTGTATCGGCCTCCATGTCTTCAAGCGGAGGCACTGTGGGAAAATGACAAAATTGTGAAAATGTGCTGTTTACTGTAAATAAAGTTACTGTACTCTTATTACTGTAAATGGGGCGGGGGTGGGTTTACAAAAAGGCGTGGACTGGATTTTATAATGTGCTGCGGCCGCTATAGTGTACTTTATAAAATCCACTCCGCTCCAAAGTGGATAGGACCGCTGCGCTTGCCCCGCTTACGGCTGCCCTGGATAGTGGTTGTTTCAAATGGAGGCATTTGCCAGTACAGTACAGGATTTAGTACTGCCACTGGCAAGTGCCTCCTTTGTTGTGCATCAGAGGCATTGGCGCAACGCTCCACCCCCACCCCCCCTTGAAATGGACACTATGCTGACTACGCAGGGCTGCAGCGGGGACACTACGCTGACTGCGCTAGGCTGCCGTAGGTTGACGCTGACAGCGGCGGCCAACGGCACACCAACAAAAGATACAAGTTCGAAAGAAAAAAAAAACACAAATACAGTACAATAAAGAAAGGACAGGACTTACTCTCAGAAGGAGCGGCGGCGCTTGAGGTGGTGGGTGGGGCGGCTGTATCGGCCTGCAAGTCTTCAAGCGGTGGCACTGTGGGAAAATGACAAAAATGCGAAAATGTGCTGTTTACTGTAAATAAAGTTACTGTACTCTTATTACTGTAAATGGGGCGGGGGTGGGTTTATAAACTACAATACATTAGTGGGGGTTGGTGGTGCAGAGCTTTACCAGATATAAATGCTAATGAGTTATACCCCTTTTACACCAAGGAATAACCCAGGTTGGACCCAGGTCAGCCTTAGTGTAAAAGGGGCAAACCCAGGTCCAGTAACACTGGTCCCCTACCTAGGTCCTAACCAGGGTTGAACACTGGTTGGACCTGGGTCGTGGGCGGTGTAAATGGTCCCAACCCAGGTTGGGACATCCGGGTAGTGCTGAAAGGATACCAGAAGTGCTGGACGCCTTTCCACAGTGCGCTGCAGTGGCAAAAGACAGCAGCCAGGAAGGATACGGGCAGTGCACACAGAAATCATAATTGGATGCAGTATCATTTATATTATTATTATTATTATTTTGGGGGGGGAGCACATGGGAGATTCGGTCTGCTGCTGCAGGGGAGGGGGCTGGGGAGAGCACATGGGTGATGCTGCACCTTTATACTGCTATGTGCGCTTGAGCACTGAATAAAACTTTTTGAAAAATATTTTACTAAATAAACAAACCAACATTTTTCAATGCTAACTTGTCATGTCTTTTAATTTTTATTTAAAATCATTGAGGGAAAGTTGGATGCCAGTTTATCAGTCCTAAAATGGACATTTTTTATGTCATTCATAGGGAAAAGCAGTGCTGACCCAGGTTCAGTGTAAACGGCGCAGACCTGGGTCCGACCTGGGTCACAGTGCTGTGTAAATTGGGTATGAAGCTGGGTCCAACCCTGGAAACTCCCGTGTTCAAAGACCATGGTCCGACCAGGGATTTTGGTGTAAAAGGGGTATTAGTGTACTTGGAGTGGGGAGGCTAAGTGTTATTTTTCCTTTGACAGATACAAGATTCAAATGTACAGTAAATGTCCTTTTTAGACAATGCAGTCCAGGTGTATAGTGACCCTTAATCACATTATCTGTCTGCACTTAACACTACAGAAAGGAGGGTGAACTTGCATCTACAATATGCAGCTTTGAAAAGGGGAATCATCATCACATTTAAAGAAAACTTAAAGATTTACGGCTGCCCTGGATCGTGGTTGTTTCAAATGGAGGCATTTGCCAGTGCAGTACAGGATTTAGTACTGCCACTGGCAAGTGCCTCCTTTGTTGTGCATCAGAGGCATTGGCGCAACGCTCCACCCCCACCCCCTGACATGGACACTACGCTGACTACGCAGGGCTGCCGCGGGGACACTACGCTGACTGCGCTAGGCTGCCGTTGGCCGACGCTGGCAGCATCGGCCAAGGCACGCCAAGAAAAGACACAAGTTGGAAAGAAAGAAAAAATACACAAACTCAATAAACAAATGACAGGACTTACTCTCAGACGGAGCGGCGCCGCTTGTTGAGGCTGTGGGGGCTGTGTCGGCCTCCATGGGCAGGGTGCCCTGGTCTCCAAGCGGAGGCACTATGGGAAAATGTTTTTTATTTTCATATATTTGTACATACAGTACAGTACTGTACAGTGTACAGTATTTATCCAGCTTTGAGAAACTAGATCTTAATCAACACTGAAGAAATACAGTATTTCAGTTTCTCACAAATACAGTATCCTATAAACTACAATACATTAGTGGGGGTTGGTGGTGCAGAGCTTTACCAGATAGAAATGCTAATGAGTTAGTGTACTTGGAGTGGGGAGGCTAAGTGTTATTTTTCCTTTGACATATACAAGATTCAAATGTAAATGTCCTTTTTAGACAATGCAGTCCAGGTGTATAGTGACCCTTAATCACATTATCTGTCTGCACTTAACACTACAGAAAGGAGGGTGAACTTGCATCTACAGTATGCAGCTTTGAAAAGGGGAATCATCATCACATTTGAAGAAAACTTTCAGATTTACGGCTGCCCTGGATCGTGGTTGTTTCAAATGGAGGCATTTGCCAGTGCAGTACAGGATTTAGTACTGCCACTGGCAAGTGCCTCCTTTGTTGTGCATCAGAGGCATTGGCGCAACGCTCCACCCCCACCCCCTGACATGGACACTACGCTGACTACGCAGGGCTGCCGCGGGGACACTATGCTGACTGCGCTAGGCTGCCGTTGGCCGACGATGGCAGCATCGGCCAAGGCACGCCAAGAAAAGACACAAGTTGGAAAGAAAGAAAAAATACACAAACTCAATAAACAAATGACAGGACTTACTCTCAGACGGAGCGGCGCCGCTTGTTGAGGCTGTGGGGGCTGTGTCGGCCTCCATGGGCAGGGTGCCCTGGTCTCCAAGCGGAGGCACTATGGGAAAATGTTTTTTATTTTCATATATTTGTACATACAGTACAGTACTGTACAGTGTACAGTATTTATCCAGCTTTGAGAAACTAGATCTTAATCAACATTGAAGAAATACAGTATTTCAGTTTCTCACTAATACAGTATCCTATAAACTACAATACATTAGTGGGGGTTGGTGGTGCAGAGCTTTACCAGATAGAAATGCTAATGAGTTAGTGTACTTGGAGTGGGGAGGCTAAGTGTTATTTTTCCTTTGACATATACAAGATTCAAATGTAAATGTCCTTTTTAGACAATGCAGTCCAGGTGTATAGTGACCCTTAATCACATTATCTGTCTGCACTTAACACTACAGAAAGGAGGGTGAACTTGCATCTACAGTATGCAGCTCTGAAAAGGGGAATCATCATCACATTTGAAGAAAACTTTCAGATTTATGGCTGCCCTGGATCATGGTTGTTTCAAATGGAGGCATTTGCCAGTGCAGTACAGGATTTAGTACTGCCACTGGCAAGTGCCTCCTTTGTTGTGCATCAGAGGCATTTGACGCAACGCTCCACCCCCACCCCCCCTGACATGGACACTACGCTGACTACGCAGGGCTGCCGCGGGGACACTACGCTGACTGCGCTAGGCTGCCGTTGGCCGACGCTGGCAGCGTTGGCCAACGGCACGCCAAGAAAAGACACAAGTTGAAAAGAAAGAAAAAATACACAAACTCAATAAACAAATGACAGGACTTACTCTCAGACGGAGCGGCGCCGCTTGTTGAGGCGGTGGGGGCTGTATCGGCCTGCATGGCCTGCATTTCCCTCCTCCTCTGAAGTCCTTTGTAAAAATAACATTTACAGTATACTGTAGTGTCCTTTCAAACATTAGTGCATTGGGTCAACAACACTAGGTCGACAGAAAGCAAGGTCGACATGGGTTTAGGTCGACTTTTGTCAAGGTCGACATTTCATTTGGTCAACACACCTATTACAGCATTCCCGCCAGACAATGTTTGTACCGTCATGTGATCAGGGACGTCATCACAGCTACTGTACATACTGTACTGTACTGTATAAGTCTGGCCATGCGTGAGAGCGCTACGACGGTGGCACGGGGAGCTGGAGGGCTTGCACCAATACTAACCCTAATACAATGAGCTGTGGGACATGCAATCGCAGCTTGGCTCCGACATCTCCGCATCGCCATCTCCTGACGCTGCGACATACTGTACTTGCGACAGTGTCCTACATGCGCCAAATATACAGCCAAATATACAGTACCTGTATACTGTAGCATTTTTAAAAAAAAAATATACTGTACTGTGTGCTGCATTACCTAATACATTATTTGCGGATATGCCCTTAAAAATTGTGTTTCGGGGTAATTATTATCTGCAAATATTGGGGAAGATGTAGAACCGGCCCTTTGAGGGTGACCAAACTGCTGATGCGGCCCCGGATGAATTTGAGTTTGACACCCCTGCCCTAGTGGATGATAGGGCATGAAATACAGTTTCGCCTGTCAGCACATGGCGGATCCCAAAAACACTGGAAAATACCATGTCGACCTTTTGAATGTTGACATACTGTAATGCTTGTGTCAATCTAATCACATGTCCACCTTGACCCATGTTGACCTAAACACATGTAGACCTTGCTGTCTGTTGACCTAGGGGTGTCGACACAATGCTTGTCAACCTACAGTAGTTGGTGTAGGTACTGTAGGTACAGGATCAGTACACAATCTAAATACAGTATACTGTACAGTAGAGTTCAATGTAAAGTACAGTACCTAACAGGAGTAGTGTACAGTACTTACTTGCGACGGAACGGCGCAGGGCCTCTAGCTTCGCAGGCTGCCTTGTCACTAGGTCGCTCCATTTTCTTTGGAGCAACCTAATCCTGTGCAGCCGGCAGTATCTGCGTAGGATTAGCCTGCGCGCATCCCGGTAAGCATTACGCTTCTCCAGGTTAGTGCTCAGAGGCTGGTCCCGGCAGCTAACCAAAATCATCAGCTCGGCGTAGCTGTAACGCTGCCTCTGAGCAGAATCCATTTTGGAAGTGAACACTCCCCAGCGCATGACACAAAACGCAGTACACATGGTAGTCAGTAGGCTAAAGTAATCAATCCAGGAGACATACTGTACTGTAGAGTACAGATACTGTACCTGTACTGTACTTTACAGTACTGACTGCATATTATAAATGTCATGTGAATAGGCATAATGTAATTAATAATTGTATTATTACCAAAATATGTTGTACAATATGTAGTCTGATTTAACACTTCATTACATACTGTACACTATACTGTAGTAGCACTTGCGAATAATATCCGACCTTTGCGAATTTGATCCCAGCTCCTGTCCTGCATTTATTATCCCAGCTCTGAGAATAGTAGCCCAGTTCGACTGTACACTATACTGTAGTAGCACGTGCGAATAATATCCGACCTTTGCGAATATGATCCCAGCGTCTGTCCTGCGTTTATTATCCCAGCTCTGAGAATAGTAGCCCAGTTCGAGTCACGGATATTATCCCGTAGGGAAAAGCTCTGTAATGTACAGTAGTACAGTGATGTACAATACTGTATTGTATATTCGATATTATATTATTATATTATTATTATTTATTATATTATAGTATACTGCAGTATACAGTACATTAATTTTCCAGACTCTGTATTGTGACCAAAAGATATGCAGCTGGGGGAGGTGTTTTCATAGACACAAAGTCACAATACTGTAGTGTAAACAGTGGTTCTGCATACTAATTAATGAGTGATCGTGGGGGAAGGTACAGTAAAGAAATCTGCAGTGACTTTTCAAACTCTGTAGATTGCGAACAATGCCATGTCATACTGTACTGTAGTACATCAGCATACTGTATTATTCCATTGGATGTTGTGAATGAGTTTCTTAACTTTAATGAAATTGTGTCTTCATACCGTAAAGTATATGGGAGGCCTCATATTAATTAATTTAATTTAATAAACTGTGCGTTGCAGCTGCTACAGTATTATTCCTGCGATTAATACTGTACAGTATACCGGATTTAGTACTCAAAATACGGTACTATACTGTATGTTCTGTACGTATTTTGTCCTGCGAAAATAACCGGATTTAGTGGAGGGTTTCCGTAATCAGTGCATACTGTATAGTGGTAGAGTATGGGCGCCGTGAATTTGTTCTGCGAATATGTCCGGTTTTAGTGGAGGGCTTCCGTAAGTACTGTAGTACACTAATGTAGGGACAAAAACTTGAATGATGCGACTTGCTGTGTTTGACATGTGACCTGTGTCGACATGTGACATGCGTGGAAGGCGGCCACCATTACAGTATACTGTAGGCAACATGGCGCACAGGAAAAGGAACTTCTCCGATGCGGAGCTCCTGATCTTGCTGCGGCATGTTGACAAGTCCCTGGCCACTAATGCCGATAAACACAACGCATATAGGAGCGCAAAGGAGGAGATTGAGGAAGTCCTGCACAGGGATAGGAGTATCCTCTCGTTGCAGAAGAGGTGGAGTGACCTGCTTCGACGACAGCCAGATAAACTGGCCAAATTGAGGGCCAAGCTGAGCAGAGGTACTGTACAGTACATGACATTTACAAAATTAAAGTACATTAGTACTGTAGTACAGTATTTACTGTTATCATAGCGGGTATGGATAATTGGATAGACACAAACGCGAGGGGACGCGGACACCTGTGAAGCCCGCGTGGGTAAGCGTTTATCTGTACAGGTATCCGTGTCCCCTCGCGGTGCTCGCTGGCCTCGGTGGCTCGCTGCGCTCGCCACACTTTCTGTTCTAAACTCCATGGCGACGTGGATAGTGGGGTTATGAAAAGGTCGTTGGACACGTAACGCCACCCCTCGTGGGCTCGCTGCGCTCGCCACGCTTCGGGTTGGCGTTGATAGTGGGGGTGGTTTACTATGAAAAATGACATTTGGGGGCATTTAACATGATTCCTACACATTTCAATGCATTTGCATGCATTTCAGTGCAAAATCGCATGCAATCGCATTTCCTATGAGATGGACATCGTGGGAGCCGTGATACTCCACAAGTACCATACCACCAGCCCTGCACGCAGCATACAGGGAAGGGGAACCGCCGTGCATCAAAAAACAGTGACAAAACCCATGATGACATTATGACTGTAGCCCTATTGCTTGTGTTGACCAAATGAAATGTCGACCTTGACCAAAGTCGACCTAAACCCATGTCGACCTTGCGTTCTGTCGACCTAGTGTTGTTGACCCAATGCACTAATGTTTGAAAGGACACTACTGTATACTGTAAATGTTATTTTTAATGCTACAGGACTTCAGAGGAGGAGGAGGGAAAGGGCACGTCCACTGTCGCCATCACGTGGAAGCGTGGCAAGTGGTATGTGTCCTATTAACTTTGGTGCGGAGTCGATTTTATAAAGTACAGTATGGCATCCGCAGCACTTTATAAAATCCAGTCCACGCCTTTTTGTAAACCCACCCACGCCCCATTTACAGTAATAAGAGTACAGTAAGTTTATTTACAGTACATTAAACATCACATTTTCTCATTTTTGACATTTTCCCACACTGCCTCTGCTTAGAGACCAGGGCACCCTGCCAATGGAGGCCGACACAGCCCCCACAGCCTCAACAAGCGGCGCCGCTCCGTCTGAGAGTAAGTCCTGTCATTTGTTTATTGAGTTTGTGTATTTTTTCTTTCTTTCCAACTTGTGTCTTTTCTTGGCGTGCCGTTGGCCGCCGCTGCCAGCGTCGGCCAACGGCAGCCTAGCGCAGTCAGCGTAGTGTCCCCGCGGCAGCCCTGCGTAGTCAGCGTAGTGTCCATGTCAGGGGGGGTGGGGGTGGAGCATTGCGCCAATGCCTCTGATGCACAACAAAGGAGGCACTTGCCAGTGGCAGTACTAAATCCTGTACTGTACTGGCAAATGCCTCCATTTGAAACAACCACGATCCAGGGCAGCCGTAAGCGGGGCAAGCGCAGCGGTCCTATCCACTTTGGAGCGGAGTGGATTTTATAAAGTACACTATAGCGGTCGCAGCACTTTTTAAAATCCAGTCCACGCCTTTTTGTAAACCCACCCCCGCCCCATTTACAGTAATAAGAGTACATTAACTTTATTTACAGTAAACAGCACATTTTTGCATTTTTGTCATTTTCCCACAGTGCCTCCGCTTAAAGACATGGAGGCTGATACAGCCGCCCCACCCACCACCTCAAGCGCCGCCGCTCCTTCTGAGAGTAAGTCCTGTCCTTTCTTTATTGTACTGTATTTGTGGTGTTTTTTTTTTTCGAACTTGTATCTTTTGTTGGTGTGCCATTGGCCGCCGCTGCCAGCGTCGGCCAACGGCAGCCTAGCGCAGTCAGCGTAGTGTCCCCGCGGCAGCCCTGCGTAGTCAGCGTAGTGTCCATGTCAGGGGGGGTGGGGGTGGAGCATTGCGCCAATGCCTCTGATGCACAACAAAGGAGGCACTTGCCAGTGGCAGTACTAAATCCTGTACTGTACTGGCAAATGCCTCCATTTGAAACAACCACGATCCAGGGCAGCCGTAAGCGGGGCAAGCGCAGCGGTCCTATCCACTTTGGAGCGGAGTGGATTTTATAAAGTACACTATAGCGGCCGCAGCACTTTTTAAAATCCAGTCCACGCCATTTTGTAAACCCACCCACGCCCCATTTACAGTAATAAGAGTACATTAACTTTATTTACAGTAAACAGCACATTTTCGCATTTTTGTCATTTTCCCACAGTGCCTCCGCTTAAAGACATGGAGGCTGATACAGCCGCCCCACCCACCACCTCAAGCGCCGCCGCTCCTTCTGAGAGTAAGTCCTGTCCTTTCTTTATTGTACTGTATTTGTGTTTTTTTTTTTTTCGAACTTGTATCTTTTGTTGGTGTGCCATTGGCCGCCGCTGCCAGCGTCGGCCAACGGCAGCCTAGCGCAGTCAGCGTAGTTTCCCCGCGGCAGCCCTGCGTAGTCAGCGTAGTGTCCATGTCAGGGGGGGTGAGGGTGGAGCATTGCGCCAATGCCTCTGATGCACAACAAAGGAGGCACTTGCCAGTGGCAGTACTAAATCTTGTACTGTACTGGCAAATGCCTCCATTTGAAACAACCACGATCCAGGGCAGCCGTAAGCGGGGCAAGCGCAGCTATCCTATCCACTTTGGAGCGGAGTGGATTTTATAAAGTACAGTATAGTGGCAGCAGCACTTTATAAAATCCAGTCCACGCCTTTTTGTAAACCCACCCCCGCCCCATTTACAGTAATAAGAGTACAGTAACTTTATTTACAGTAAACAGCACATTTTCACATTTTTGTCATTTTCCCACAGTGCCTCCGCTTGAAGACATGGAGGCCGATACAGCCGCCCCACCCACCACCTCAAGCGCCGCCGCTCCTTCTGAGAGTAAGTCCTGTCCTTCCTTTATTGTACTGTATTTGTGTTTTTTTTTCTTTCGAACTTGTATCTTTTGTTGGTGTGCCGTTGGCCGCCGCTGTCAGCGTCGACCAACGGCAGCCTAGTGCAGTCAGCGTAGTGTCACCAGTGCAGCCCTGCGTAGTCAGCATAGTGTCCATTTCAGGGGGGGTGGGGGTGGAGCATTGCGCCAATGCCTCTGATGCACAACAAAGGAGGCACTTGCCAGTGGCAGTACTAAATCCTGTACTGTACTGACAAATGCCTCCATTTGAAACAACCACTATCCAGGGCAGCCGTAAGTGGGGCAAGTGCAGCGGTCCTATCCACTTTGGAGCGGAGTGGATTTTATAAAGTACAGTATAGCGGCCGCAGCACTTTATAAAATCCAGTCCACGCCTTTTTGTAAACCCACTGCCGCCCCATTTACAGTAATAAGAGCACAGTAACTTTATTTACAGTAAACAGCACATTTTCGCATTTTTGTCATTTTCCCACAGTGCCTCCGCTTGAAGACATGGAGGCCGATACAGCCACCCCACCCACCACCTCAAGCGCCGCTGCTCCTTCTGAGAGTAAGTCCTGTCCTTTCTTTTTTGTACTGTATTTGTGTTTTTTTTTTCTTTCGAACTTGTATCTTTTGTTGGTGTGCCGTTGGCCGCCGCTGTCAGCGTCGACCAACGGCAGCCTAGTGCAGTCAGCGTAGTGTCCCCGCTGCAGCTCTGCGTAGTCAGCGTAGTGTCCATTTCAGGGGGGTGGGGGTGGAGCATTGCGCCAATGCCTCTGATGCACAACAAAGGAGGCTCTTGCCAGTGGCAATACTAAATCCTGTACTGTACTGGCAAATGCCTCCATTTGAAACAACCACTATCCAGGGCAGCCGTAAGCGGGGCAAGCGCAGCGGTCCTATCCACTTTGGAGCGGAGTGGATTTTATAAAGTACACTATAGCGGCCGCAGCACTTAATAAAATCCAGTCCACGCCTTTTTGTAAACCCACCCCCACCCCATTTACAGTAATAAGAGTAAAGTAACTTTATTTACAGTAAACAGCACATTTTCACATTTTTGTCATTTTCCCACAGTGCCTCCGCTTGAAGACATGGAGGCCGATACAGCCGCCCCACCCACCACCTCAAGCGCCGCCGCTCCTTCTGAGAGTAAGTCCTGTCCTTTCTTTATTGTACTGTATTTGTGTTTTTTTTTCTTTCGAACTTGTATCTTTTGTTGGTGTGCCGTTGGCCGCCGCTGTCAGCGTCGACCAACGGCAGCCTAGCGCAGTCAGCGTAGTGTCCCCGCTGCAGCCCTGCGTAGTCAGCATAGTGTCCATTTCAGGGGGGTGGGGGTGGAGCATTGCGCCAATGCCTCTGATGCACAACAAAGGAGGCACTTGCCAGTGGCAGTACTAAATCCTGTACTGTACTGGCAAATGCCTCCATTTGAAACAACCACTTCCAGGGCAGCCGTAAGTGGGGCAAGCGCAGCGGTCCTATCCACTTTGGAGCGGAGTGGATTTTATAAAGTACACTATAGCGGCCACAGCACTTTATAAAATCCAGTCCACGCCTTTTTGTAAACCCACCCACGCCCCATTTACAGTAATAAGAGTACAGTAACTTTATTTACAGTAAACAGCACATTTTCACATTTTTGTCATTTTCCCACAGTGCCTCCGCTTGAAGACATGGAGGCCGATACAGCCGCCCCACCCACCACCTCAAGCGCCGCCGCTCCTTCTGAGAGTAAGTCCTGTCCTTTCTTTATTGTACTGTATTTGTGTTTTTTTTTTCTTTCGAACTTGTATCTTTTGTTGGTGTGCCGTTGGCCGCCGCTGTCAGCGTCGACCAACGGCAGCCTAGCGCAGTCAGCGTAGTGTCCCCGCTGCAGCCCTGCGTAGTCAGCATAGTGTCCATTTCAGGGGGGTGGGGGTGGAGCATTGCGCCAATGCCTCTGATGCACAACAAAGGAGGCACTTGCCAGTGGCAGTACTAAATCCTGTACTGTACTGGCAAATGCCTCCATTTGAAACAACCACTATCCAGGGCTGCCGTAAGCGGGGCAAGCACAGCGGTCCTATCCACTTTGGAGCGGAGTGGATTTTATAAAGTACACTATAGCGGCCGCAGCACTTTATAAAATCCAGTCCACGCCTTTTTGTAAACCCACCCCCGCCCCATTTACAGTAATAAGAGTACAGTAAGTTAATTTACAGTACATTAAACATCACATTTTCTCATTTTTGACATTTTCCCACAGTGCCAACGCTTGGAGACCAGGGCACCCTGACAATGGTGGCCGACACAGCCCCCACAGCCTCAAAAAGTCATTGGAGAGGCCGGATCAGCCCACCACCTAGTAAGTACAGTACAGTACATGTTTTTATTTACTGTACAGTATTTGTTAGTTTGTAATTACAGTAGGGGGACAACTGTCTGAAATTTTTTTCCCTATTTTTTAAGATTGTGTGCGTCTACAGTATTTCTCTCCATGGGGTCGATTCTGATGTTTTCTCTGTAGTACAGTATACAGTATTATGAATGCAAGTGCTACTAATAGACACCAGCTCCATTCCATCCCCTCTTACGCATGCGCAGAAACACAAGTGTGTCTGATTACGCTCAACTCTAAACTACAGTAGTCCCTCTGTGTCTCTTTGCATCCATACAGTAAAATACTGTACTGTACAGTATATCCTCTATGCTACAGACAAGATTGTTCCCTATTGTACAGTGTACTGTATCACCAAGCTCAAATTGTGGTGTCATTTGTTTTACAGACCTGCAATATACGGAAGATGACCAAGACCAGGAGGATGAAGAGAGTGCAGAGGGCGACACGTGGAGCACATCATCCCCAGAGCCACAGGAACACCCCACTAGCCCTACAGAGAGTGAGGTGGCAGTGGCAGAAGGTCTTTGTGACAAAATTGGACTGGCCGTAGTCCATTCTGACAATATTGTTCTATAGTTCTTAAACAGATCCAGGTGTGATGTTTCATTTGGGACCAGTCACTCACTGTAACTACACTAAGGACAGGAACCCAGGAGCACCTGGAGCCCCTCTGATGTCACAAATGACTATAAGGGGTTAAGACAGGGAGTGATGGACCATCATCCCCCCTCACCTAAGGATTAAGTGCATCAAGATCCCTTTGTTCTCCCCTAGAACTGAGTCAGACACTGTGGCAGGGAAACAGCAGGGGGGATCTCTACCTGACTCATCTCTGTTACAAATCTTCATTGAGCTCTACCAATCGATTGAGACCTTTTTCTAAGACCACCCACTGCAGGAGGGACTTTTAGGAGAGGCAATTTTGAAAAAGTGCTGTTTTTCAGTTAGTTAGTGCTGGGTGTGTATTGGAGTTGGGTTTCTAAAAGCTACTGGACTTGGAGTCTCAGCTCCTGGCAGTGTGCTGAGGCCAGCTCGTGGGACCATTGTGTGGACTGGATTACAAACTACCCTTGGGATTGCAGACTTGGTTGCTCTGCCTGGTTTATGCTCTAATTCTGGATTTACAGACTGCATCTGGACAGGACAGTGTGTGAGGGCTGAGGAGTCGGACGGTAATCTGATGTTTATTGGCACCTGTTGTTCTGGTAGTAGTTCCAAATGTGCTTATGGTATAGCTGATTTAGAGAGCTTGTAGTAAGCAACTTGTTAATAAATAGTATTTTATTGTTATCTGTCTCCTGTCTGCGTGACCTGACCCAGAAGTCCCAGAGTGCGCACTGTGAGTGTATGCGCTAATACTCTGGGTCTTCACAATTGGTGGCCAGCAGTGGGGTCACGTAGTCCCGTACTAGGGGAGGAGCACAAGGGGTTGTATACAGATACCCCAAAGCTCTACAGGAACAGGTTCAGTAAAAATAGACAAGAAACATCAGTCTAGTTAAATATCCCAGGAAGAATGGCGAGTGAGGCTGCAATGGCAGAAATGAGGGAAGCAGAGAAATATTACAGGAGGACTAAGAAACAGCAGTTGTTGGAATTCTGCAAGTTAAAGAAAATACCCTGTAATGGAACTGAGCAAAAGGATGAGTTAATCACTCGCCTATTGGAGTATGACAGAGCTCACCCAGAGGAGATTGCACTAAGTGATGAGGATGAAGAGCAAATCCCAGAAGAGGGGACAAGGAGAGGGAGAATGCCGAGACCAGAAGCAACTCCTGAAACATTGGAACGGTTATTAAAAGCCCTAGGTGACCGAGCTTCTTCTAGGGAAAGGGCAGGTGTTATACAAACTGTTCTGGGAGTAAATATCTACCCAGAGGTACCAGCTAGACAGAGGGTACAGGAGGAAGAAAGAAAACCACGGCTAAGATATGGAGATGTGCCCAGATTTAAGGAAGGAGAGACGGACATTGATACTCATCTGCAGGTATTTGAGAAACTAATGACTGTGCACCAGATTGATGAGGAAGAGTGGGCTTGTTATGTGGGACCTAGTTTAACGGGAAAAGCTCAGCAAGCCTATCAATCCCTAGCCAATGAGGATGTGGGAAACTACCAGCAGATAAAGAAAGCCCTGCTGGCCAAATTCCAAGTGACTCCTGAATCCTACAGGGCCAAGTTCCGTACTCTGAATCGTGGGGGGGATGACTCCCATGCTGAATTTGCCAGACAACTTAAAAGAGCATGCCAGCAGTGGTGGGATGGCCAACACGTGTATTCCCCTGAACAAATCCTGAACGAAGTGGTGCTGGAACAATTATTAAATAAAATGCCATCAGAGGTTCGAGAGTGGGTGGCTGATCGTAAACCTCCTAATCCAGAGGCAGCAGCAAAAATGGCAGATGAATATATGGCTAACCGAGTCAGATGGAAGGCACCCAGTGTACAGCAACCAGGAGCCCAGAGAATGGAATTGAGAGAGACCCAGAAATCCAGACCATCATCTGCCTCATACTACCAGAGGGATGCAGCACAGCGACCCCCACTAGTGCAACAGGCCTATCCCCGGAAATGTTACCGATGTAATCAGCCAGGGCACATGCAAAAGGATTGCACCCGGTCTCGAGGACCTTATGTGGGAGCTCGCCCTGCCCCAGTTAACGTGGTCTACCAACCGGAGGAGGGACTGGAAGGACAACATCTCCATCCTGATGCAACAGAGGGGATGGATGGGGTGTATGTGGTGGATCTCGTAGTGGGGAAAGGACACAAAACTCCCAGCAATATGAAAGGTCATTTACAGTCTGTCTGGGTGGATAACCAGGAGGTACAAGGTTTGAGAGATTCCGGAGCCTCCCTTACCCTAATAGAACCTGATCTGGTGTCAGTGGACAAGATCCTGGAGGACCAAAGGGTCAGAATTGCCACGGCAGGTAATCAGGTTCAGGATATCCCAGTAGCCCATGTGCACCTGGACTGGGGGGCAGACCATGGTCCTGTGGATGTAGGTGTTCTTAGTGGCCTACCAGCAAAAGTTATTCTGGGAAATGATCTAGGACAGGGGCTGGTAACACATTTTGTGCAAGTGGTGACCAGGAGCCAAGCCCTGAGAATGACCTCATCAGCTAAGACCACCTCTGTGTCGTCTTCCACTCTGGGACCCGTTTTAACCAAGATTCAACCTACTACTGCTTCTGAACCCAATCCACGGGGGGTGAGTAGTTCCATTGCTGAGAATGATATGTTTCTGAATGGAAGTACCGCAGTTGACCTGGGAGAGATAGACAGGAATGAATTCCGAGAGCTACAGAAAACTGATCCCACCCTAGCCAAACTTCGAAGTGCAGCGGAAGGGGGGTTATCTGACGCGGAGGGGTATAAGGTGGGGTGGGTGAATGGGCTATTGTATAGAATTCCCCCTCATCTTGATGATCTGGACCATGGCAGTGCTGCAAAGCAATTGGTGGTTCCCCAAAGGTATCGACGATTGAATGAGGTGACCGTCACAGATGCTTACCCCATGCCCCGGGTGGATGAGCTGTTGGAGAGATTAGGGGGATCCACATATTTGACCACTCTAGATCTTAGCAAAGGATACTGGCAGATCCCGTTAAGCCCGGAGGCCCAGGAAAAATCGGCATTTACCACACCTTTTGGGCTTTATCATTTTTTGTCCATGCCCTTTGGCATGAAAAATGCACCAGCTACTTTTCAGAGAACTATAGATGTAATGTTGGAGGGTGTCAGGATTTTGCACAAGCATACTTAGATGGCATAGCTATATTTAGTGCTTCTTGGGAGGAGCACCTAGTACATGTAGCAGAGATCCTCAGGCGTATTCAGCAGGGTGGGTTAACCATCCGTCCCGATAAATGTCAAATCGGAATGGCTGAGGTGCAATATCTGGGTCACCGAGTGGGAGGGGGTCAGATTCGACCAGAGCCAGCCAAAGTGGAAGTTATACTAAACTGGCCCAGACCTTCCTCTCAGAGACAAGTAAGAGCATTTTTAGGACTAGCTGGCTACTATAGGAGGTTCGTTCCCCAATACAGCACATTGGCCAAACCTTTGACTGACCTGACAAAAAAAAAATATGCTAGGCAGGTGACATGGTCCCCTGAGTGTGAGAGTGCGTTTGTGGCCCTGAAAGATGCCCTCTCCCGTACCCCAGTACTAGCTGCCCCTGACTTCTACAAGAAGTTCATCGTTCAAACTGATGCCTCTGGATGTGGTTTGGGAGCAGTGTTAAGCCAAGTGGGGGAGGATGGATGTGACCACCCTGTGGTCTATTTGTCACGTAAACTGGTGGATCGGGAAGTGGCTTATGCCACCATTGAAAAAGAATGCCTGGCAATTGTGTGGGCCTTGAAAAAGTTACAACCATACCTATACGGCAGAGAATTTACAGTGGTGACTGACCATAATCCCCTTCATTGGTTACAAAAAACAGCAGGGGAAAATGGCAGATTATTACGATGGAGTCTTGCCCTTCAAAGTTTTAACTTTTCCATCTCTCACAAAAAGGGCCGGGAGCACACCAACGCCGATGGCTTATCTAGGAGAGAAGAAGGAACCGGCATCGCACCTGGTAAAGGTCACATGGCTGGTCCTGGACTAGGACTCAACCCTGCTCCCTTAATTTAAGAAGGGGAGGTATGTGACAAATTGGACTGGCCGTGGTCCATTCTGACAATATTGTTCTATAGTTCTTAAACAGATCCAGGTGTGATGATTCATTTGGGACCAGTCACTCACTGTAACTACACTAAGGACAGGAACCCAGGAGCACCTGGAGCCCCTCTGATGTCACAAATGACTATAAGGGGTTAAGACAGGGAGTGATGGACCATCATACCCCCTCACCTAAGGATTAAGTGCATCAAGATCCCTTTGTTCTCCCCTAGAACTGAGTCAGACACTGTGGCAGGGAAACAGCAGGGGGGATCTCTACCTGACTCATCTCTGTTACAAATCTTCATTGAGCTCTACCAATCGATTGAGACCTTTTTCTAAGACCACCCACTGCAGGAGGGACTTTTAGGAGAGGCAATTTTGAAAAAGTGCTGTTTTTCAGTTAGTTAGTGCTGGGTGTGTATTGGAGTTGGGTTTCTAAAAGCTACTGGACTTGGAGTCTCAGCTCCTGGCAGTGTGCTGAGGCCAGCTCGTGGGACCATTGTGTGGACTGGATTACAAACTACCCTTGGGATTGCAGACTTGGTTGCTCTGCCTGGTTTATGCTCTAATTCTGGATTTACAGACTGCATCTGGACAGGACAGTGTGTGAGGGCTGAGGAGTCGGACGGTAATCTGATGTTTATTGGCACCTGTTGTTCTGGTAGTAGTTCCAAATGTGCTTATGGTATAGCTGATTTAGAGAGCTTGTAGTAAGCAACTTGTTAATAAATAGTATTTTATTGTTATCTGTCTCCTGTCTGCGTGACCTGACCCAGAAGTCCCAGAGTGCGCACTGTGAGTGTATGCGCTAATACTCTGGGTCTTCACAATTGGTGGCCAGCAGTGGGGTCACGTAGTCCCGTACTAGGGGAGGAGCACAAGGGGTTGTATACAGATACCCCAAAGCTCTACAGGAACAGGTTCAGTAAAAATAGACAAGAAACATCAGTCTAGTTAAATATCCCAGGAAGAATGGCGAGTGAGGCTGCAATGGCAGAAATGAGGGAAGCAGAGAAATATTACAGGAGGACTAAGAAACAGCAGTTGTTGGAATTCTGCAAGTTAAAGAAAATACCCTGTAATGGAACTGAGCAAAAGGATGAGTTAATCACTCGCCTATTGGAGTATGACAGAGCTCACCCAGAGGAGATTGCACTAAGTGATGAGGATGAAGAGCAAATCCCAGAAGAGGGGACAAGGAGAGGGAGAATGCCGAGACCAGAAGCAACTCCTGAAACATTGGAACGGTTATTAAAAGCCCTAGGTGACCGAGCTTCTTCTAGGGAAAGGGCAGGTGTTATACAAACTGTTCTGGGAGTAAATATCTACCCAGAGGTACCAGCTAGACAGAGGGTACAGGAGGAAGAAAGAAAACCACGGCTAAGATATGGAGATGTGCCCAGATTTAAGGAAGGAGAGACGGACATTGATACTCATCTGCAGGTATTTGAGAAACTAATGACTGTGCACCAGATTGATGAGGAAGAGTGGGCTTGTTATGTGGGACCTAGTTTAACGGGAAAAGCTCAGCAAGCCTATCAATCCCTAGCCAATGAGGATGTGGGAAACTACCAGCAGATAAAGAAAGCCCTGCTGGCCAAATTCCAAGTGACTCCTGAATCCTACAGGGCCAAGTTCCGTACTCTGAATCGTGGGGGGGATGACTCCCATGCTGAATTTGCCAGACAACTTAAAAGAGCATGCCAGCAGTGGTGGGATGGCCAACACGTGTATTCCCCTGAACAAATCCTGAACGAAGTGGTGCTGGAACAATTATTAAATAAAATGCCATCAGAGGTTCGAGAGTGGGTGGCTGATCGTAAACCTCCTAATCCAGAGGCAGCAGCGAAAATGGCAGATGAATATATGGCTAACCGAGTCAGATGGAAGGCACCCAGTGTACAGCAACCAGGAGCCCAGAGAATGGAATTGAGAGAGACCCAGAAATCCAGACCATCATCTGCCTCATACTACCAGAGGGATGCAGCACAGCGACCCCCACTAGTGCAACAGGCCTATCCCCGGAAATGTTACCGATGTAATCAGCCAGGGCACATGCAAAAGGATTGCACCCGGTCTCGAGGACCTTATGTGGGAGCTCGCCCTGCCCCAGTTAACGTGGTCTACCAACCGGAGGAGGGACTGGAAGGACAACATCTCCATCCTGATGCAACAGAGGGGATGGATGGGGTGTATGTGGTGGATCTCGTAGTGGGGAAAGGACACAAAACTCCCAGCAATATGAAAGGTCATTTACAGTCTGTCTGGGTGGATAACCAGGAGGTACAAGGTTTGAGAGATTCCGGAGCCTCCCTTACCCTAATAGAACCTGATCTGGTGTCAGTGGACAAGATCCTGGAGGACCAAAGGGTCAGAATTGCCACGGCAGGTAATCAGGTTCAGGATATCCCAGTAGCCCATGTGCACCTGGACTGGGGGGCAGACCATGGTCCTGTGGATGTAGGTGTTCTTAGTGGCCTACCAGCAAAAGTTATTCTGGGAAATGATCTAGGACAGGGGCTGGTAACACATTTTGTGCAAGTGGTAACCAGGAGCCAAGCCCTGAGAATGACCTCATCAGCTAAGATCACCTCTGTGTCGTCTTCCACTCTGGGACCCGTTTTAACCAAGATTCAACCTACTACTGCTTCTGAACCCAATCCACGGGGGGTGAGTAGTTCCATTGCTGAGAATGATATGTTTCTGAATGGAAGTACCGCAGTTGACCTGGGAGAGATAGACAGGAATGAATTCCGAGAGCTACAGAAAACTGATCCCACCCTAGCCAAACTTCGAAGTGCAGCGGAAGGGGGGTTATCTGACGCGGAGGGGTATAAGGTGGGGTGGGTGAATGGGCTATTGTATAGAATTCCCCCTCATCTTGATGATCTGGACCATGGCAGTGCTGCAAAGCAATTGGTGGTTCCCCAAAGGTATCGACGATTGAATGAGGTGACCGTCACAGATGCTTACCCCATGCCCCGGGTGGATGAGCTGTTGGAGAGATTAGGGGGATCCACATATTTGACCACTCTAGATCTTAGCAAAGGATACTGGCAGATCCCGTTAAGCCCGGAGGCCCAGGAAAAATCGGCATTTACCACACCTTTTGGGCTTTATCATTTTTTGTCCATGCCCTCTGGCATGAAAAATGCACCAGCTACTTTTCAGAGAACTATAGATGTAATGTTGGAGGGTGTCAGGATTTTGCACAAGCATACTTAGATGGCATAGCTATATTTAGTGCTTCTTGGGAGGAGCACCTAGTACATGTAGCAGAGATCCTCAGGCGTATTCAGCAGGGTGGGTTAACCATCCGTCCCGATAAATGTCAAATCGGAATGGCTGAGGTGCAATATCTGGGTCACCGAGTGGGAGGGGGTCAGATTCGACCAGAGCCAGCCAAAGTGGAAGTTATACTAAACTGGCCCAGACCTTCCTCTCAGAGACAAGTAAGAGCATTTTTAGGACTAGCTGGCTACTATAGGAGGTTCGTTCCCCAATACAGCACATTGGCCAAACCTTTGACTGACCTGACAAAAAAAAAATATGCTAGGCAGGTGACATGGTCCCCTGAGTGTGAGAGTGCGTTTGTGGCCCTGAAAGATGCCCTCTCCCGTACCCCAGTACTAGCTGCCCCTGACTTCTACAAGAAGTTCATCGTTCAAACTGATGCCTCTGGATGTGGTTTGGGAGCAGTGTTAAGCCAAGTGGGGGAGGATGGATGTGACCACCCTGTGGTCTATTTGTCACGTAAACTGGTGGATCGGGAAGTGGCTTATGCCACCATTGAAAAAGAATGCCTGGCAATTGTGTGGGCCTTGAAAAAAGTTACAACCATACCTATACGGCAGAGAATTTACAGTGGTGACTGACCATAATCCCCTTCATTGGTTACAAAAAACAGCAGGGGAAAATGGCAGATTATTACGATGGAGTCTTGCCCTTCAAAGTTTTAACTTTTCCATCTCTCACAAAAAGGGCCGGGAGCACACCAACGCCGATGGCTTATCTAGGAGAGAAGAAGGAACCGGCATCGCACCTGGTAAAGGTCACATGGCTGGTCCTGGACTAGGACTCAACCCTGCTCCCTTAATTTAAGAAGGGGAGGTATGTGACAAATTGGACTGGCCGTGGTCCATTCTGACAATATTGTTCTATAGTTCTTAAACAGATCCAGGTGTGATGTTTCATTTGGGACCAGTCACTCACTGTAACTACACTAAGGACAGGAACCCAGGAGCACCTGGAGCCCCTCTGATGTCACAAATGACTATAAGGGGTTAAGACAGGGAGTGATGGACCATCATACCCCCTCACCTAAGGATTAAGTGCATCAAGATCCCTTTGTTCTCCCCTAGAACTGAGTCAGACACTGTGGCAGGGAAACAGCAGGGGGGATCTCTACCTGACTCATCTCTGTTACAAATCTTCATTGAGCTCTACCAATCGATTGAGACCTTTTTCTAAGACCACCCACTGCAGGAGGGACTTTTAGGAGAGGCAATTTTGAAAAAGTGCTGTTTTTCAGTTAGTTAGTGCTGGGTGTGTATTGGAGTTGGGTTTCTAAAAGCTACTGGACTTGGAGTCTCAGCTCCTGGCAGTGTGCTGAGGCCAGCTCGTGGGACCATTGTGTGGACTGGATTACAAACTACCCTTGGGATTGCAGACTTGGTTGCTCTGCCTGGTTTATGCTCTAATTCTGGATTTACAGACTGCATCTGGACAGGACAGTGTGTGAGGGCTGAGGAGTCGGACGGTAATCTGATGTTTATTGGCACCTGTTGTTCTGGTAGTAGTTCCAAATGTGCTTATGGTATAGCTGATTTAGAGAGCTTGTAGTAAGCAACTTGTTAATAAATAGTATTTTATTGTTATCTGTCTCCTGTCTGCGTGACCTGACCCAGAAGTCCCAGAGTGCGCACTGTGAGTGTATGCGCTAATACTCTGGGTCTTCACAATTGGTGGCCAGCAGTGGGGTCACGTAGTCCCATACTAGGGGAGGAGCACAAGGGGTTGTATACAGATACCCCAAAGCTCTACAGGAACAGGTTCAGTAAAAATAGACAAGAAACATCAGTCTAGTTAAATATCCCAGGAAGAATGGCGAGTGAGGCTGCAATGGCAGAAATGAGGGAAGCAGAGAAATATTACAGGAGGACTAAGAAACAGCAGTTGTTGGAATTCTGCAAGTTAAAGAAAATACCCTGTAATGGAACTGAGCAAAAGGATGAGTTAATCACTCGCCTATTGGAGTATGACAGAGCTCACCCAGAGGAGATTGCACTAAGTGATGAGGATGAAGAGCAAATCCCAGAAGAGGGGACAAGGAGAGGGAGAATGCCGAGACCAGAAGCAACTCCTGAAACATTGGAACGGTTATTAAAAGCCCTAGGTGACCGAGCTTCTTCTAGGGAAAGGGCAGGTGTTATACAAACTGTTCTGGGAGTAAATATCTACCCAGAGGTACCAGCTAGACAGAGGGTACAGGAGGAAGAAAGAAAACCACGGCTAAGATATGGAGATGTGCCCAGATTTAAGGAAGGAGAGACGGACATTGATACTCATCTGCAGGTATTTGAGAAACTAATGACTGTGCACCAGATTGATGAGGAAGAGTGGGCTTGTTATGTGGGACCTAGTTTAACGGGAAAAGCTCAGCAAGCCTATCAATCCCTAGCCAATGAGGATGTGGGAAACTACCAGCAGATAAAGAAAGCCCTGCTGGCCAAATTCCAAGTGACTCCTGAATCCTACAGGGCCAAGTTCCGTACTCTGAATCGTGGGGGGGATGACTCCCATGCTGAATTTGCCAGACAACTTAAAAGAGCATGCCAGCAGTGGTGGGATGGCCAACACGTGTATTCCCCTGAACAAATCCTGAACGAAGTGGTGCTGGAACAATTATTAAATAAAATGCCATCAGAGGTTCGAGAGTGGGTGGCTGATCGTAAACCTCCTAATCCAGAGGCAGCAGCGAAAATGGCAGATGAATATATGGCTAACCGAGTCAGATGGAAGGCACCCAGTGTACAGCAACCAGGAGCCCAGAGAATGGAATTGAGAGAGACCCAGAAATCCAGACCATCATCTGCCTCATACTACCAGAGGGATGCAGCACAGCGACCCCCACTAGTGCAACAGGCCTATCCCCGGAAATGTTACCGACGTAATCAGCCAGGGCACATGCAAAAGGATTGCACCCGGTCTCGAGGACCTTATGTGGGAGCTCGCCCTGCCCCAGTTAACGTGGTCTACCAACCGGAGGAGGGACTGGAAGGACAACATCTCCATCCTGATGCAACAGAGGGGATGGATGGGGTGTATGTGGTGGATCTCGTAGTGGGGAAAGGACACAAAACTCCCAGCAATATGAAAGGTCATTTACAGTCTGTCTGGGTGGATAACCAGGAGGTACAAGGTTTGAGAGATTCCGGAGCCTCCCTTACCCTAATAGAACCTGATCTGGTGTCAGTGGACAAGATCCTGGAGGACCAAAGGGTCAGAATTGCCACGGCAGGTAATCAGGTTCAGGATATCCCAGTAGCCCATGTGCACCTGGACTGGGGGGCAGACCATGGTCCTGTGGATGTAGGTGTTCTTAGTGGCCTACCAGCAAAAGTTATTCTGGGAAATGATCTAGGACAGGGGCTGGTAACACATTTTGTGCAAGTGGTGACCAGGAGCCAAGCCCTGAGAATGACCTCATCAGCTAAGACCACCTCTGTGTCGTCTTCCACTCTGGGACCCGTTTTAACCAAGATTCAACCTACTACTGCTTCTGAACCCAATCCACGGGGGGTGAGTAGTTCCATTGCTGAGAATGATATGTTTCTGAATGGAAGTACCGCAGTTGACCTGGGAGAGATAGACAGGAATGAATTCCGAGAGCTACAGAAAACTGATCCCACCCTAGCCAAACTTCGAAGTGCAGCGGAAGGGGGGTTATCTGACGCGGAGGGGTATAAGGTGGGGTGGGTGAATGGGCTATTGTATAGAATTCCCCCTCATCTTGATGATCTGGACCATGGCAGTGCTGCAAAGCAATTGGTGGTTCCCCAAAGGTATCGACGATTGAATGAGGTGACCGTCACAGATGCTTACCCCATGCCCCGGGTGGATGAGCTGTTGGAGAGATTAGGGGGATCCACATATTTGACCACTCTAGATCTTAGCAAAGGATACTGGCAGATCCCGTTAAGCCCGGAGGCCCAGAAAAAATCGGCATTTACCACACCTTTTGGGCTTTAACATTTTTTGTCCATGCCCTTTGGCATGAAAAATGCACCAGCTACTTTTCAGAGAACTATAGATGTAATGTTGGAGGGGTGTCAGGATTTTGCACAAGCATACTTAGATGACATAGCTATATTTTGTGCTTCTTGGGAGGAGCACCTAGTACATGTAGCAGAGATCCTCAGGCGTATTCAGCAGGGTGGGTTAACCATCCGTCCCGATAAATGTCAAATCGGAATGGCTGAGGTGCAATATCTGGGTCACCGAGTGGGAGGGGGTCAGATTCGACCAGAGCCAGCCAAAGTGGAAGTTATACTAAACTGGCCCAGACCTTCCTCTCAGAGACAAGTAAGAGCATTTTTAGGACTAGCTGGCTACTATAGGAGGTTCGTTCCCCAATACAGCACATTGGCCAAACCTTTGACTGACCTGACAAAAAAAAAATATGCTAGGCAGGTGACATGGTCCCCTGAGTGTGAGAGTGCGTTTGTGGCCCTGAAAGATGCCCTCTCCCGTACCCCAGTACTAGCTGCCCCTGACTTCTACAAGAAGTTCATCGTTCAAACTGATGCCTCTGGATGTGGTTTGGGAGCAGTGTTAAGCCAAGTGGGGGAGGATGGATGTGACCACCCTGTGGTCTATTTGTCACGTAAACTGGTGGATCGGGAAGTGGCTTATGCCACCATTGAAAAAGAATGCCTGGCAATTGTGTGGGCCTTGAAAAAGTTACAACCATACCTATACGGCAGAGAATTTACAGTGGTGACTGACCATAATCCCCTTCATTGGTTACAAAAAACAGCAGGGGAAAATGGCAGATTATTACGATGGAGTCTTGCCCTTCAAAGTTTTAACTTTTCCATCTCTCACAAAAAGGGCCGGGAGCACACCAACGCCGATGGCTTATCTAGGAGAGAAGAAGGAACCGGCATCGCACCTGGTAAAGGTCACATGGCTGGTCCTGGACTAGGACTCAACCCTGCTCCCTTAATTTAAGAAGGGGAGGTATGTGACAAATTGGACTGGCCGTGGTCCATTCTGACAATATTGTTCTATAGTTCTTAAACAGATCCAGGTGTGATGTTTCATTTGGGACCAGTCACTCACTGTAACTACACTAAGGACAGGAACCCAGGAGCACCTGGAGCCCCTCTGATGTCACAAATGACTATAAGGGGTTAAGACAGGGAGTGATGGACCATCATCCCCCCTCACCTAAGGATTAAGTGCATCAAGATCCCTTTGTTCTCCCCTAGAACTGAGTCAGACACTGTGGCAGGGAAACAGCAGGGGGGATCTCTACCTGACTCATCTCTGTTACAAATCTTCATTGACCTCTACCAATCGATTGAGACCTTTTTCTAAGACCATCCACTGCAGGAGGGACTTTTAGGAGAGGCAATTTTGAAAAAGTGCTGTTTTTCAGTTAGTTAGTGCTGGGTGTGTATTGGAGTTGGGTTTCTAAAAGCTACTGGACTTGGAGTCTCAGCTCCTGGCAGTGTGCTGAGGCCAGCTCGTGGGACCATTGTGTGGACTGGATTACAAACTACCCTTGGGATTGCAGACTTGGTTGCTCTGCCTGGTTTATGCTCTAATTCTGGATTTACAGACTGCATCTGGACAGGACAGTGTGTGAGGGCTGAGGAGTCGGACGGTAATCTGATGTTTATTGGCACCTGTTGTTCTGGTAGTAGTTCCAAATGTGCTTATGGTATAGCTGATTTAGAGAGCTTGTAGTAAGCAACTTGTTAATAAATAGTATTTTATTGTTATCTGTCTCCTGTCTGCGTGACCTGACCCAGAAGTCCCAGAGTGCGCACTGTGAGTGTATGCGCTAATACTCTGGGTCTTCACAATTGGTGGCCAGCAGTGGGGTCACGTAGTCCCATACTAGGGGAGGAGCACAAGGGGTTGTATACAGATACCCCAAAGCTCTACAGGAACAGGTTCAGTAAAAATAGACAAGAAACATCAGTCTAGTTAAATATCCCAGGAAGAATGGCGAGTGAGGCTGCAATGGCAGAAATGAGGGAAGCAGAGAAATATTACAGGAGGACTAAGAAACAGCAGTTGTTGGAATTCTGCAAGTTAAAGAAAATACCCTGTAATGGAACTGAGCAAAAGGATGAGTTAATCACTCGCCTATTGGAGTATGACAGAGCTCACCCAGAGGAGATTGCACTAAGTGATGAGGATGAAGAGCAAATCCCAGAAGAGGGGACAAGGAGAGGGAGAATGCCGAGACCAGAAGCAACTCCTGAAACATTGGAACGGTTATTAAAAGCCCTAGGTGACCGAGCTTCTTCTAGGGAAAGGGCAGGTGTTATACAAACTGTTCTGGGAGTAAATATCTACCCAGAGGTACCAGCTAGACAGAGGGTACAGGAGGAAGAAAGAAAACCACGGCTAAGATATGGAGATGTGCCCAGATTTAAGGAAGGAGAGACGGACATTGATACTCATCTGCAGGTATTTGAGAAACTAATGACTGTGCACCAGATTGATGAGGAAGAGTGGGCTTGTTATGTGGGACCTAGTTTAACGGGAAAAGCTCAGCAAGCCTATCAATCCCTAGCCAATGAGGATGTGGGAAACTACCAGCAGATAAAGAAAGCCCTGCTGGCCAAATTCCAAGTGACTCCTGAATCCTACAGGGCCAAGTTCCGTACTCTGAATCGTGGGGGGGATGACTCCCATGCTGAATTTGCCAGACAACTTAAAAGAGCATGCCAGCAGTGGTGGGATGGCCAACACGTGTATTCCCCTGAACAAATCCTGAACGAAGTGGTGCTGGAACAATTATTAAATAAAATGCCATCAGAGGTTCGAGAGTGGGTGGCTGATCGTAAACCTCCTAATCCAGAGGCAGCAGCGAAAATGGCAGATGAATATATGGCTAACCGAGTCAGATGGAAGGCACCCAGTGTACAGCAACCAGGAGCCCAGAGAATGGAATTGAGAGAGACCCAGAAATCCAGACCATCATCTGCCTCATACTACCAGAGGGATGCAGCACAGCGACCCCCACTAGTGCAACAGGCCTATCCCCGGAAATGTTACCGATGTAATCAGCCAGGGCACATGCAAAAGGATTGCACCCGGTCTCGAGGACCTTATGTGGGAGCTCGCCCTGCCCCAGTTAACGTGGTCTACCAACCGGAGGAGGGACTGGAAGGACAACATCTCCATCCTGATGCAACAGAGGGGATGGATGGGGTGTATGTGGTGGATCTCGTAGTGGGGAAAGGACACAAAACTCCCAGCAATATGAAAGGTCATTTACAGTCTGTCTGGGTGGATAACCAGGAGGTACAAGGTTTGAGAGATTCCGGAGCCTCCCTTACCCTAATAGAACCTGATCTGGTGTCAGTGGACAAGATCCTGGAGGACCAAAGGGTCAGAATTGCCACGGCAGGTAATCAGGTTCAGGATATCCCAGTAGCCCATGTGCACCTGGACTGGGGGGCAGACCATGGTCCTGTGGATGTAGGTGTTCTTAGTGGCCTACCAGCAAAAGTTATTCTGGGAAATGATCTAGGACAGGGGCTGGTAACACATTTTGTGCAAGTGGTAACCAGGAGCCAAGCCCTGAGAATGACCTCATCAGCTAAGATCACCTCTGTGTCGTCTTCCACTCTGGGACCCGTTTTAACCAAGATTCAACCTACTACTGCTTCTGAACCCAATCCACGGGGGGTGAGTAGTTCCATTGCTGAGAATGATATGTTTCTGAATGGAAGTACCGCAGTTGACCTGGGAGAGATAGACAGGAATGAATTCCGAGAGCTACAGAAAACTGATCCCACCCTAGCCAAACTTCGAAGTGCAGCGGAAGGGGGGTTATCTGATGCGGAGGGGTATAAGGTGGGGTGGGTGAATGGGCTATTGTATAGAATTCCCCCTCATCTTGATGATCTGGACCATGGCAGTGCTGCAAAGCAATTGGTGGTTCCCCAAAGGTATCGACGATTGAATGAGGTGACCGTCACAGATGCTTACCCCATGCCCCGGGTGGATGAGCTGTTGGAGAGATTAGGGGGATCCACATATTTGACCACTCTAGATCTTAGCAAAGGATACTGGCAGATCCCGTTAAGCCCGGAGGCCCAGGAAAAATCGGCATTTACCACACCTTTTGGGCTTTATCATTTTTTGTCCATGCCCTTTGGCATGAAAAATGCACCAGCTACTTTTCAGAGAACTATAGATGTAATGTTGGAGGGTGTCAGGATTTTGCACAAGCATACTTAGATGGCATAGCTATATTTAGTGCTTCTTGGGAGGAGCACCTAGTACATGTAGCAGAGATCCTCAGGCGTATTCAGCAGGGTGGGTTAACCATCCGTCCCGATAAATGTCAAATCGGAATGGCTGAGGTGCAATATCTGGGTCACCGAGTGGGAGGGGGTCAGATTCGACCAGAGCCAGCCAAAGTGGAAGTTATACTAAACTGGCCCAGACCTTCCTCTCAGAGACAAGTAAGAGCATTTTTAGGACTAGCTGGCTACTATAGGAGGTTCGTTCCCCAATACAGCACATTGGCCAAACCTTTGACTGACCTGACAAAAAAAAAATATGCTAGGCAGGTGACATGGTCCCCTGAGTGTGAGAGTGCGTTTGTGGCCCTGAAAGATGCCCTCTCCCGTACCCCAGTACTAGCTGCCCCTGACTTCTACAAGAAGTTCATCGTTCAAACTGATGCCTCTGGATGTGGTTTGGGAGCAGTGTTAAGCCAAGTGGGGGAGGATGGATGTGACCACCCTGTGGTCTATTTGTCACGTAAACTGGTGGATCGGGAAGTGGCTTATGCCACCATTGAAAAAGAATGCCTGGCAATTGTGTGGGCCTTGAAAAAAGTTACAACCATACCTATACGGCAGAGAATTTACAGTGGTGACTGACCATAATCCCCTTCATTGGTTACAAAAAACAGCAGGGGAAAATGGCAGATTATTACGATGGAGTCTTGCCCTTCAAAGTTTTAACTTTTCCATCTCTCACAAAAAGGGCCGGGAGCACACCAACGCCGATGGCTTATCTAGGAGAGAAGAAGGAACCGGCATCGCACCTGGTAAAGGTCACATGGCTGGTCCTGGACTAGGACTCAACCCTGCTCCCTTAATTTAAGAAGGGGAGGTATGTGACAAATTGGACTGGCCGTGGTCCATTCTGACAATATTGTTCTATAGTTCTTAAACAGATCCAGGTGTGATGTTTCATTTGGGACCAGTCACTCACTGTAACTACACTAAGGACAGGAACCCAGGAGCACCTGGAGCCCCTCTGATGTCACAAATGACTATAAGGGGTTAAGACAGGGAGTGATGGACCATCATACCCCCTCACCTAAGGATTAAGTGCATCAAGATCCCTTTGTTCTCCCCTAGAACTGAGTCAGACACTGTGGCAGGGAAACAGCAGGGGGGATCTCTACCTGACTCATCTCTGTTACAAATCTTCATTGAGCTCTACCAATCGATTGAGACCTTTTTCTAAGACCACCCACTGCAGGAGGGACTTTTAGGAGAGGCAATTTTGAAAAAGTGCTGTTTTTCAGTTAGTTAGTGCTGGGTGTGTATTGGAGTTGGGTTTCTAAAAGCTACTGGACTTGGAGTCTCAGCTCCTGGCAGTGTGCTGAGGCCAGCTCGTGGGACCATTGTGTGGACTGGATTACAAACTACCCTTGGGATTGCAGACTTGGTTGCTCTGCCTGGTTTATGCTCTAATTCTGGATTTACAGACTGCATCTGGACAGGACAGTGTGTGAGGGCTGAGGAGTCGGACGGTAATCTGATGTTTATTGGCACCTGTTGTTCTGGTAGTAGTTCCAAATGTGCTTATGGTATAGCTGATTTAGAGAGCTTGTAGTAAGCAACTTGTTAATAAATAGTATTTTATTGTTATCTGTCTCCTGTCTGCGTGACCTGACCCAGAAGTCCCAGAGTGCGCACTGTGAGTGTATGCGCTAATACTCTGGGTCTTCACAATTGGTGGCCAGCAGTGGGGTCACGTAGTCCCATACTAGGGGAGGAGCACAAGGGGTTGTATACAGATACCCCAAAGCTCTACAGGAACAGGTTCAGTAAAAATAGACAAGAAACATCAGTCTAGTTAAATATCCCAGGAAGAATGGCGAGTGAGGCTGCAATGGCAGAAATGAGGGAAGCAGAGAAATATTACAGGAGGACTAAGAAACAGCAGTTGTTGGAATTCTGCAAGTTAAAGAAAATACCCTGTAATGGAACTGAGCAAAAGGATGAGTTAATCACTCGCCTATTGGAGTATGACAGAGCTCACCCAGAGGAGATTGCACTAAGTGATGAGGATGAAGAGCAAATCCCAGAAGAGGGGACAAGGAGAGGGAGAATGCCGAGACCAGAAGCAACTCCTGAAACATTGGAACGGTTATTAAAAGCCCTAGGTGACCGAGCTTCTTCTAGGGAAAGGGCAGGTGTTATACAAACTGTTCTGGGAGTAAATATCTACCCAGAGGTACCAGCTAGACAGAGGGTACAGGAGGAAGAAAGAAAACCACGGCTAAGATATGGAGATGTGCCCAGATTTAAGGAAGGAGAGACGGACATTGATACTCATCTGCAGGTATTTGAGAAACTAATGACTGTGCACCAGATTGATGAGGAAGAGTGGGCTTGTTATGTGGGACCTAGTTTAACGGGAAAAGCTCAGCAAGCCTATCAATCCCTAGCCAATGAGGATGTGGGAAACTACCAGCAGATAAAGAAAGCCCTGCTGGCCAAATTCCAAGTGACTCCTGAATCCTACAGGGCCAAGTTCCGTACTCTGAATCGTGGGGGGGATGACTCCCATGCTGAATTTGCCAGACAACTTAAAAGAGCATGCCAGCAGTGGTGGGATGGCCAACACGTGTATTCCCCTGAACAAATCCTGAACGAAGTGGTGCTGGAACAATTATTAAATAAAATGCCATCAGAGGTTCGAGAGTGGGTGGCTGATCGTAAACCTCCTAATCCAGAGGCAGCAGCGAAAATGGCAGATGAATATATGGCTAACCGAGTCAGATGGAAGGCACCCAGTGTACAGCAACCAGGAGCCCAGAGAATGGAATTGAGAGAGACCCAGAAATCCAGACCATCATCTGCCTCATACTACCAGAGGGATGCAGCACAGCGACCCCCACTAGTGCAACAGGCCTATCCCCGGAAATGTTACCGACGTAATCAGCCAGGGCACATGCAAAAGGATTGCACCCGGTCTCGAGGACCTTATGTGGGAGCTCGCCCTGCCCCAGTTAACGTGGTCTACCAACCGGAGGAGGGACTGGAAGGACAACATCTCCATCCTGATGCAACAGAGGGGATGGATGGGGTGTATGTGGTGGATCTCGTAGTGGGGAAAGGACACAAAACTCCCAGCAATATGAAAGGTCATTTACAGTCTGTCTGGGTGGATAACCAGGAGGTACAAGGTTTGAGAGATTCCGGAGCCTCCCTTACCCTAATAGAACCTGATCTGGTGTCAGTGGACAAGATCCTGGAGGACCAAAGGGTCAGAATTGCCACGGCAGGTAATCAGGTTCAGGATATCCCAGTAGCCCATGTGCACCTGGACTGGGGGGCAGACCATGGTCCTGTGGATGTAGGTGTTCTTAGTGGCCTACCAGCAAAAGTTATTCTGGGAAATGATCTAGGACAGGGGCTGGTAACACATTTTGTGCAAGTGGTGACCAGGAGCCAAGCCCTGAGAATGACCTCATCAGCTAAGACCACCTCTGTGTCGTCTTCCACTCTGGGACCCGTTTTAACCAAGATTCAACCTACTACTGCTTCTGAACCCAATCCACGGGGGGTGAGTAGTTCCATTGCTGAGAATGATATGTTTCTGAATGGAAGTACCGCAGTTGACCTGGGAGAGATAGACAGGAATGAATTCCGAGAGCTACAGAAAACTGATCCCACCCTAGCCAAACTTCGAAGTGCAGCGGAAGGGGGGTTATCTGACGCGGAGGGGTATAAGGTGGGGTGGGTGAATGGGCTATTGTATAGAATTCCCCCTCATCTTGATGATCTGGACCATGGCAGTGCTGCAAAGCAATTGGTGGTTCCCCAAAGGTATCGACGATTGAATGAGGTGACCGTCACAGATGCTTACCCCATGCCCCGGGTGGATGAGCTGTTGGAGAGATTAGGGGGATCCACATATTTGACCACTCTAGATCTTAGCAAAGGATACTGGCAGATCCCGTTAAGCCCGGAGGCCCAGAAAAAATCGGCATTTACCACACCTTTTGGGCTTTAACATTTTTTGTCCATGCCCTTTGGCATGAAAAATGCACCAGCTACTTTTCAGAGAACTATAGATGTAATGTTGGAGGGGTGTCAGGATTTTGCACAAGCATACTTAGATGACATAGCTATATTTTGTGCTTCTTGGGAGGAGCACCTAGTACATGTAGCAGAGATCCTCAGGCGTATTCAGCAGGGTGGGTTAACCATCCGTCCCGATAAATGTCAAATCGGAATGGCTGAGGTGCAATATCTGGGTCACCGAGTGGGAGGGGGTCAGATTCGACCAGAGCCAGCCAAAGTGGAAGTTATACTAAACTGGCCCAGACCTTCCTCTCAGAGACAAGTAAGAGCATTTTTAGGACTAGCTGGCTACTATAGGAGGTTCGTTCCCCAATACAGCACATTGGCCAAACCTTTGACTGACCTGACAAAAAAAAAATATGCTAGGCAGGTGACATGGTCCCCTGAGTGTGAGAGTGCGTTTGTGGCCCTGAAAGATGCCCTCTCCCGTACCCCAGTACTAGCTGCCCCTGACTTCTACAAGAAGTTCATCGTTCAAACTGATGCCTCTGGATGTGGTTTGGGAGCAGTGTTAAGCCAAGTGGGGGAGGATGGATGTGACCACCCTGTGGTCTATTTGTCACGTAAACTGGTGGATCGGGAAGTGGCTTATGCCACCATTGAAAAAGAATGCCTGGCAATTGTGTGGGCCTTGAAAAAGTTACAACCATACCTATACGGCAGAGAATTTACAGTGGTGACTGACCATAATCCCCTTCATTGGTTACAAAAAACAGCAGGGGAAAATGGCAGATTATTACGATGGAGTCTTGCCCTTCAAAGTTTTAACTTTTCCATCTCTCACAAAAAGGGCCGGGAGCACACCAACGCCGATGGCTTATCTAGGAGAGAAGAAGGAACCGGCATCGCACCTGGTAAAGGTCACATGGCTGGTCCTGGACTAGGACTCAACCCTGCTCCCTTAATTTAAGAAGGGGAGGTATGTGACAAATTGGACTGGCCGTGGTCCATTCTGACAATATTGTTCTATAGTTCTTAAACAGATCCAGGTGTGATGTTTCATTTGGGACCAGTCACTCACTGTAACTACACTAAGGACAGGAACCCAGGAGCACCTGGAGCCCCTCTGATGTCACAAATGACTATAAGGGGTTAAGACAGGGAGTGATGGACCATCATCCCCCCTCACCTAAGGATTAAGTGCATCAAGATCCCTTTGTTCTCCCCTAGAACTGAGTCAGACACTGTGGCAGGGAAACAGCAGGGGGGATCTCTACCTGACTCATCTCTGTTACAAATCTTCATTGACCTCTACCAATCGATTGAGACCTTTTTCTAAGACCATCCACTGCAGGAGGGACTTTTAGGAGAGGCAATTTTGAAAAAGTGCTGTTTTTCAGTTAGTTAGTGCTGGGTGTGTATTGGAGTTGGGTTTCTAAAAGCTACTGGACTTGGAGTCTCAGCTCCTGGCAGTGTGCTGAGGCCAGCTCGTGGGACCATTGTGTGGACTGGATTACAAACTACCCTTGGGATTGCAGACTTGGTTGCTCTGCCTGGTTTATGCTCTAATTCTGGATTTACAGACTGCATCTGGACAGGACAGTGTGTGAGGGCTGAGGAGTCGGACGGTAATCTGATGTTTATTGGCACCTGTTGTTCTGGTAGTAGTTCCAAATGTGCTTATGGTATAGCTGATTTAGAGAGCTTGTAGTAAGCAACTTGTTAATAAATAGTATTTTATTGTTATCTGTCTCCTGTCTGCGTGACCTGACCCAGAAGTCCCAGAGTGCGCACTGTGAGTGTATGCGCTAATACTCTGGGTCTTCACAATTGGTGGCCAGCAGTGGGGTCACGTAGTCCCGTACTAGGGGAGGAGCACAAGGGGTTGTATACAGATACCCCAAAGCTCTACAGGAACAGGTTCAGTAAAAATAGACAAGAAACATCAGTCTAGTTAAATATCCCAGGAAGAATGGCGAGTGAGGCTGCAATGGCAGAAATGAGGGAAGCAGAGAAATATTACAGGAGGACTAAGAAACAGCAGTTGTTGGAATTCTGCAAGTTAAAGAAAATACCCTGTAATGGAACTGAGCAAAAGGATAAGTTAATCACTCGCCTATTGGAGTATGACAGAGCTCACCCAGAGGAGATTGCACTAAGTGATGAGGATGAAGAGCAAATCCCAGAAGAGGGGACAAGGAGAGGGAGAATGCCGAGACCAGAAGCAACTCCTGAAACATTGGAATGGTTATTAAAAGCCCTAGGTGACCGAGCTTCTTCTAGGGAAAGGGCAGGTGTTATACAAACTGTTCTGGGAGTAAATATCTACCCAGAGGTACCAGCTAGACAGAGGGTACAGGAGGAAGAAAGAAAACCACGGCTAAGATATGGAGATGTGCCCAGATTTAAGGAAGGAGAGACGGACATTGATACTCATCTGCAGGTATTTGAGAAACTAATGACTGTGCACCAGATTGATGAGGAAGAGTGGGCTTGTTATGTGGGACCTAGTTTAACGGGAAAAGCTCAGCAAGCCTATCAATCCCTAGCCAATGAGGATGTGGGAAACTACCAGCAGATAAAGAAAGCCCTGCTGGCCAAATTCCAAGTGACTCCTGAATCCTACAGGGCCAAGTTCCGTACTCTGAATCGTGGGGGCGATGACTCCCATGCTGAATTTGCCAGACAACTTAAAAGAGCATGCCAGCAGTGGTGGGATGGCCAACACGTGTATTCCCCTGAACAAATCCTGAACGAAGTGGTGCTGGAACAATTATTAAATAAAATGCCATCAGAGGTTCGAGAGTGGGTGGCTGATCGTAAACCTCCTAATCCAGAGGCAGCAGCGAAAATGGCAGATGAATATATGGCTAACCGAGTCAGATGGAAGGCACCCAGTGTACAGCAACCAGGAGCCCAGAGAATGGAATTGAGAGAGACCCAGAAATCCAGACCATCATCTGCCTCATACTACCAGAGGGATGCAGCACAGCGACCCCCACTAGTGCAACAGGCCTATCCCCGGAAATGTTACCGATGTAATCAGCCAGGGCACATGCAAAAGGATTGCACCCGGTCTCGAGGACCTTATGTGGGAGCTCGCCCTGCCCCAGTTAACGTGGTCTACCAACCGGAGGAGGGACTGGAAGGACAACATCTCCATCCTGATGCAACAGAGGGGATGGATGGGGTGTATGTGGTGGATCTCGTAGTGGGGAAAGGACACAAAACTCCCAGCAATATGAAAGGTCATTTACAGTCTGTCTGGGTGGATAACCAGGAGGTACAAGGTTTGAGAGATTCCGGAGCCTCCCTTACCCTAATAGAACCTGATCTGGTGTCAGTGGACAAGATCCTGGAGGACCAAAGGGTCAGAATTGCCACGGCAGGTAATCAGGTTCAGGATATCCCAGTAGCCCATGTGCACCTGGACTGGGGGGCAGACCATGGTCCTGTGGATGTAGGTGTTCTTAGTGGCCTACCAGCAAAAGTTATTCTGGGAAATGATCTAGGACAGGGGCTGGTAACACATTTTGTGCAAGTGGTGACCAGGAGCCAAGCCCTGAGAATGACCTCATCAGCTAAGACCACCTCTGTGTCGTCTTCCACTCTGGGACCCGTTTTAACCAAGATTCAACCTACTACTGCTTCTGAACCCAATCCACGGGGGGTGAGTAGTTCCATTGCTGAGAATGATATGTTTCTGAATGGAAGTACCGCAGTTGACCTGGGAGAGATAGACAGGAATGAATTCCGAGAGCTACAGAAAACTGATCCCACCCTAGCCAAACTTCGAAGTGCAGCGGAAGGGGGGTTATCTGACGCGGAGGGGTATAAGGTGGGGTGGGTGAATGGGCTATTGTATAGAATTCCCCCTCATCTTGATGATCTGGACCATGGCAGTGCTGCAAAGCAATTGGTGGTTCCCCAAAGGTATCGACGATTGAATGAGGTGACCGTCACAGATGCTTACCCCATGCCCCGGGTGGATGAGCTGTTGGAGAGATTAGGGGGATCCACATATTTGACCACTCTAGATCTTAGCAAAGGATACTGGCAGATCCCGTTAAGCCCGGAGGCCCAGGAAAAATCGGCATTTACCACACCTTTTGGGCTTTATCATTTTTTGTCCATGCCCTTTGGCATGAAAAATGCACCAGCTACTTTTCAGAGAACTATAGATGTAATGTTGGAGGGGTGTCAGGATTTTGCACAAGCATACTTAGATGACATAGCTATATTTTGTGCTTCTTGGGAGGAGCACCTAGTACATGTAGCAGAGATCCTCAGGCGTATTCAGCAGGGTGGGTTAACCATCCGTCCCGATAAATGTCAAATCGGAATGGCTGAGGTGCAATATCTGGGTCACCGAGTGGGAGGGGGTCAGATTCGACCAGAGCCAGCCAAAGTGGAAGTTATACTAAACTGGCCCAGACCTTCCTCTCAGAGACAAGTAAGAGCATTTTTAGGACTAGCTGGCTACTATAGGAGGTTCGTTCCCCAATACAGCACATTGGCCAAACCTTTGACTGACCTGACAAAAAAAAAATATGCTAGGCAGGTGACATGGTCCCCTGAGTGTGAGAGTGCGTTTGTGGCCCTGAAAGATGCCCTCTCCCGTACCCCAGTACTAGCTGCCCCTGACTTCTACAAGAAGTTCATCGTTCAAACTGATGCCTCTGGATGTGGTTTGGGAGCAGTGTTAAGCCAAGTGGGGGAGGATGGATGTGACCACCCTGTGGTCTATTTGTCACGTAAACTGGTGGATCGGGAAGTGGCTTATGCCACCATTGAAAAAGAATGCCTGGCAATTGTGTGGGCCTTGAAAAAGTTACAACCATACCTATACGGCAGAGAATTTACAGTGGTGACTGACCATAATCCCCTTCATTGGTTACAAAAAACAGCAGGGGAAAATGGCAGATTATTACGATGGAGTCTTGCCCTTCAAAGTTTTAACTTTTCCATCTCTCACAAAAAGGGCCGGGAGCACACCAACGCCGATGGCTTATCTAGGAGAGAAGAAGGAACCGGCATCGCACCTGGTAAAGGTCACATGGCTGGTCCTGGACTAGGACTCAACCCTGCTCCCTTAATTTAAGAAGGGGAGGTATGTGACAAATTGGACTGGCCGTGGTCCATTCTGACAATATTGTTCTATAGTTCTTAAACAGATCCAGGTGTGATGTTTCATTTGGGACCAGTCACTCACTGTAACTACACTAAGGACAGGAACCCAGGAGCACCTGGAGCCCCTCTGATGTCACAAATGACTATAAGGGGTTAAGACAGGGAGTGATGGACCATCATCCCCCCTCACCTAAGGATTAAGTGCATCAAGATCCCTTTGTTCTCCCCTAGAACTGAGTCAGACACTGTGGCAGGGAAACAGCAGGGGGGATCTCTACCTGACTCATCTCTGTTACAAATCTTCATTGAGCTCTACCAATCGATTGAGACCTTTTTCTAAGACCACCCACTGCAGGAGGGACTTTTAGGAGAGGCAATTTTGAAAACGTGCTGTTTTTCAGTTAGTTAGTGCTGGGTGTGTATTGGAGTTGGGTTTCTAAAAGCTACTGGACTTGGAGTCTCAGCTCCTGGCAGTGTGCTGAGGCCAGCTCGTGGGACGATTGTGTGGACTGGATTATAAACTACCCTTGGGATTGCAGACTTGGTTGCTCTGCCTGGTTTATGCTCTAATTCTGGATTTACAGACTGCATCTGGACAGGACAGTGTGTGAGGGCTGAGGAGTCGGACGGTAATCTGATGTTTATTGGCACCTGTTGTTCTGGTAGTAGTTCCAAATGTGCTTATGGTATAGCTGATTTAGAGAGCTTGTAGTAAGCAACTTGTTAATAAATAGTATTTTATTGTTATCTGTCTCCTGTCTGCGTGACCTGACCCAGAAGTCCCAGAGTGCGCACTGTGAGTGTATGCGCTAATACTCTGGGTCTTCACAATTGGTGGCCAGCAGTGGGGTCACGTAGTCCTGTACTAGGGGAGGAGCACAAGGGGTTGTATACAGATACCCCAAAGCTCTACAGGAACAGGTTCAGTAAAAATAGACAAGAAACATCAGTCTAGTTAAATATCCCAGGAAGAATGGCGAGTGAGGCTGCAATGGCAGAAATGAGGGAAGCAGAGAAATATTACAGGAGGACTAAGAAACAGCAGTTGTTGGAATTCTGCAAGTTAAAGAAAATACCCTGTAATGGAACTGAGCAAAAGGATGAGTTAATCACTCGCCTATTGGAGTATGACAGAGCTCACCCAGAGGAGATTGCACTAAGTGATGAGGATGAAGAGCAAATCCCAGAAGAGGGGACAAGGAGAGGGAGAATGCCGAGACCAGAAGCAACTCCTGAAACATTGGAACGGTTATTTAAAGCCCTAGGTGACCGAGCTTCTTCTAGGGAAAGGGCAGGTGTTATACAAACTGTTCTGGGAGTAAATATCTACCCAGAGGTACCAGCTAGACAGAGTGTACAGGAGGAAGAAAGAAAACCACGGCTAAGATATGGAGATGTGCCCAGATTTAAGGAAGGAGAGACGGACATTGATACTCATCTGCAGGTATTTGAGAAACTAATGACTGTGCACCAGATTGATGAGGAAGAGTGGGCTTGTTATGTGGGACCTAGTTTAACGGGAAAAGCTCAGCAAGCCTATCAATCCCTAGCCAATGAGGATGTGGGAAACTACCAGCAGATAAAGAAAGCCCTGCTGGCCAAATTCCAAGTGACTCCTGAATCCTACAGGGCCAAGTTCCGTACTCTGAATCGTGGGGGGGATGACTCCCATGCTGAATTTGCCAGACAACTTAAAAGAGCATGCCAGCAGTGGTGGGATGGCCAACACGTGTATTCCCCTGAACAAATCCTGAACGAAGTGGTGCTGGAACAATTATTAAATAAAATGCCATCAGAGGTTCGAGAGTGGGTGGCTGATCGTAAACCTCCTAATCCAGAGGCAGCAGCGAAAATGGCAGATGAATATATGGCTAACCGAGTCAGATGGAAGGCACCCAGTGTACAGCAACCAGGAGCCCAGAGAATGGAATTGAGAGAGACCCAGAAATCCAGACCATCATCTGCCTCATACTACCAGAGGGATGCAGCACAGCGACCCCCACTAGTGCAACAGGCCTATCCCCGGAAATGTTACCGATGTAATCAGCCAGGGCACATGCAAAAGGATTGCACCCGGTCTCGAGGACCTTATGTGGGAGCTCGCCCTGCCCCAGTTAACGTGGTCTACCAACCGGAGGAGGGACTGGAAGGACAACATTTCCATCCTGATGCAACAGAGGGGATGGATGGGGTGTATGTGGTGGATCTCGTAGTGGGGAAAGGACACAAAACTCCCAGCAATATGAAAGGTCATTTACAGTCTGTCTGGGTGGATAACCAGGAGGTACAAGGTTTGAGAGATTCCGGAGCCTCCCTTACCCTAATAGAACCTGATCTGGTGTCAGTGGACAAGATCCTGGAGGACCAAAGGGTCAGAATTGCCACGGCAGGTAATCAGGTTCAGGATATCCCAGTAGCCCATGTGCACCTGGACTGGGGGGCAGACCATGGTCCTGTGGATGTAGGTGTTCTTAGTGGCCTACCAGCAAAAGTTATTCTGGGAAATGATCTAGGACAGGGGCTGGTAACACATTTTGTGCAAGTGGTGACCAGGAGCCAAGCCCTGAGAATGACCTCATCAGCTAAGACCACCTCTGTGTCGTCTTCCACTCTGGGACCCGTTTTAACCAAGATTCAACCTACTACTGCTTCTGAACCCAATCCACGGGGGGTGAGTAGTTCCATTGCTGAGAATGATATGTTTCTGAATGGAAGTACCGCAGTTGACCTGGGAGAGATAGACAGGAATGAATTCCGAGAGCTACAGAAAACTGATCCCACCCTAGCCAAACTTCGAAGTGCAGCGGAAGGGGGGTTATCTGACGCGGAGGGGTATAAGGTGGGGTGGGTGAATGGGCTATTGTATAGAATTCCCCCTCATCTTGATGATCTGGACCATGGCAGTGCTGCAAAGCAATTGGTGGTTCCCCAAAGGTATCGACGATTGAATGAGGTGACCGTCACAGATGCTTACCCCATGCCCCGGGTGGATGAGCTGTTGGAGAGATTAGGGGGATCCACATATTTGACCACTCTAGATCTTAGCAAAGGATACTGGCAGATCCCGTTAAGCCCGGAGGCCCAGGAAAAATCGGCATTTACCACACCTTTTGGGCTTTATCATTTTTTGTCCATGCCCTTTGGCATGAAAAATGCACCAGCTACTTTTCAGAGAACTATAGATGTAATGTTGGAGGGGTGTCAGGATTTTGCACAAGCATACTTAGATGACATAGCTATATTTAGTGCTTCTTGGGAGGAGCACCTAGTACATGTAGCAGAGATCCTCAGGCGTATTCAGCAGGGTGGGTTAACCATCCGTCCCGATAAATGTCAAATCGGAATGGCTGAGGTGCAATATCTAGGTCACCGAGTGGGAGGGGGTCAGATTCGACCAGAGCCAGCCAAAGTGGAAGTTATACTAAACTGGCCCAGACCTTCCTCTCAGAGACAAGTAAGAGCATTTTTAGGACTAGCTGGCTACTATAGGAGGTTCGTTCCCCAATACAGCACATTGGCCAAACCTTTGACTGACCTGACAAAAAAAAAATATGCTAGGCAGGTGACATGGTCCCCTGAGTGTGAGAGTGCGTTTGTGGCCCTGAAAGATGCCCTCTCCCGTACCCCAGTACTAGCTGCCCCTGACTTCTACAAGAAGTTCATCGTTCAAACTGATGCCTCTGGATGTGGTTTGGGAGCAGTGTTAAGCCAAGTGGGGGAGGATGGATGTGACCACCCTGTGGTCTATTTGTCACGTAAACTGGTGGATCGGGAAGTGGCTTATGCCACCATTGAAAAAGAATGCCTGGCAATTGTGTGGGCCTTGAAAAAGTTACAACCATACCTATACGGCAGAGAATTTACAGTGGTGACTGACCATAATCCCCTTCATTGGTTACAAAAAACAGCAGGGGAAAATGGCAGATTATTACGATGGAGTCTTGCCCTTCAAAGTTTTAACTTTTCCATCTCTCACAAAAAGGGCCGGGAGCACACCAACGCCGATGGCTTATCTAGGAGAGAAGAAGGAACCGGCATCGCACCTGGTAAAGGTCACATGGCTGGTCCTGGACTAGGACTCAACCCTGCTCCCTTAATTTAAGAAGGGGAGGTATGTGACAAATTGGACTGGCCGTGGTCCATTCTGACAATATTGTTCTATAGTTCTTAAACAGATCCAGGTGTGATGTTTCATTTGGGACCAGTCACTCACTGTAACTACACTAAGGACAGGAACCCAGGAGCACCTGGAGCCCCTCTGATGTCACAAATGACTATAAGGGGTTAAGACAGGGAGTGATGGACCATCATCCCCCCTCACCTAAGGATTAAGTGCATCAAGATCCCTTTGTTCTCCCCTAGAACTGAGTCAGACACTGTGGCAGGGAAACAGCAGGGGGGATCTCTACCTGACTCATCTCTGTTACAAATCTTCATTGAGCTCTACCAATCGATTGAGACCTTTTTCTAAGACCACCCACTGCAGGAGGGACTTTTAGGAGAGGCAATTTTGAAAAAGTGCTGTTTTTCAGTTAGTTAGTGCTGGGTGTGTATTGGAGTTGGGTTTCTAAAAGCTACTGGACTTGGAGTCTCAGCTCCTGGCAGTGTGCTGAGGCCAGCTCGTGGGACCATTGTGTGGACTGGATTACAAACTACCCTTGGGATTGCAGACTTGGTTGCTCTGCCTGGTTTATGCTCTAATTCTGGATTTACAGACTGCATCTGGACAGGACAGTGTGTGAGGGCTGAGGAGTCGGACGGTAATCTGATGTTTATTGTCACCTGTTGTTCTGGTAGTAGTTCCAAATGTGCTTATGGTATAGCTGATTTAGAGAGCTTGTAGTAAGCAACTTGTTAATAAATAGTATTTTATTGTTATCTGTCTCCTGTCTGCGTGACCTGACCCAGAAGTCCCAGAGTGCGCACTGTGAGTGTATGCGCTAATACTCTGGGTCTTCACAATTGGTGGCCAGCAGTGGGGTCACGTAGTCCCGTACTAGGGGAGGAGCACAAGGGGTTGTATACAGATACCCCAAAGCTCTACAGGAACAGGTTCAGTAAAAATAGACAAGAAACATCAGTCTAGTTAAATATCCCAGGAAGAATGGCGAGTGAGGCTGCAATGGCAGAAATGAGGGAAGCAGAGAAATATTACAGGAGGACTAAGAAACAGCAGTTGTTGGAATTCTGCAAGTTAAAGAAAATACCCTGTAATGGAACTGAGCAAAAGGATGAGTTAATCACTCGCCTATTGGAGTATGACAGAGCTCACCCAGAGGAGATTGCACTAAGTGATGAGGAGGAAGAGCAAATCCCAGAAGAGGGGACAAGGAGAGGGAGAATGCCGAGACCAGAAGCAACTCCTGAAACATTGGAACGGTTATTAAAAGCCCTAGGTGACCGAGCTTCTTCTAGGGAAAGGGCAGGTGTTATACAAACTGTTCTGGGAGTAAGGGGGAAATTTACCAATATGAAAAACCTAGTTTTTCGTATTGGTATTTTCCCTACGACTGCATACGACTGTTTAAGTCGTATGCAAAGTCGTGTTCCGGAGGATCAGTTACAAAGCAGTCATATACGACTGCTTTGTTACCCTCCGATGGTGTAATGATTCGTATTGGCGGCCGTATATACGGCTGCTAATACGAATTATTTCTAGCAGTCTGCACGGATCAGTCAGATCCGTGCAGGCTGCATGGTGTAAAAAAATAGAAAAAAAAATAAATTAAAAAAAAAAACGGCGTGGGGTCCCCCCCACAGCCGAAACCAGCACCAGGCTGACAGAGCCTGGAGCCGGTAATTAAAAATCAGGGAACCCGACAAATAGGGGTTCCCCGATTTTTAACAACCAGCCCCAGGCTCCTGCTCTGGGGCTGGTTCCCAAAATACGGGGGACAAAATGACTAGGGGTCCCCCGTATTTCAAGAACCAGCCCCAGGCAAAACCAGCCAGCGGGTAATGCCACAGCCGGGGGGAGACTTTTTATGCAAGTCCCCCCGGCCAAAGCATTAACCCTACCGACCAGTCAGCCTGGCCAGGGGCCCTGGGGGAGTGGGGACCCCCCCAATAAAGGGGTCCCCCCCCTCCAGGACTTACCTGACCAGGCTGAAGCCTGGTGCTGTCCTCGATGCCCCTGGGCGGTGGGCATCGAGCTGATGGTTTTGTGTAAAAAATAGAATAAAAACCATTGTTTTTTACTGTGGCACTACAAGTGCCAGCAAGCCTCCCCAGCAAGCTGGGACTTGAATAACCACAAGTCCCAGCCTGCTGGGCATTAAAGGGCCCGCTGGGTCTTGTAGTGCCACCGTAAAAAAAATAGTTAAATAAAACACACTGACACCCGTTTTAAATAAAAGTTTAATACACACATTACATACATACTGATACTTACCTTTCTTGATCCCGTAGGTAGCCCTGGTCCTGATGTCCTGTGTCGTCCTCCAGGTCCATGTCGGCTGTCTGCGTCGTCCTCCAGGTCCATGTCGACGGTCCGTGTCGTCCTCCAGGTCCATGGCGGTGTCCGGGTCCGAAGAAATCCATGTTGGAGCTGTGGAAGGAAATCCTACTCACCTGTTCCTGCGCTGAAGAAGTCTTCTCTTGATCCGACGTAGTCCAGGTAATCTTCCTGCTGTCGCCGGTCCCCGCTGTCTCCGCTGTCCGTGCATCGCGCTGAGGAGAGATGCTGAAGTTTCATATTCGGCGCCTCTCCTCAGACTGAATTCTATTGGCCGCCTAGCAGGCCAATCAGGAGCCGACTTTCTCGGCTCCTGATTGGCCTGCTAGGCGGCCAATAGAATTCAGTCTGAGGAGAGGCGCCGAATATGAAACTTCAGCATCTCTCCTCAGCGCGATGCACGGACAGCGGAGACAGCGGGGACCGGCGACAGCAGGAAGATTACCTGGACTACGTCGGATCAAGAGAAGACTTCTTCAGCGCAGGAACAGGTGAGTAGGATTTCCTTCCACAGCTCCAACATGGATTTCTTCGGACCCGGACACCGCCATGGACCTGGAGGACGACACGGACCGTCGACATGGACCTGGAGGACGACGCAGACAGCCGACATGGACCTGGAGGACGACACAGGACATCAGGACCAGGGCTACCTACGGGATCAAGAAAGGTAAGTATCAGTATGTATGTAATGTGTGTATTAAACTTTTATTTAAAACGGGTGTCAGTGTGTTTTATTTAACTATTTTTTTTATGGTGGCACTACAAGACCCAGCGGGCCCTTTAATGCCCAGCAGGCTGGGACTTGTGGTTATCCAAGTCCCAGCTTGCTGGCACTTGTAGTGCCACAGTAAAAAACAATGGTTTTTATTCTATTTTTTACACAAAACCATCAGCTCGATGCCCACCGCCCAGGGGCATCGAGGACAGCACCAGGCTTCAGCCTGGTCAGGTAAGTCCTGGAGGGGGGGGACCCCTTTATTGGGGGGGTCCCCACTCCCCCAGGGCCCCTGGCCAGGCTGACTGGTCGGTAGGGTTAATGCTTTGGCCAGGGGGACTTGCATAAAAAGTCTCCCCCCGGCTGTGGCATTACCCGCTGGCTGGTTTTGCCTGGGGCTGGTTCTTGAAATACGGGGGACCCCTAGTCATTTTGTCCCCCGTATTTTGGGAACCAGCCCCAGAGCAGGAGCCTGGGGCTGGTTGTTAAAAATCGGGGAACCCCTATTTGTCGGGTTCCCTGATTTTTAATTACCGGCTCCAGGCTCTGTCAGCCTGGTGCTGGTTTCGGCTGTGGGGGGGACCCCACGCCGTTTTTTTTTTTAATTTATTTTTTTTTCTATTTTTTTACACTGAAGCCTTCACGGATCTGACTGATCCGTGCAGGCAAAAACGCAAATACGACATGAAAATGGTGTTCTATTTTCCTGTCGTATTTGCGTGGGTGTTTTACACCACTAAGCAGCCGTATTATCCATACGGCTGCTTAGTAAATCAGAAACCACCATTCTTTTGAATGGTGATTTCTGTCGTATTCTATCGATGGTGTAGACATTCGTATTTGTAACTACAAATACGAATGTTCCATCTTTAGGACTACGAATTGTTGTATTTTTGGGATTGTAAATCCCGAAAATACAAATTCGTAAAAAAAAGGTGTATTTCTCCCTACGAATACACCTTTTTTCTACGAATCCATTTTGGTAAATGTCCCCCTAAATATCTACCCAGAGGTACCAGCTAGACAGAGGGTACAGGAGGAAGAAAGAAAACCACGGCTAAGATATGGAGATGTGTCCAGATTTAAGGAAGGAGAGACGGACATTGATACTCATCTGCAGGTATTTGAGAAACTAATGACTGTGCACCAGATTGATGAGGAAGAGTGGGCTTGTTATGTGGGACCTAGTTTAACGGGAAAAGCTCAGCAAGCCTATCAATCCCTAGCCAATGAGGATGTGGGAAACTACCAGCAGATAAAGAAAGCCCTGCTGGCCAAATTCCAAGTGACTCCTGAATCCTACAGGGCCAAGTTCCGTACTCTGAATCGTGGGGGGGATGACTCCCATGCTGAATTTGCCAGACAACTTAAAAGAGCATGCCAGCAGTGGTGGGATGGCCAACACGTGTATTCCCCTGAACAAATCCTGAACGAAGTGGTGCTGGAACAATTATTAAATAAAATGCCATCAGAGGTTCGAGAGTGGGTGGCTGATCGTAAACCTCCTAATCCAGAGGCAGCAGCGAAAATGGCAGATGAATATATGGCTAACCGAGTCAGATGGAAGGCACCCAGTGTACAGCAACCAGGAGCCCAGAGAATGGAATTGAGAGAGACCCAGAAATCCAGACCATCATCTGCCTCATACTACCAGAGGGATGCAGCACAGCGACCCCCACTAGTGCAACAGGCCTATCCCCGGAAATGTTACCGATGTAATCAGCCAGGGCACATGCAAAAGGATTGCACCCGGTCTCGAGGACCTTATGTGGGAGCTCGCCCTGCCCCAGTTAACGTGGTCTACCAACCGGAGGAGGGACTGGAAGGACAACATCTCCATCCTGATGCAACAGAGGGGATGGATGGGGTGTATGTGGTGGATCTCGTAGTGGGGAAAGGACACAAAACTCCCAGCAATATGAAAGGTCATTTACAGTCTGTCTGGGTGGATAACCAGGAGGTACAAGGTTTGAGAGATTCCGGAGCCTCCCTTACCCTAATAGAACCTGATCTGGTGTCAGTGGACAAGATCCTGGAGGACCAAAGGGTCAGAATTGCCACGGCAGGTAATCAGGTTCAGGATATCCCAGTAGCCCATGTGCACCTGGACTGGGGGGCAGACCATGGTCCTGTGGATGTAGGTGTTCTTAGTGGCCTACCAGCAAAAGTTATTCTGGGAAATGATCTAGGACAGGGGCTGGTAACACATTTTGTGCAAGTGGTGACCAGGAGCCAAGCCCTGAGAATGACCTCATCAGCTAAGACCACCTCTGTGTCGTCTTCCACTCTGGGACCCGTTTTAACCAAGATTCAACCTACTACTGCTTCTGAACCCAATCCACGGGGGGTGAGTAGTTCCATTGCTGAGAATGATATGTTTCTGAATGGAAGTACCGCAGTTGACCTGGGAGAGATAGACAGGAATGAATTCCGAGAGCTACAGAAAACTGATCCCACCCTAGCCAAACTTCGAAGTGCAGCGGAAGGGGGGTTATCTGACGCGGAGGGGTATAAGGTGGGGTGGGTGAATGGGCTATTGTATAGAATTCCCCGTCATCTTGATGATCTGGACCATGGCAGTGCTGCAAAGCAATTGGTGGTTCCCCAAAGGTATCGACGATTGAATGAGGTGACCGTCACAGATGCTTACCCCATGCCCCGGGTGGATGAGCTGTTGGAGAGATTAGGGGGATCCACATATTTGACCACTCTAGATCTTAGCAAAGAATACTGGCAGATCCCGTTAAGCCCGGAGGCCCAGGAAAAATCGGCATTTACCACACCTTTTGGGCTTTATCATTTTTTGTCCATGCCCTTTGGCATGAAAAATGCACAGCTACTTTTCAGAGAACTATAGATGTAATGTTGGAGGGGTGTCAGGATTTTGCACAAGCATACTTAGATGACATAGCTATATTTAGTGCTTCTTGGGAGGAGCACCTAGTACATGTAGCAGAGATCCTCAGGCGTATTCAGCAGGGTGGGTTAACCATCCGTCCCGATAAATGTCAAATCGGAATGGCTGAGGTGCAATATCTAGGTCACCGAGTGGGAGGGGGTCAGATTCGACCAGAGCCAGCCAAAGTGGAAGTTATACTAAACTGGCCCAGACCTTCCTCTCAGAGACAAGTAAGAGCATTTTTAGGACTAGCTGGCTACTATAGGAGGTTCGTTCCCCAATACAGCACATTGGCCAAACCTTTGACTGACCTGACAAAAAAAAAATATGCTAGGCAGGTGACATGGTCCCCTGAGTGTGAGAGTGCGTTTGTGGCCCTGAAAGATGCCCTCTCCCGTACCCCAGTACTAGCTGCCCCTGACTTCTACAAGAAGTTCATCGTTCAAACTGATGCCTCTGGATGTGGTTTGGGAGCAGTGTTAAGCCAAGTGGGGGAGGATGGATGTGACCACCCTGTGGTCTATTTGTCACGTAAACTGGTGGATCGGGAAGTGGCTTATGCCACCATTGAAAAAGAATGCCTGGCAATTGTGTGGGCCTTGAAAAAGTTACAACCATACCTATACGGCAGAGAATTTACAGTGGTGACTGACCATAATCCCCTTCATTGGTTACAAAAAACAGCAGGGGAAAATGGCAGATTATTACGATGGAGTCTTGCCCTTCAAAGTTTTAACTTTTCCATCTCTCACAAAAAGGGCCGGGAGCACACCAACGCCGATGGCTTATCTAGGAGAGAAGAAGGAACCGGCATCGCACCTGGTAAAGGTCACATGGCTGGTCCTGGACTAGGACTCAACCCTGCTCCCTTAATTTAAGAAGGGGAGGTATGTGACAAATTGGACTGGCCGTGGTCCATTCTGACAATATTGTTCTATAGTTCTTAAACAGATCCAGGTGTGATGTTTCATTTGGGACCAGTCACTCACTGTAACTACACTAAGGACAGGAACCCAGGAGCACCTGGAGCCCCTCTGATGTCACAAATGACTATAAGGGGTTAAGACAGGGAGTGATGGACCATCATCCCCCCTCACCTAAGGATTAAGTGCATCAAGATCCCTTTGTTCTCCCCTAGAACTGAGTCAGACACTGTGGCAGGGAAACAGCAGGGGGGATCTCTACCTGACTCATCTCTGTTACAAATCTTCATTGAGCTCTACCAATCGATTGAGACCTTTTTCTAAGACCACCCACTGCAGGAGGGACTTTTAGGAGAGGCAATTTTGAAAAAGTGCTGTTTTTCAGTTAGTTAGTGCTGGGTGTGTATTGGAGTTGGGTTTCTAAAAGCTACTGGACTTGGAGTCTCAGCTCCTGGCAGTGTGCTGAGGCCAGCTCGTGGGACCATTGTGTGGACTGGATTACAAACTACCCTTGGGATTGCAGACTTGGTTGCTCTGCCTGGTTTATGCTCTAATTCTGGATTTACAGACTGCATCTGGACAGGACAGTGTGTGAGGGCTGAGGAGTCGGACGGTAATCTGATGTTTATTGGCACCTGTTGTTCTGGTAGTAGTTCCAAATGTGCTTATGGTATAGCTGATTTAGAGAGCTTGTAGTAAGCAACTTTTTAATAAATAGTATTTTATTGTTATCTGTCTCCTGTCTGCGTGACCTGACCCAGAAGTCCCAGAGTGCGCACTGTGAGTGTATGCGCTAATACTCTGGGTCTTCACAATTGGTGGCCAGCAGTGGGGTCACGTAGTCCCGTACTAGGGGAGGAGCACAAGGGGTTGTATACAGATACCCCAAAGCTCTACAGGAACAGGTTCAGTAAAAATAGACAAGAAACATCAGTCTAGTTAAATATCCCAGGAAGAATGGCGAGTGAGGCTGCAATGGCAGAAATGAGGGAAGCAGAGAAATATTACAGGAGGACTAAGAAACAGCAGTTGTTGGAATTCTGCAAGTTAAAGAAAATACCCTGTAATGGAACTGAGCAAAAGGATGAGTTAATCACTCGCCTATTGGAGTATGACAGAGCTCACCCAGAGGAGATTGCACTAAGTGATGGGGATGAAGAGCAAATCCCAGAAGAGGGGACAAGGAGAGGGAGAATGCCGAGACCAGAAGCAACTCCTGAAACATTGGAACGGTTATTAAAAGCCCTAGGTGACCGAGCTTCTTCTAGGGAAAGGGCAGGTGTTATACAAACTGTTCTGGGAGTAAATATCTACCCAGAGGTACCAGCTAGACCAGGGCTGGGCAATTGCGGCCCTCCAGATGTTGAGGAACTACACATCCCAGGATGCTTTGCATTAGTTTTGCTATGTGACCATGCTGAAACTGATGCAAGGCATGCTGGGATGTGTAGTTCCTCAACATCTGGAGGGCCACAATTGCCCAGCCCTGAGCTAGACAGAGGGTACAGGAGGAAGAAAGAAAACCACGGCTAAGATATGGAGATGTGCCCAGATTTAAGGAAGGAGAGACGGACATTGATACTCATCTGCAGGTATTTGAGAAACTAATGACTGTGCACCAGATTGATGAGGAAGAGTGGGCTTGTTATGTGGGACCTAGTTTAACGGGAAAAGCTCAGCAAGCCTATCAATCCCTAGCCAATGAGGATGTGGGAAACTACCAGCAGATAAAGAAAGCCCTGCTGGCCAAATTCCAAGTGACTCCTGAATCCTACAGGGCCAAGTTCCGTACTCTGAATCGTGGGGGGGATGACTCCCATGCTGAATTTGCCAGACAACTTAAAAGAGCATGCCAGCAGTGGTGGGATGGCCAACACGTGTATTCCCCTGAACAAATCCTGAACGAAGTGGTGCTGGAACAATTATTAAATAAAATGCCATCAGAGGTTCGAGAGTGGGTGGCTGATCGTAAACCTCCTAATCCAGAGGCAGCAGCGAAAATGGCAGATGAATATATGGCTAACCAAGTCAGATGGAAGGCACCCAGTGTACAGCAACCAGGAGCCCAGAGAATGGAATTGAGAGAGACCCAGAAATCCAGACCATCATCTGCCTCATACTACCAGAGGGATGCAGCACAGCGACCCCCACTAGTGCAACAGGCCTATCCCCGGAAATGTTACCGATGTAATCAGCCAGGGCACATGCAAAAGGATTGCACCCGGTCTCGAGGACCTTATGTGGGAGCTCGCCCTGCCCCAGTTAACGTGGTCTACCAACCGGAGGAGGGACTGGAAGGACAACATCTCCATCCTGATGCAACAGAGGGGATGGATGGGGTGTATGTGGTGGATCTCGTAGTGGGGAAAGGACACAAAACTCCCAGCAATATGAAAGGTCATTTACAGTCTGTCTGGGTGGATAACCAGGAGGTACAAGGTTTGAGAGATTCCGGAGCCTCCCTTACCCTAATAGAACCTGATCTGGTGTCAGTGGACAAGATCCTGGAGGACCAAAGGGTCAGAATTGCCACGGCAGGTAATCAGGTTCAGGATATCCCAGTAGCCCATGTGCACCTGGACTGGGGGGCAGACCATGGTCCTGTGGATGTAGGTGTTCTTAGTGGCCTACCAGCAAAAGTTATTCTGGGAAATGATCTAGGACAGGGGCTGGTAACACATTTTGTGCAAGTGGTGACCAGGAGCCAAGCCCTGAGAATGACCTCATCAGCTAAGACCACCTCTGTGTCGTCTTCCACTCTGGGACCCGTTTTAACCAAGATTCAACCTACTACTGCTTCTGAACCCAATCCACGGGGGGTGAGTAGTTCCATTGCTGAGAATGATATGTTTCTGAATGGAAGTACCGCAGTTGACCTGGGAGAGATAGACAGGAATGAATTCCGAGAGCTACAGAAAACTGATCCCACCCTAGCCAAACTTCGAAGTGCAGCGGAAGGGGGGTTATCTGACGCGGAGGGGTATAAGGTGGGGTGGGTGAATGGGCTATTGTATAGAATTCCCCGTCATCTTGATGATCTGGACCATGGCAGTGCTGCAAAGCAATTGGTGGTTCCCCAAAGGTATCGACGATTGAATGAGGTGACCGTCACAGATGCTTACCCCATGCCCCGGGTGGATGAGCTGTTGGAGAGATTAGGGGGATCCACATATTTGACCACTCTAGATCTTAGCAAAGGATACTGGCAGATCCCGTTAAGCCCGGAGGCCCAGGAAAAATCGGCATTTACCACACCTTTTGGGCTTTATCATTTTTTGTCCATGCCCTTTGGCATGAAAAATGCACCAGCTACTTTTCAGAGAACTATAGATGTAATGTTGGAGGGGTGTCAGGATTTTGCACAAGCATACTTAGATGACATAGCTATATTTAGTGCTTCTTGGGAGGAGCACCTAGTACATGTAGCAGAGATCCTCAGGCGTATTCAGCAGGGTGGGTTAACCATCCGTCCCGATAAATGTCAAATCGGAATGGCTGAGGTGCAATATCTAGGTCACCGAGTGGGAGGGGGTCAGATTCGACCAGAGCCAGCCAAAGTGGAAGTTATACTAAACTGGCCCAGACCTTCCTCTCAGAGACAAGTAAGAGCATTTTTAGGACTAGCTGGCTACTATAGGAGGTTCGTTCCCCAATACAGCACATTGGCCAAACCTTTGACTGACCTGACAAAAAAAAAATATGCTAGGCAGGTGACATGGTCCCCTGAGTGTGAGAGTGCGTTTGTGGCCCTGAAAGATGCCCTCTCCCGTACCCCAGTACTAGCTGCCCCTGACTTCTACAAGAAGTTCATCGTTCAAACTGATGCCTCTGGATGTGGTTTGGGAGCAGTGTTAAGCCAAGTGGGGGAGGATGGATGTGACCACCCTGTGGTCTATTTGTCACGTAAACTGGTGGATCGGGAAGTGGCTTATGCCACCATTGAAAAAGAATGCCTGGCAATTGTGTGGGCCTTGAAAAAGTTACAACCATACCTATACGGCAGAGAATTTACAGTGGTGACTGACCATAATCCCCTTCATTGGTTACAAAAAACAGCAGGGGAAAATGGCAGATTATTACGATGGAGTCTTGCCCTTCAAAGTTTTAACTTTTCCATCTCTCACAAAAAGGGCCGGGAGCACACCAACGCCGATGGCTTATCTAGGAGAGAAGAAGGAACCGGCATCGCACCTGGTAAAGGTCACATGGCTGGTCCTGGACTAGGACTCAACCCTGCTCCCTTAATTTAAGAAGGGGAGGTATGTGACAAATTGGACTGGCCGTGGTCCATTCTGACAATATTGTTCTATAGTTCTTAAACAGATCCAGGTGTGATGTTTCATTTGGGACCAGTCACTCACTGTAACTACACTAAGGACAGGAACCCAGGAGCACCTGGAGCCCCTCTGATGTCACAAATGACTATAAGGGGTTAAGACAGGGAGTGATGGACCATCATCCCCCCTCACCTTTGGATTAAGTGCATCAAGATCCCTTTGTTCTCCCCTAGAACTGAGTCAGACACTGTGGCAGGGAAACAGCAGGGGGGATCTCTACCTGACTCATCTCTGTTACAAATCTTCATTGAGCTCTACCAATCGATTGAGACCTTTTTCTAAGACCACCCACTGCAGGAGGGACTTTTAGGAGAGGCAATTTTGAAAAAGTGCTGTTTTTCAGTTAGTTAGTGCTGGGTGTGTATTGGAGTTGGGTTTCTAAAAGCTACTGGACTTGGAGTCTCAGCTCCTGGCAGTGTGCTGAGGCCAGCTCGTGGGACCATTGTGTGGACTGGATTACAAACTACCCTTGGGATTGCAGACTTGGTTGCTCTGCCTGGTTTATGCTCTAATTCTGGATTTACAGACTGCATCTGGACAGGACAGTGTGTGAGGGCTGAGGAGTCGGACGGTAATCTGATGTTTATTGGCACCTGTTGTTCTGGTAGTAGTTCCAAATGTGCTTATGGTATAGCTGATTTAGAGAGCTTGTAGTAAGCAACTTGTTAATAAATAGTATTTTATTGTTATCTGTCTCCTGTCTGCGTGACCTGACCCAGAAGTCCCAGAGTGCGCACTGTGAGTGTATACGCTAATACTCTGGGTCTTCACAGTCTTCCTCTAGCCTCGACCAGAACTCCACCAGGATGTAAGTACCGTACTCAGGGCCGGCACCATAAATCTTGGGGCGCCATCCTGTACATTGATCTCTCTGGGGCCCCTTCCCCATCAAGCATACAGCAGTTAGTAATGGTGTGGATCAGGGGGGGAGTAATACTGTAGTTTCGAGTAGGGAGGTACAGTAGTGTGGGAGTAATAATGCAGAGCAGGGAGGGAGGCTGTGAATAATAGTGTGGTGGAGGGTGGGAGTAATAGTGTGGAGTAGAGAGGGAGGTAGTAATTGTGAAAAACAAGGTGGGACGGTGGGAGTAATAGTGCGGAGCAGGCAGGGAGGGTACAGTAGGAGTAGTAGTGTGGAGCAGGGAGGGAAGGTGGGAGTAATGGTGTTGAGCATTGAGGGAGTTGTGGAGTCCACCTGTAAAGCCATACAGTATACTGTGCCTACTGTACAGTATGCAGTACAAAATTCCCTCAATAGTGCCATTCTGTATACTGTACAGAATGACCCATAATATATGAAGAATGCCCCCCTTTAGTGCCTACAGTAATTATGCATTCTACCCCCCCTCCCCCTATCACCTAATGCACAATGCCCCCTGACTTGTGTAATGCCTTCATTCATCAACACTCACTGCTGCAACTGCTTCTGCTGCATTGAATACTGGCCTACAGTATGGATAGCTGTCCTGAGATTCTGTCTCCAGGAGCAGCTGAAATGGGAGCTGCTACATCTGTACATTACTGTACACAGAAAGTTGTGCTCCACTATGACAATTCTTATGACTTTATTGGTGTACTAGTGTACAGTACTGTATGTGCTGCAGTATGAGACACTATTGTTCAGTACTGTACAGTACAGTATTTGTACTGTAATGTACAGTACTGTACAGTATGTACTGTACAATATGCTGTACTGTATTACTATTGTTTCAGAAAATGATCAAACATTTATTTTCCACAGCGCATTCCCCTTGTCTACCTTGGCAGTATGACCAAACTCCTCCCCAACCATGTAAGTAGTAGTAGTAGCAGTACGTTTATTTATAAGGCGCCACAAAGTGTCCACAGCGCCGTACATACTGTAGCAAACAAAAAAAAATTACAAGGTAACGTACTGTACAGGGTGTGTTGAAAAATACAGCATACTGTAAATAGGGGTATACGGTAGCTGGTAGAACTAAAATCAGCATCAGTTCAGAAGTACTGTAGGTGTCGAAATTGTCGAGGAGACTGAAGATGAAGTACAGTACAGTAGATGAAGGGAAGAACAGGACAGGAGCACAGGTGAGGTAAAGAGGTAGGGTGAGTACGTGAGGAAGGAGGGCCCTACTCATAAGAGTTAACAGACTAAAAGGAGGACGAACGAAAAACAATAGGATACTGTACTGTAAGTACTGTAGGAACTGATGGGAACGGAGGCAGGATAGGAGGATCAAAAGAGGTTAGGAGGAGGGATAGGCTAGTCGAAAAAAGTGGGTTTTGAGGGAGCGCTTGAAGGAGGTAAGGGAATCAGAAAGCCTGATGGGTGGCGGGAGGTTGTTCCAGGAGGCGGAGGTAGAGTGGCGGGAGAGGAAGATGAGCCTAGCAGCAGCGTTAATAATGGATTGGAGTGGTGCAAGGTGTGTTCGAGGTAGCCCAGAGAGAAGGATGTTGCAGTAGTCAAGGCGTGAGATGACAAGAGAGTGAATGAGAAATTTGGTTGCGTCAGTGGAGAGGAATGGTCTGATGCATGAGATGTTGCGTAGGTGAAAACGGCAAGACTGGGAGAGAGCACGAATGTGGGGGGTGAAAGAGAGGGAGGAGTCAATGATGACACCGAGGCCGCGCGTTTGGTCGGTGGAGGTGATCTCGGTTTCACCAATGCTGATGGAGATAGTGGGAGAAAAGGGTATGTTCGGGGGATGGAAGATTAGAAGTTTAGTTTTAGCCATGTTTAGTTTCAGTAAGCGTTGGGTCATCCAGGCTGACATGGCCGTGAGGCATTCGCAGACCTTGGGCAGGAGTGATGGGATACTGTAGGTCGGAGGAGTAGAGATACTGTAGATTAGGGTATCATCAGCATAAAGGTGGTAATGGAAACCATAGGAGCTGATGAGAGTGCCCAGAGAGGTGGTGTAGAGGGAGAAGAGGAGAGGGCCAAGGATTGACCCTTGGGGAACAATGACTGGCTGCGGGGTAGTAGGAGAGGAGGAGCTCGGAGTGGAGATGGAGAAGGGGCGATCAGAGAGGTACAGTACAGTATGAGGTGAACCAGGAGAAGACCGTGCCAGTGATGCCAAAGGAGCAGAGGGTGTTGAGCAGGAGAGGGTGGTCAACAGTGTCAAAGGCAGCCGACAGATCAAGCTGGATGAGGATAGAGAAGAGGCCTTTGGATTTAGCCGATAGTACTGTAGATCGTTAGTGAATTTGGTCAGGACAGTTTCAGTGTAATGTAAAAGGCGGAACACGGATTGGATTATCTACATTTTTAAAATACAGTACAGTACAGTATGTACAGTAATACAGTATACAGTACTGGTTGAAATTTCATAAGCACTTTTTGCCTCAAATTTGCACATTTCAGAGGTGCGGTTTTTAGTGAAACTAAAAATCGCATCCAGATGTTTTCGCATGAAAAAGCATACAAATCAGCTACTGTATTTAATGGGATGCGATTTTTATCCATTTACAGTATCTGTACTGTACAGTACAGTATTTTGTTTTTCACATTGGGTAGAGGTTGAAAATTACAGTACTGTATTATACTGTACTGTAGTAAACTGACAGTGCTTATTTTTTTTTACAGCAACTCCTGTACCCTCGTTCGAGGAAGAAGACCAACAAGGTACAGTACAGTTTTGTACTTCTTAATACTGTAACTTACAGTATTTTTAAACCTTTTATTTTTTAATTAAGGCTTTCACCACTGTCTCTCAACCTTATTCCCCACACGGTGCCTTGTATCCAACCCCTCCCCCAGTGCCTAAGTTTAAACCGTGACTTTCAGCAAATCCCTGCCCCTGGGGCTAAGCCTCTGCTTGGCAACATCATGACGTCAGGCCATCTGCCAGTCATGATTCCTCTTGGCCTTTTTGTGCCTTGCTGAATGCAGGAGCTTATACTGTATACAGTACAATACTGTACTGTAATGGGGGGGAGCTGGTACATGCACACCTTTTGTGTGCCCTCCTTAACCGGGCAGTAGTGTACTCCAGTGACACATGTACAGTTAATGGATGGATACTGTAGTTGTGATACTGTATCAAGCAGGTCTCATTGGCCACATTCAGTACAGTAATTGGTATAGAACTGTAACTGCGTGCACTTACAGTACATTTCAGAATAGAAAATAATGTACTGTACAGGAATGTACTGTAAAGGAATGTACTGTAAAACTCACTGCATTTACAGATAAATATTTTTTCTCATAAAACAGGTCACAGGCAAGATGGAGGGCAGGTGCCATTGGGCTTCTCTCTCCCCCCGGCTGCTGAAGCTCACGCTCAACTGGAAGCACCCTCCCTATGCCCCTGGTCCTATCACATCTGTCTCAGTGATGTGGGCTGACGTACCTGTCACTGAGGCAGATGTGCAGTGTCATTTTTCAATGGGCTTTTCAGCCTCTTTTTGTGCACAAAATTAGCCCCCCACCGCTGCTGACATTTTTCCATTGACAGCGCGAGGCATAGATCCCTCTGCCTCCAACGGAGCATCTCACCCCATACACTGTAAACAAATAGAAATAAGATACAGTACAGTATTTACAGTAACACAGTGTACAGTGCTGTATGTGTTATACTGTAAATACTGTACTGTACAGTCTACTGTAATCTTTGTATTTGTTTTTTTACAGTATTTTGTGATTTACAGTATGACTGGTGAGGCACTGACTCCCCTGACTGCACGTCCCTGCCGCCCTCCCTCCCGTCCACTATGTATAGTAGCAGCCCTCCCTCTGTTCCCCCTCATCTCCAGAGACACTGCACTGCCTCTCCCAGCACCAGTGCCTGGCTGGTCTGGGCAGGGTGCCCCCTCCCATTCGGCCACTACAATTCTGTATCAGTACAATAGGGCCGTTGCTGCCGGTCAGTGGCAAGCTCCGGCTGCTGCACACTGTGTCAGGCAGGGTCAGACAGTTCACCCCCTCAGCCCCCCCTCCCACCCACCAGATAAACTTTCCTTCCGTCCTGTGCTGTAGCCTGCACAGCAGTAGCCCCACCCCCTTCACTTCTCCCGTGGTCATCTTCTTCCTCCCGGGTTCCATTGGCAGCACAAAGAAGAAGGCTGGCTCTATACCTAGCAGCTACAGTAACTGCGGAACACAACAGACACAGGTACTCCCACTCCCCTGCTCTCTCTCACACTGTGCATCTACAGTATACCCTTCTCTCTCTCACACTGTGCATCTATCCCCTGCTCTCTCTCACACTGTACACCTATCCCCTGCTCTCTCTCCCACTGTCTCCCTATCCCCTGCTCTCTCTCCTACTGTCTCTCTATGGCCCCCATTTATCATTGATCGCATTTACAATGCGATCTGGGCGGAATATTACTTCCATGATCGCATTGTAAAATGCGATCATACAGTATCACCGGGATGTACTGTATCACCTGCTGTGCGCAGGGACAGGGCTCCGAAAGGGGGGCTAATACATCAGGCAGCTTCGCATCCCCCATAGAAACCTATGGGGGATGCGGCCGGCGGTGCTGCAGGGGGGGATCGCAGCAGGGATCGGAGATTCCTGCTGTGGTCCATCTTAATACTGTACATTTCAATGCTACTTAATATTTGTGCATCTATCCCCTGCTCTCTCTCCCACTGTCTCTCAATATCCCCTGCTCTCTCTCTCACACTCTCTCCCCACTGAACCCCGCCCCCCCCAGCATTATACACACACACACACAAAAGCCAAATACTGTACTACAGTATATGCACCCGCACCCCCTGACACACTTCCCAGGTCACAGCACAGACACACAGGTGTACTCATTACTCACTGACACACTTCTGCAGAGTGCGCACGATGCCTGCTACCCTCTCCAGCCGCGACCTCCAAGCTACAACTCCCCTCACAGCCGCAAAGCCGCCTACTACCTCCGCAGTGCCGCTACCCTGACACCCACCACTGCACTCAACTCTCCGCCGCTGCCTGCTACCTCAGCACCTGCAAGGACTACCGGTACTTTATTGACAAAACACAGCATTGACCAAAAATATTGTACATTACAGTACTTCATTTTTCTTAAAACATACAGTTCAGTACAATACAGTGCAGGAGAAGTGTTATTTACAGTATGCATGTACTGTACATTACATTACATTTCATTCAATGACGTCAGGCAAGACCCTGTACAGATGGTTTGCAGTTTGTCTGGGGACTTAACGTAGAATACTGTATAATAATAAAAAAGTACAGTAATTCAATCAGTCCTAACACAGTATTTTAAGTAAAGTACAGTATTTTACAGTAGGTGACAAGAAAGCTTTTTCCAAGGCAGTGGGTCTCTCTTTTTCTCTGTCCCAAACACGCTTGATTTTGCTCATGGTAGAGTGGTATGGGGAGAGAAGAAAAAAGAATAGCGTTAGTACTGAATGATCACAAGGATTTCAGGGGGGGGGGAGAGAGACACATGTTGGCAGGGGAAGAGGATGGGAGAGAGGGAGAGAGATACAGTAATGTACAGTAAGATCATGGGTGACATTTATTAGAGATCGATGGTGGGTTTTTGGCGATTTTTATTGCAAAAACGGACGTTTTTTTTTAATTTTTTTCCAAAATCGATTTTTTAATGGGTGGCGATTTGCGGCATAAATCGCACTTTTTGACGCAAAATCGCACTTTCTAAAAGTGCGATTTTTTTTTAACTCCGGAATTGGCATCCAGATGTTTTCCCCATTGAAAAAGATACAATTCGCATTTTTAATGAGATGCGAATTTGGAAATCGCCAAAAAAAATGGTCTAAAGTTCCAAAAAAAAAATAGACCTGATCCTGACTGGCGGTTTGGTCAGAAACATGGCGATTTTGTCAGTACCATGCACAGATCATTGTGATCTGTGTATGGTTCTTTGTTAAAATATGTGTAAAAGTAAAAAAAAAATTGGCGTGAGGTCCCCCCTCCTGTACATAACCAGCCCCGGGACAAAAAGCGTAGGGGTCCCCCGTATTTCTGAAACCAGCCCCGGACTCTTGGACCGGTCCTGGTTCCAAAAATACGAGGGACAAAAAATCTGGGGGTCCCCCGTATTTTGAAACCAGCACCGGGCTCCAACAGCCCGCAGTGTCATGCCACAGCCGGGGGACACTTTTTACACAAGGTCCCCCGGCCGCACCATGAGCACCGTGGCTGGTCAGCCTTGGACGGGGTACCTGGAGGAGTGGGGACCACCCCCAATAAAGCCCCCCCCCCGGCTTCACCCGTCCAGGGCTGAAGCCCGGGGCTGTCACCGGCGTCCCTGGCCATTGGACGCCGGCCTGATAGGGTTAAATTCTCATTCCTAACATTGCTTAATACAGGAGAACTGCAAGTGCCAGCAGACCTCCCCCCGCAGGCTGGGACTTGGAAGACCACAAGTCCCAGCATGCGGGGCATTAATGGGCCCGCTGGGACTAGTAGTCCACCTGTAAAAAGAATGTTAAAATAAAGCACACACACAGAAAAGTATAACTTTAATACACACACACACAAACACCTCACTTTTACACCGCTATACATACCGATCCAGGATCCAGTGCTGGTCTCTCTGCAGCAGAGCCGGACAGCCCGCACTTACAGCGGGCTGAACCGGCTTCCTCCGACGCAGCTAACAGCTTCTGTCGCGCTGTCCCAACGCGACACTGGCTGAGAGCGTGATTGGGCGATGCGTCTCCATGGAGATGCATAGCTCAGCTCTGATTGGCTGAGCTAGGTGTCTCCATGGAGACACATACAGTAAGCCGGAGACCCTCTCAGCCTGTGTCGCGCTGGGACAGCGCGACAGAAGCTGTTCGCTGCATCGGAGGAAGCTGGTTCAGCCCGCTGTCAGTGCGGGATGTCCGGCTCTGCTGCAGAGAGACCAGCGCTGGATCCTGGATCGGTACAGTATGTACAGTATACTGTACAGTAGCGGTGTAAAAGTGAGGTGTTTATGTGTGTGTGCATTAAAGTTATACTTTTCTGTGTGTGTGCTTTATTTTAACATTCTTTTTACAGGTGGACTACTAGTCCCATCGGGCCCATTAATGCCCCGCAGGCTGGGACTTGGGGTTCCCCAAGTCCCAGCCTGCGGGGGAGGTCTGCTGGCACTTGCAGTTCTCCTGTATTAAGCAATGTTAGGAATGAGAATTTAACCCTATCAGGCCGGCGTCCAATGGCCAGGGACGCCGGTGACAGCCCCGGGCTTCAGCCCTGGACGGGTGAAGCCTGGGGGGACCCCTTTATTGGGGGGTCCCCACACCTCCAGGTACCCCTTCCAAGGCTGACCAGCCACGGTGCTCATGGTGCGGCCGGGGGACCTTGTGTAAAAAGTGTCCCCCGGCTGTGGCATGACACTGCGGGCTGTTGGAGCCCGGTGCTGGTTTCAAAATACGGGGGACCCCCAGATTTTTTGTCCCCCGTATTTTTGGAACCAGGACCGGTCCAAGAGTCCGGGGCTGGTTTCAGAAATACGGGGACCCCTACGCTTTTTGTCCCCCGTATTTTTGGAACCAGGTCCGGCTCAATGAGCCCGGGGCTGGTTATGTACAGGAGGGGGGACCTCACGCCAATTTATTTATTTTTTTTCAATCACAAAATCGCACATTTTAAAAAAATTGCAACTTTTCATGACTAAAAAATTGCAATTTTCATCCCGAAAATCGCCCTACATCGCACTTTTTCGCACTTTTCATGCCGGAATACACACCTCATTAAATATTCGAGTTCTGGAAAAAAATGCGATTTTAAAAAACGGCGATAAAGGGCGATTTGAGCAAAAATCGCATTTTCGGAAAAACGGTAAAGACAATAAATCTCGCCCCATAAACGTACTTTTTTCCATTTCATTGCCTGTCCTTTGTTCTCTGTCCCAAACACGCTTGATTTTGCTCATGATAGAGTGGCATGGTGGATAAGGGCAGAGAAGAAAAAAGAATAGCGTTAGTACTGAATGGTCACAAGGATTTCAGGAGGGGGGGGAAATATACATGTTGGCAGGGGAAGGGGATGGGAGAGAGTGAGAGAGATACTGTAATGTACAGTAAGATCATAAACGTAAATTTTTTCCATTTCATTGCCTGTCCTTTGTTCTCTGTCCCAAACACGCTTGATTTTGCTCATGGTAGAGTGGCATGGTGGATAAGGGGATAGAAGAAAAAAGAATAGCGTTAGTACTGAATGGTCACAAGGATTTCAGGGGGGGGGGAGAGAGACACATGTTGGCAGGGGAAGGGGATGGGAGAGAGGGAGAGAGATAATGTACAGTAAGATCATAAACTTACTTTTTTCCATTTCATTGCCTGTACTTTGTTCTCTGTCCCAAACACGCTTGATTTTGCTCATGGTAGAGTGGCATGGTGGATAAGGGCAGAGAAGAAAAAAGAATAGCGTTAGTACTGAATGGTCACAAGGATTTCGGGGGGGGGGGAGAGAGACACATGTTGGCAGGGGAAGGGGATGGGAGAGAGGGAGAGAGATAATGTACAGTAAGATCATAAACGTACTTTTTTTTCCATTTCATTGCCTGTCCTTTGTTTTCTGGCCCAAACACGCTTGATTTTGCTCATGGTAGAGTGGCATGGTGGATAAGGGCAGAGAAGAAAAAAGAATAGCGTTAGTACTGAATGGTCACAAGGATTTCAGGGGGGGGGGAGAGACACATGTTGGCAGGGGAAGGGGATGGGAGAGAGGGAGAGAGATAATGTACAGTAAGATCATAAACGTACTTTTTTTCCATTTCATTGCCTGTCCTTTGTTCTCTGGCCCAAACACTCTTGATTTTGCTCATGGTAGAGTGGCATGGTGGATAAGGGCAGAGAAGAAAAAAAGAATAGCGTTAGTACTGAATGGTCACAAGGATTTCAGGGGGGGGGGGAGAGACACATGTTGGCAGGGGAAGGGGATGGGAGAGAGATAATGTACAGTAATGTCATAAACGTACTTTTTTTCCCTTTCATTGCCTGTCCTTTGTTCTCTGTCCCAAACACGCTTGATTTTGCTCATGGTAGAGTGGCATGGTGGATAAGGGGAGAGAAGAAAAAAGAATAGCGTTAGTACTGAATGGTCACAAGGATTTCGGGGGGGGGGGGGAGACACATGTTGGCAGGGGAAGGGAATGGGAGAGAGATAATGTACAGTAAGTTCATAAACATACTTTTTTTTCCATTTCATTGCCTGTCCTTTGTTCTCTGGCCCAAACACGCTTGATTTTGCTCATGGTAGAGTGGCATGGTGGATAAGGGCAGAGAAGAAAAAAGAATAGCGTTAGTACTGAATGGTCACAAGGATTTCAGGGGGGGGGAGAGACACATGTTGGCAGGGGAAGGGGATGGGAGAGAGGGAGAGAGATAATGTACAGTAAGATCATAAACGTACTTTTTTTCCATTTCATTGCCTGTCCTTTGTTCTCTGTCCCAAACACGCTTGATTTTGCTCATGGTAGAGTGGCATGGTGGATAATGGCAGAGAAGAAAAAAGAATAGCGTTAGTACTGAATGGTCACAAGGATTTCAGGGGGGGGGGAGAGACACATGTTGGCAGGGGAAGGGGATGGGAGAGAGGGAGAGAGATAATGTACAGTAAGATCATAAACGTAATTTTTTTTCCATTTCATTGCCTGTCCTTTGTTCTCTGGCCCAAACACGCTTGATTTTGCTCATGGTAGAGTGGCATGGTGGATAAGGGCAGAGAAGAAAAAAGAATAGCGTTAGTACTGAATGGTCACAAGGATTTCAGGGGGGGGGGGGGGAGAGACACATGTTGGCAGGGGAAGGGGATGGGAGAGAGGGAGAGAGATAATGTACAGTAAGATCATAAACGTACTTTTTTTTCCATTTCATTGCCTGTCCTTTGTTCTCTGTCCCAAACACGCTTGATTTTGCTCATGGTAGAGTGGCATGGTGGATAAGGGGAGAGAAAAAAAAAGAATAGCGTTAGTACTGAATGGTCACAAGGATTTCGGGGGGGGGGGGGGAGACACATGTTGGCAGGGGAAGGGAATGGGAGAGAGGGAGAGAGATAATGTACAGTAAGTTCATAAACGTACTTTTTTTTCCATTTCATTGCCTGTCCTTTGTTCTCTGGCCCAAACACGCTTGATTTTGCTCATGGTAGAGTGGCATGGTGGATAAGGGCAGAGAAGAAAAAAGAATAGCGTTAGTACTGAATGGTCACAAGGATTTCGGGGGGGGGGGACACATGTTGGCAGGGGAAGGGGATGGGAGAGAGGGAGAGAGATAATGTACAGTAAGTTCATAAACATACTTTTTTTTCCACTTCATTGCCTGTCCTTTGTTCTCTGGCCCAAACACGCTTGATTTTGCTCATGGTAGAGTGGCATGGTGGATAAGGGCAGAGAAGAAAAAAGAATAGCGTTAGTACTGAATGGTCACAAGGATTTCGGGGGGGGGGGACACATGTTGGCAGGCGAAGGGGATGGGAGAGAGGGAGAGAGATAATGTACAGTAAGATCATAAACGTACTTTTTTTCCATTTCATTGCCTGTCCTTTGTTCTCTGTCCCAAACACGCTTGATTTTGCTCATGGTAGAGTGGCATGGTGGATAAGGGGATAGAAGAAAAAATAATAGCGTTAGTACTGAACGGTCACAAGGATTTCGGGGGGGGGGGAGACACATGTTGGCAGGGGAAGGGGATGGGAGAGAGGGAGAGAGATAATGTACAGTAAGTTCATAAACGTACTTTTTTTCCATTTTCATTGACTGTCCTTTGTTCTCTGGCCCAAACACGCTTGATTTTGCTCATGGTAGAGTAGAAAAAATAATAGCGAGGGAGAGATACACATGACAATCTGTAAGAGTGTTGTACAGTAAGATCATAAACTTACTTTTTTCAGGCCAGTGGTTCTTCCTTGTTCTTTGACCCAAGCAAACTGCAATGTGTAGTATGTCAAGTAAACATTGAAGGGAGGGAAATACAGTAAGTTGTGAGGTGGACAGCGAGTAAAAGGAGAGGTACTGTACAGTACAGTACACTGTACTGTAAGAGACTGCTGCGAGGGGTTCAGTTTTACAGGTACAGTACTTTATACTGTATTATACAGTACTGGAGAATCTACATCAGGGACGTGCAGTCAGGGGAGGCAGGGGAGGCAGTGCCTCCCCTGTCATAAATGATAAAAAAAAAATAAAAAAATATTTATAACACATATACTGTGTTTATAAATATCTTATTTTTTATTTTTATTATTTATGAGGTTAAGTGGGACACTTTTGGAGTATAGGAGGCAGCGGGAGCTGTGCCTCCCGCTGACAATTGGAAAATGTCAGCAGCGGGGGGCGGGGTTAAGCTGCGGTGAGAAATTAGGCTGAAAAGCCCATCAAAAAGTAATGAAAAAAGCGGCATCTACACATCTGCCTCAGTGACAGGGACGAACGCCCCTGTCACTGAGGCAGATGTGATAGGACAGCGGATCAGGCTGTTACACACTGACAGCCTGTATCCGCTGTCATGCTAAGCTGTGGTGGCTGCGCTGTCTCCCTAGACCCCACCGACAGGCATGGCTCCCCTTCCTCCCCCCGCCGGCAGTGAAGCCCCGGCATCAGCCTGACTCACCACCTGTCCTGCTGGGTGGCCCGGCTCCCCAGCCTCCGCCCGCCGTGGCTGACATCCCAGCTTAGGCATGTCGGGGCGGCCAGGCTCACCTCCTCCTCCCGATGCCGTGTGGCCTCTCTCCCTCCTCCTGCGGCTACTCCAGGGGTTCCCAAACTGTGCGCCGCGGCTCCCCGGGGTGCCGCAGTGCTGTGTCAGGGGTGCCGTGGCTAGTGAGCACAAAGGCAGGTAGCGCGGGATCTGGGACAAGGGGAGCGGAGTCAGCCGGCAGCAAGCCGCAAGGGAGGAGGTAAGAGGACTCTGAGATTGGGAGTCAGCTACTGGCATGTGCGGGGGTGCGTACCACAGAGGATACAGAAAGTAAGTGTCCTGGTCAGGGACGGGAGGGGATGCACATGCCGGGTGTATCAGAGGACGAAGCTGCCGCATGCAGCGGGGACAGAGCTGCCAGGTGGAGCAAGGGACGTTCCTGGTGTAGTGTGGGAGGAAGCTGACGGGTCAGGGAAGGAGCTTCCAGGATCCGTGGGAGACATACAGAGCATCCAAAAGCCATGGGAGGTAGGAATGGTGGCTGCCACCGCCGGATGCCGGGTAGAAGGGGGTCAGAGCTGCCAATGCTGAGAGCCATGTAGAGGGCAGAAGGAGCTGCTGATAGCTGGGTATGTTAGCGAAAAAGACAAGCAGGGGGGCTCACTGTACTACAGAATGAGCCAGCTAGTGTGACGTTCCCACCAGCCAGAGCCTGCCCACTTGTTCCAGTCCCAGCCTCCTGACATTTACAAGGCACTGCAGCAGGCACCTGTAGGCAGCTCCTCTAACCTACCTAGGGCTACCTGTGTGAGGAAGGTGTGTTTTTAATAAATGGCTGAGTGAGCTACCACTGTCTTCCTCCCCATGTGTCCCTCTCTCCCCATGTCACTGTGCCCCTCTTTGCCCATGTCACTCTACTCCCCCTCTCTGCTCATATCACTCTGCCCCTCTCTGCCCATGTCAATCTGCCATTCTACCCCTCTGTGCCCATGTCACTCTCCCCTCTCTACTCATGACTGTCTGCCATTCTACCCCTCTGCCCATGTCACTCTGCCATTCTGCCCCTCTCTGTCCGCCTCTACTCATGTCTCTCTTCCTATGTCTCACTTCCCCTCTCTGCCCATGTCTCTCTGCCTCACTACCTATGTTTATCTTCCTCTCTTTGCCTCTCCCCCATGTCTCTCTGCCTCTCTCCCCATGTCCTCTCTGTCCTGCTCTCATCATGGCTCTCGGGTTCCAATGTATAGAACCCGAGCTCATTAAGAGCTGGCAAAGAGGGGGGGGCGGGGGTTTTCAGTGCCAACACTTATCTTGTCTCCACTGGCTTCTTGCAGGGTGACTAATACCCTGAGACCATAACCATACATTTTCTGGGATTTTCCCAGAAAGCGCAGGTGTTCCCCAGCTCTTGGGAGGGAGGGCTGCTGATATCAGGTCAGTAGGCTCCTCACCATGGCCTTCACAGCGCTGATTAAGTCTAGACTACTCAGTGCCTGCAGGCAGGGGGGAAATCATTTGATGGTGAGTAACTTTCCCCTTGTGCGCACGGCTGCCAATGCGTTTGCACCCATGCACAGGGGTGGGGGGATTGAGCTAGTTGGGGTGGCATTTACCTGCTGCAGGTCTGAATCGGGCCCTCAGGTGACCAGGGTGCCTTGAAAGAGTCATGGAGACCCAAAGGGTGCCTTAGACCGAAAAAGTTTGGGAACCACTGGGCTACTCGATCCCCGGCATCCGCATTTTAGGATGGCTCCTCCCGATGCGGCCCCGTCGAGTGGCCTAGCTCTCCTCTCCACTGCTGGAGACACTCCAGGACAGTGACAGCGGGCGACGGCTGTACCCTGGTCTCCGCCGAGTGGCCCAGCTCTCCACCCTCCAATACATGAGCGACACACACAGGTATAGTAAATACTCAGTGGGACTCACTTACATATTGGTTATCTTTTGTGTGTTCTATTCATATAACGTGTATATATTCGTGTAACAGTAAATGTAACAGTAAATGTATTAACTATGTATGCATTTGACACATGTGCCTACCATAATTTTTGGAAGTTTCATTGAATATAGCTAGACTTAATATCTAGATATTGATACGTGTTATCTAACCTACCATAATATACTAGGTCAGACCTAGTATAAGTTAGATAAAATCCTAACATTTATCATTATAAAAGGAACTACGCATTAAATCAAGGCAACACCCCCGCCAAATTGAATATAATCTCCTAGAACTGAATAATAGGTTTTTTTCTTCTTTTATCAAATATAATCAATAAGTCCTAGTGCTTTTGCTCTCTTTGTACTTCCCCTTCAAAAGTAAGTAGTGCTTCAGCCCTGTGTCCCCACTGTCACTCTCCCGTCTATTACTGTCCCGCATCCGCCTCTGTCACTTTTTCCACGTCCACCTCTGTCACTCTGTGTTTATTACTTTATAGGACTGATTCCCATTTCACAAAAGCGCCTGCCTCACCTGACACTAACCTCACCGCACGTCACTGATCTACATAGCAGTTGCATGCCCATTTCGCTCAATGACGAAAGGCAAGACGGTGTCCAGATGGTTTATGTAATTATTACACTGGACACGTGTCAGTTTTTTTTCCAAAAAGTCCTGATCCCATCCAAAAGTTCTTGTTTATTTTTCGGTTTCACTTCATTCCTGATGAACTTCTTCATTTGTGCCCAGACCATTTCAATTGGGTTCATGTCCGGTGACCTAAAGTATACGTAGTACAGTACATACAAAAGTTAAGTACTACTGTATTAACATACTGTACAGTACAGTAGTAATAAAATCACGACTGTACAATAAGTAGTGTACTGTAGTTCAGTAAATGCTGTTCGAATAATACTCACTCTGGTGGTGTGCGTTGACAAATTATTCCTCTCTCTTCCATGTATTTTGCAGAAGCAGAATGTTTTGGGTCATTATCTTGGAATACTCTGTGTCCAGATGGATAGTATTTTCTGATAAATGGCACCAAAACACGATCGACTATTTGTTCTTGGAAGAAGATCTTATCCATAATCCCTACAGAGATACAGTAAGATGCCATTATCATGTACACATTTCAGGGTTCTGAGTTGTTTAAAACTACAGTAGAAATGTACAGTACAGTACCTTCAAAAACTAACATAGGTCCAGCACCCCTGCGAGATATATCTCCCAATACGTGGACTATTAATGGAAACTTTGCTCGTGGTTTCAATGAGATAAAGTGATGTTTGCGGAAGGACATTCTTGAGAACCTCTCCATAGAAACAGAAGTTTCATCTGTGAAAAGTACATCATTAAATTTTTCTGCACTGTCAATCCACTGTTGAGCTTGTATCACTCTCTTTTCTTTATTGACATCTCTTATCATGGGATGCAGCCTACAGGTACAGTAAGTAAAGAAAAATTAGGACCATTGAGACATTAAATGCTTATGACTTGCAGTATACAGTGTTGTAAAATTAAGGTTGATGTACAGTACAGTACAGTATTTTACATTACCTTGTGCGACCATATCTCCATCCCATTTTTCTTCGCATCCGTTTCACACTGGAAAGTGAAACGTCCATATCATAGTCCGAATGAAGATTGTTTTTTAGGTACTTCTGTACTTTCACGGCGCCACCAGAAATCGCGGTCATCGCGGGCATTGAATGCACTTAAAAACGGCCGCGACGCGACCGACGCGATGCCCGCAATTTCCCATAGAGATCAATGTTAAATTTCTCAATGGACCCGATTTTACTGTGAAATGCCTCAATTGACACGATTTTTCCATAGGAAACAATGTTAAATGGCCCACAGAGGCCAATTAGCCACCCTGAAGTGTGAAATGGCCCCCACAATTGTTAACGCCACCCCACGATCAACGCGAACCCGAAGCGTGGCGAGCGCAGCGAGCCCGCGAGGGGCGGCGGTACGCGTCCTACGACCTTTTCATACCCCCACTATCCACGTCGGCGTGGAGTTGAGAATAGAATAGTGTGGCGAGCGCAGCGAGCCACCGAGCCCGAAGCGTGGCGAGCGCAGCGAGCCCCGCGAGGGGACGCGGATACCTTCACAGGTAAACGCGTCCCTTCGCGGGCTTCACAGGTATCCTCGTCCCCTCGCGGGGCTCGCTGCGCTCGCCACGCTTCGGGCTCGGTGGCTCGCTGCGCTCGCCACACTATTCTATTCTCAACTCCACGCCGACGTGGATAGTGGGGGTATGAAAAGGTCGTAGGACGCGTACCGCCGCCCCTCGCGGGCTCGCTGCGCTCGCCACGCTTCGGGTTCACGTTGATCGTGGGGTGGCGTTAAAAAATGTGGGGCCCATTTCACACTTTACGGTGACTATTTGGCCTCTGTGGGCCATTTAACATTGTTTCCTATGGAAAAATCGTGTCAATTGAGGCATTTAACAGTAAAATCGGGTCCATTGAGAAATTTAACATTGATCTCTATGGGAAATCGCGGGCATCGCGTCGGTCGCGTCGCGGCCGTTTTTAAGTGCATTCAATGCCCGCGATGACCGCGATTTCTGATCTAGTGGCGCCGTGAAAGTAAAGAAGTACCGAATTAACTTGTGGTGATGATGAGCGTACTGCTGGAAAAATAAAAAACGGTACTTCTTTACTTTCACGGCGCCACTAGATCAGAAATCGCGGTCATCGCGGGCATTGAATGCACTTAAAAACGGCCGCGACGCGACCGACGCGATGCCCGCGATTTCCCATAGAGATCAATGTTAAATTTCTCAATGGACCCGATTTTACTGTTAAATGCCTCAATTGACACGATTTTTCCATAGGAAACAATGTTAAATGGCCCACAGAGGCCAAATAGTCACCGTAAAGTGTGAAATGGCCCCCACATTTTTTAACGCCACCCCACGATCAACGTGAACCCGAAGCGTGGCGAGCGCAGCGAGCCCGCGAGGGGCGGCGGTACGCGTCCTACGACCTTATCATACCCCCACTATCCACGTCGGCGTGGAGTTGAGAATAGAATAGTGTGGCGAGCGCAGCGAGCCACCGAGCCCGAAGCGTGGCGAGCGCAGCGAGCCCCGCGAGGGGACGAGGATACCTGTGAAGCCCGCGAAGGGACGCGTTTACCTGTGAAGGTATCCGCGTCCCCTCGCGGGGCACGCTGCGCTCGCCACGCTTCGGGCTCGGTGGCTCGCTGCGCTCGCCACACTATTCTATTCTCAACTCCACACCGACGTGGATAGTGGGGGTATGAAAAGGTCGTAGGACGCGTACCGCCGCCCCTCGCGGGCTCGCTGCGCTCGCCACGCTTCGGGTTAACGTTGATCGTGGGGTGGCGTTAAAAAATGTGGGGGCCATTTCACACTTTACGGTGACTATTTGGCCTCTGTGGGCCATTTAACATTGTTTCCTATGGAAAAATCGTGTCAATTGAGGCATTTAACAGTAAAATCGGGTCCATTGAGAAATTTAACATTGATCTCTATGGGAAATCGCGGGCATCGCGTCGGTCGCGTCGCGGCCGTTTTTAAGTGCATTCAATGCCCGCGATGACCGCGATTTCTAGTGGCGCCGTGAAAGTACAGAAGTACCGTTAATTCTTCTACAATCTTTTGGACTTTCCTATAGTATAACACAGACAAAAATGATTGTACAGCATACAGCAGGCATGTCCAGACTGCGGACTTCCAGCTGTTGTGAAACTACACATCCAGGCATGCCTTGCCATAATTGTATACCCATAGCGGCAGCCTGCAGTAGCCTAATAAAGTATTCTCATCGCTAGTTGGGGAACTCTGGACCATACACACCAGGCAATTTTCAGATGAAAAGCGTCTAGTGTGTATGATCCTCAAGAGAATCATGCACTGTTCATTATGGTACTTATGGTACCTGAAGCAGAAGTGCAGCAAGGGGGAGGGAAAACCGATTCTGTGTAGTTGATCCTGCCCTAGCAAATTTAGCCGGGGATCTGCGGCCCATACACACCAGGCAATTTTAACACATTGTACAATATTCTAAATGGCGCTATCTCTACTGCACTGTGCAGCCATGTCGATTCCCAACATGGCTGAAAATCACGATATCACATGTGCTCCTATTACTGACTGAGCCTGCGAAACAGTCCGTTAACATGAGAAAAACACCGGTCCCCTCGTTTGAGGAAAAAATACGTTATTTACAGTATTACACCAACAGTATTACGGAGAGATCTAGTATTTAGCAGCCTACAGTAGCCCACCCTAATAGAGTATTGTCATCGCTAGTCGGGGATCTGCGGCCCATACACACCAGGCAATTTTAACACATTGTACAATATTCTCAATGGCGCTATCTCTACTGCACTGCACTGAACGTGTAAGCCATCAAAAATCACGATATCACTACTCGATACTGTATACAGTAAGTCTGCGAAATGAGTCTGCGAAACAGATTCTAGTATTTACGGACAATACCCATACACAGCAGGCGATTGTATACAGTATTCTGCACTGTGCATTTGAACAGTAGGGAAAGAAGGGAAACAGGTTCATTCAGGGACAAGGTGGGAACCGATCGCTTCCGCGCAGGGACAAATGACTGTACTACTGTACAGTACAGTATACTGTACTTACTGCTCCAGCGAGAAGATACTGTACTGTTCTTGCGGAAGGCAGTATGATGGTAAAGCTTGGTAGAAACAGGAACGCAGCAACAACTTGACTTTGGATTCAGCAGAATGAATAGTCCAGGTGAAAGGTACAATCTTGTGCTTGTATACAGGCAAGAGATGAAGAGACGATCCGTAGCAATTCTACATGGTTTAGATGCAGAAAAACAAACTGGATAGTTTGACAACTTTAGCGTCTGTAGCTGAATTTATGCTGGCAGAGACAAAGGAAAACCTTCACGAAGCTGATAGGTGCATTTGAATTATGTATAATTAGCAGTGAAACAAAAAGGCAGACTGCAATTAACATACTGTATTTTGTATGACTGCAATCAACATCTTATTGTCTGAGGTGTCGGTCTGTGTCTGAGTTTGGAGAAATCTATTGTTGCGGAAAAAAAACGTTCTCTGTAGCGCAGTATGTATGGGTATTAATGATCGTGTACATGGCCGCCTGCCATTGTGAATTTTTGTTTGTGGAAAAGTCCGAAAGAATTTGATAAGCACCAACTACTGTAACTACAGTATTGGTTTAAAAAAAAAAAAAGTACGTTTAAAAAATGAAAATATATTGTAACCAACTGAGGATCGAACTACTGATACTGACATAGTGAAGCTGTGCCTCTACCCGCTAGGCCACTGTTGCCTGTGATTATAGTGATAGAAGATGGTTAGCAAGGCTTCTGCACCAATCACATACAGTACATGACCATACAGTACGTCACTGCGGCTGCGAATAAAATACAAAAACGGTACTTATGTAATATCTGGGCTCCCGTTTTTCTTATGAGACCGAGTCCCCTCGCGGGGCTCGCTGCGCTCACCACGCTTCGGGCACGGTGGCTCGCTGCGCTCGCCACACTATATAAAATCAACTCCATGCGTAGTTGGATAGTAGGGGTATGAAAAAATGGGGTGCATTTAACATGGGAGCCCAGATAATACATAAGTACCACAAAAACTCTGTCCGTAAAGTAAGGACAAAATCCGTAGTGTAAAGTATGATACTGTAGGTCCTCAAATAATGTTTTAAGTAGTCATCCAGCAATAGCAAAGGTTAGCATGGCTTCTGTACCAATTACACAAATGACCGTACGTAGCTGCTTCTGCGAATAAATACAAACACTCTGTCCGTAAAGTAAGGACAAGATCCGTAGTGAAAAGTGGCTGTTTAGCAAAGGTTAGCGAATTTAATCCCGAAACACGGTCCTCAAAGCAAGGACTTTTACCTGAAAAGCTAAATCTATTTTGCAAAAAAAAACGTTCTCTGTACCGCAGTAAGTATGGGTATTAACTATCGTATACATGGCGGCCTGTCATTGTTAATTTTTGTTTGTGGAAAAGTCCAAAAGAATTGATAAGCACCAACTACTGTAACTACAGTATTGGTTTAAAAAAAAAAAAGTACGTTTAAAAAATGAAAATATATTGTAACCAACTGAGGATCGAACTACTGATACTGACATAGTGAAGCTGTGCCTCTACCCTCTAGGCCACTGTTGCCTGTGATTATATTCGCTCCCTTGGTGTGTGATATACTGTACAGCAACGTCCAATACAAGACATGCCCCATAAAGTACAGTACTGTACGTACTGTATGACATGCTCCATATGATACTGTAGGTCTTCAAATAATGTTTGAAGTAGTCATCCAGCAATAGCAAAGGTTAGCATGGCTTCTGCACCAATTACATAAATTACCGTACGTCACTGCGGCTGTGAATAAAATAACTCTGTCCGTAAAGTAAGGACAAAATCCGTAGTGTAAAGTATGATACTGTAGGTCCTCAAATAATGTTTTAAGTAGTCATCCAGCAATAGCAAAGGTTAGCATGGCTTCTGTACCAATTACATAAATGACCGTACGTAGCTGCTTCTGCGAATAAATACAAAAACTCTGTCCGTAAAGTAAGGACAAAATCCGTAGCCTAAAGTCTTAACGTGGAGCATTAGTCACCCAGTGGTTAAACTATGTATTACATGGCGTGGTACATAACGCAGGACATAACGCAATCTGCAACTCGCGAATCAGAGCCCTCAAAAGCGCGTTGTAAACCACGATGTACCTGGCCATAACTGTATGTACTAGGTAGGTACACTAGGTAGGCACTTCAGTAGCACTGCCAGTGGCAACAGTGGACTGAGTAACTAAATAATACTGGCAGATTCAGTGCAGGCAGCACCAGTGGACTATATATAATATAATTAATTATTCATATAATATATATTACAGCACAGCACCAGAGGTAGGCCCCAGCACAGAGGAGACAGTAGTACTATAGGTACACAGTTAGACTGTTCTCCTTGCTAGGGAGAGCCCACCCTAAGCAGAGAGGAGAACAGAGTACACAGCAGCACTGAGGGAGACAGCCCCAGTGAATGAAATAATTACAGCACAGCACACAAGAGGTAGACCGCACAGAGGAGACAGTTGTACTACAAGTATACTGTTAGACTACACAGCAGCACTGAGAGACAGCCCCAGCGAATAAAAAATATTGCGTTCAAGGTCAAGCTCAAGCTGAAGTTTAAGCTTCAGCAGCAGCACCAACACACCCTCTCCCAACCCACTACTAGACTGGAGTGAAGATGGCGGGCACAGCAGCCGCTTTTAAAGCCTTCGCGAAATCCGGCGTCAGGAGATGACGTTCTGACCACGCGGATATGGACTGGCCTATATACAGTACAGCATGGACTGGACAATAGCAGAATCCTCACTGTACTAGTAGTAATAACTACTAAATATCAAGATGGTGTTCTGGCCACCCCTTTAAAGGGTGTGGATCTTACGAGATCCGAACAGGCTCGGAGCGCGGAAAAAGAAGAACAATATCGATGGCGCTTGACTCCTTAGGGCATATATCGTGTTGCAGTGATGAAATAAAACAATGTGTAAATTTTCACAATAAATGTATTAAAAAAAAGGGGGAGTGGAAAACGTGGGTCACGTACCAAACTCACATGGGAGTGGGTGATTACAAACGTGTAAAGGTATCTTTAAATGGTCACACCTTCAGGGAAGACTTTGAACTGGGGAGGTGATAAAGTTGTGTACCATACTCACAATGGAATGGGTTTATTGACTGCTATCAAGGTTTCTTTATAGCGTCCCCTTGTTCAAGTGGTATATGACTCGTTTGAGTATTAAAAGAGAAACAAAATGGTATTTGTAAAAAATATTCAATTTCAAATGGGACAAGACATCAGAGGGAACAGTATATTGTAACAAACTCACTGGAAAGTGTGCATAAACGTGGATAGAAAGGTTTCTTTACAAGGATCACCCAAGGTGAGGAGTTCTTTGATCAGTATAGATACAGTACGACATATGGTGGAACTCCTATAATGGTATCTTTACAAGACGGTCCTCTAGGCAAATTCCATTCTGTTTACTCATATGTTGATCAGTGTATGAATATAAGAATGGAGACCGTCTCAGTACCAAACGATTTAATAACAATTAAAACAAGTTAAAAACAAAAACAAAACAGAAAGTGAATACCTGCGAGATGACCTTAATGGGTATTTATGCATTATCACGGCACCCAGTTTTCTTCGTACCTCACTGTAGGGAAATCGCATTTTGTCGCATCGCATTGAGACATTTAATTTTTTTGTGTAATTTATTCACTGCCCTGTCAGCCCCGGGTCATCGCATTGCATGTCCCTCAAAATCGCATGTGATCGCATGCAATTTTATAGGGTGTGCGATGCCATTATATTAGCTATACAATAATATGATTGTATGCCCCAAAATAGGTTTAACATATCCCCTCACCCCCCCCCCCCACTATCCCCGCCACCCCGAAGTGTGCCGTTCGCAGCAAACCCCGCGAGAGGTGGCGGAACGCATCCTCCAACCTTTTCATTCCCCCACTATCCACGTCGGCGTTGAGTTCATTTTATATAGTGTGGATAGCGCAGCGAGCCACTGAGCCCGAAGCGTGTTGAGCACAGCGAGCCCCATGAGGGGACGTGGATTTCTTTACATGTATTCCGCTGTGCTCGCCACACTTCTGGCTCGGTGACTCACTGCGCTCGCCTCACTATATAAAATCAACTCCACGCCAGCGTGGATAGTGGGGTAATGGAAAAGTCGGAGGACGCGTTCCACCAATGCTCGCCACGCATCGGGGTGGCGTGGATAGTGGGAGGTGCGTTAAACCTATTTAAGGGGACATACAATCATATTATTGTATACCTAATTTCATGGCATCGCACACCCTATAAAATCGCATGCAATTTCAAATTGCATGTGATTGCATGCGATTTTGCGGCAGATGCGATGTGATGTGATGGCCCGGGGCTGAGAGAGCAGTGAATAAATTACATAGCAAAATCGCATTGCACATCGCATGGCACTAAAATGGCCCATGCGATGCAACGCAATTTTCCTACGCAGAATAGTCCACTAAGCAAATTGCTTAGTGGGCGCCATGCTAATACAAAAGTACCCCTTAATGAATTGAGGTCACATGACGAGCACAATGGATATCAGTCACTCTGTCTTCCAATGCGTTTCAACAGGTACCGCTGTCTTTTTCAAGGCTACAAGAGTGACTGACACTGTAGCTGTTTTTATACCCTGCTGGGTGAGTGACATCCGGGATTGTCCCAGTTACTTCCGGTTTCCGTAACAGGAGCTCGGTTCTCTAATACTTAGAACAATGGTGATGTTCTCTTTAATATGCTCACGTATCTATTAAGCAAATGATCACACACTTACTGATCGTTTATATCTCTTTGACTCGTAAGTGGCTAAATCAAGATACCGAGCGTCAACTTCCGGCCCGTGAACCGCACGGAAGTGACGTCTGCCATATACTAATTGAGCCCAGCCTGATTCAGACCGCCCTCTTCTCTGTTAGCTTCCGGGTGTTAGTATCTGAAGCGGATGTAGTATACATCCCTTCCTGTGTTTGAGCCGTACGGAAGTTTTTATCAGATAAAGTATGGAACGCAGAACATCTTTTGACCTCTTGGATATAATTGCGCATAATGATTTTATAACAGAGAAAATATATGCACTTCTAGGGTATGCCATACTTAGTAGATATTCTCCACATGAACCATTATTGGATCTTTCAAGATTTACCATAGATTATAAATGGTAATTATACCCTGCTGGCAGGGTATAATTACATGCTTATTACCAATACATTACAGTAAGAATTACCCAATATTTTACTAAAACAAATTCCTAAAAAATTATTATTATATAAATCATGATGAAACTTATCATTATGTCAAAAACCATTTTAGTTCAAATTCATGATTAAGACCATTGGGGGTTAGCGCATTCAGATCATAGATCCATTGTATTTCTTTTTTGGCAAGCTGGACATCTCTATTTTTATGTCTCAAATTTGTTTTGACCCATTCAAATGCCCAGAAACCAAGTCAAGTGCTTACATGAACTCTCATGATGGTTTCTAAAATGCAGGGAAAAGGGGTGTTCTGCATACCCTTTTTTATGTTACGGACATGTTCTGAAAGACGTATTTTCAGGCTTCTGGTTGTCTTCCCTACATATAATTTGTTACAAGAGCAATGAATGTCATGTGTTACATAACTGAAATTACAAGTAATGAATTGCTTATATTTAAAAACTTTTTCATTAAGTGTGATCTCCATGTACTTAGTACATGGGACTGGGCACACTTTACAGATAGCGCAGTCCCCACAACGATAGAAACCTTTATTGCGGATGGACCCTCCTAACGGTTTTTCTATATATGCACTGGATACTATTTTGTCTTTTAGATTGGGAGCACGTCTATAGACAAATTTGGGTCTCTCTGGTAAAATGTCTGCCAAATCTGGATCCTTTAATAATAGATCCCTATTTCTTTTAAAAATACCTTCTACTGTTTTATGGTAGCTTGAGTATTGGGTATTAAAGGCCAATAAATGATTGTTAGAATTGGTTCTGGTAGATTTTGGTTTCGTCTCCAGTAATGTTTGTCTCTCAATATTATTGGTCTCATCTAGGGCCTTGTTAAGTATGGCAGGTTTGTACCCTTTGTTTAAAATGTAGTGGTTATTGTTGCTGCACTTTTCTCAAAGTTGCTATCATTCGAACAGTTCCGTTTCAGTCGAATGTATTACCCTTTTGGAACATTTATCAACCAGCTTTTTAAGTGATTGCTAGTAGGGTCTATATATGTGTTTGAATCTGATGGTTTGGTATAGATGGTCGTTTCCAATTTGCCCTTTTCTATATAGATTTTTAAATCTAGAAAATTATCCTCTATTTTATTTATGTTGAATGTTAAATGAATATTAAGTAAGTTGGAATTAAGAAAATCACAAAAATTATTTAGGAGGTCTAAGTCACCCCGCCAGATAAACAAGACGTCGTCGATGTATCTCCACCACTGGACCAGGTTTGCTCCCCAGCCATGCCCCTGCCACACTATCTGGTCTTCCCATCTGGCCATACAAATGTTTGCATAGCTGGGGGAAAACCTGGTCCCCATGGCGGTCCCGACGTCTTGTAAATAAATAAAAATTAAAATAATTCTTGTTTAGTATAAACTCAATGCCCTCCACAAGGAAGGATTGTAAATCAATAGTCATATTAGTTGTTTGTAACATTTGTTTTATGGCTGCTATGCCATCTGAGTGTCTTATAATTGTGTACAGTGACGTGACATCCGCAGTCACTAAACAGAAATCTTCATTCCATGATACTCCTCCTAATTTATTAAGTACATCTTTAGTGTCTTGTAAATGTGATCGGTTTTCAATCACTAGTGGCTGGAGATGGTGATCAATGAATACAGATAAGTGCCGGCTATAATAGGTCTACCGGGGGGGGGGGTTCAGTGCACTTGTGCACTTTCGGCAAGAGGTATAGTACTGGTATAGAAAAATTTACATTAATTAGAAATTCTGCAGTCTCTGTATTAATCGTGCCATTAGACATGTATTTTTCAATAATGGTTTTTAAACCAGTGAATATTTTATTAGAAGGATCTGAACGAAGTTTCCTGTAGGTCTGTCCATCATTCAACTGCTTGAAAACTTCGGTAGTATACATGCTTTTATTTAAAATAACAATCCCCCACACCTTATCTGCCAGCTTAATTATGATTTCTGTATTGGACTGTAGTGACTCCAATGAATTTCTTTCACTTTTGGTTAAATTGTGTTTATTTGATGGCAATTTGGTTTTTAGTTGATCAATTTCATTATTGATATTTTTGTGAAAAACAACCCTTCACATGTTGGGGGTTGAAAGTGGATGGTTTTTTAAAAGTATTGGGTATGTTCACTTCTGTGTCATCTGATCGTGATTTACCAGCAAAAAACTTTTTTAGAGTTAATTTCCATATAAATTTGTTAACATCTATGTAAAGATTGAAAAAATTCAGTTCAACTTTAGGCCCTTCTTTAATACAGCTTCTTCCTCCAATGTTAGAGTGTAATCATTCAAGTTAAATATTTTGGTCGTTATCAGTTTTGGGAGGAGATTTTTCTAGCTGTAGTATTGGGTTTTTAATTCTTAATCTTTTCCGTTGCCCCCCCCCCCCCTTGTCCCTCTCTTTGTTTTAACCTTTGATGGTTTTGTTCGACCTATGGTCTCCACCATGGTGGTCTGGGTTGGTCTAAAAAAGGACGATCTTGAGATGGCAGGGGAGGATCTCTGATGGATTATCTAGTACATTAAATCTATTATTCGTGGGTAAAATTTCCATCCAATTCCTTCTTCTATCTCTATATTGCGGTCTTTGTGGCTCTGGATACACTCATTTTTGCGACTTTCCCAATACCTAAAGGGTATATAAAGGATGATTATGGTTCTCTATATTACAATCACGATCCCTCCTATAAATTTGCGGTGTTTGGAACTGATCAAGATTTTGTTTAACAACCTGAATGTAGAGAGGTTTGTTAGGTTTTTGATGGTTGAAATGTTGTTTTTTTGGGGTCTTATAAGGACTATTGAAGAATGTTTGTTGTTTTTTCTGTAGTTTCTGGTGGCCCTGGACCAGGTCTCACAGATTTTTCTTCATGTGTGACATTATCTCTTATGTTAAGGTCCCTCAAACATGTATTTTGTTTCTTGGCCATCAGAATTTTTTCATTACTTTTAATCTGATCTCTAGTCCTGTGTTCTAATTCTTTATACTCTGTTTGATATAAAAAAAAACCATGAATTTGAACAAAAAAATGTTTTTTGATATAACAATTAGTTTCATCATGATTTATATAATAATATTTTTTTGGGAATTTTTTAGGAATTTGTTTTAGTAAAATATTGGGTGATCCTTTGCTTAATAGATACATGAGCATATTAAAGAGAACATCACCATTGTTCTAAGTATAAGAGAACCGGGCTCCCGTTACTGAAACCGGAAGTAACTGGGACAATCCTGGATGTCACTCACCCAGCAGGGAATAAAAACAGCTACAGTGTCAGTCACTCTGTAGCCTTGAAAAAGACATCAGTAACTGTCGAAATCCGTTGCAAGACAGAGTGACTGATATCCATTGTGCTTGTCATGTGACCTCATTCCATTAAGGTATTCACAGGTATTCAATTTCTGTTTTGTTTTTGTTTTTAATTTGTTTTAATTGTTATTAAATCGTTTGGTACTGAGAGGATCTCCATTCTTATATTCATACACTGCTCAACATATGAGTAAACAGAATGGAATTTGCCTAGATACCATTATAGGATTTCCACCATATACCGTACTGTAAGTACGGTACGCATCTATTCAGATCACAGAACTCCTCACCTTGGGTGATCCTTATAAAGAAACCTTTCTATACACGTTTTAGCACGCTTTCCAGTGAGTTTGGTACGATATACTGGTTCCCTCTGATGTCTTGTCCCTTTTGAAATTGAATATTTTTTACAAATACCATTTTGTTTCTCTTTTAATACTCAAACGAGTCATATCCCACTTGAACCACCAACAAGGGGACACTAGAAAGAAACCTTGATAGGAGTCAATAAACCCATTCCATTGTGAGTATGGTGCGCAACTTTATCACCTCCCTAGTTCAAAGTCTTCACTGCAGGTGTGACCACTTAAAAATATCTTTACACGTTTGTTCTCACCCACTTTAACCTTTGATGGTTTTGTTCGACCTATGGTCTCCACCACGGTGGTCTGGGTTGGTCTAAAAAAGGACGATCTTGAGATGGCAGGGGAGGGTCTCTGATGGATTATCTAGTACATTAAATCTATTATTCGTGGGTAAAATTTCCATCCAATTCCTTCTTCTATCTCTATATTGCGGTCTTTGTGGCTCTGGATACACTCATTTTTGCGACTTTCCCAATTCCTAAAGGGTATATAAAGGATGATTATGGTTCTCTATATTACAATCACGATCCCTCCTATAATTTTGCGGTGTTTGGAACTGATCAAGATTTTGTTTAACAACCTGAATGTAGAGAGGTTTGTTAGGTTTTTGATGGTTGAACTGTTGTTTTTTGGGGTCTTATAAGGACTATTGAAGAATGTTTGTTGTTTTTTTCTGTAGTTTCTGGTGGCCCTGGACCAGGTCTCACAGATTTTTCTTCATGTGTGACATTATCTCTTATGTTAAGGTCCCTCAAACATGTATTTTGTTTCTTGGCCATCAGAATTTTTTCATTACTTTTAATCTGATCTCTAGTCCTATGTTCTAATTCTTTATACTCTGTTTGATATAAAAAAAAAAACATGAATTTGAACAAAAAATTTTTTTGATATAACAATTAGTTTCATCATGATTTATATAATAATATTTTTTTTGGAATTTTTTAGGAATTTGTTTTAGTAAAATATTGGGTAATTCTTATTGTAATGTATTGATAATAATAATGTAATTATATCCTGCTGGTTGGTTAACCTAGAATTTACCATTTATAATCTATGGTAAATTTTGAAAGATCCAATCATGGTTCATGTGGAGAATATCTACAAAGTATGGCACACCCTAGAAGTGCATACATTTTCTCTGTTATAAAATCATTATGCGCAAATATATCCAAGAGGTCAAAAGACGTTCTGTGTCCAATACTTTATCTGATAAAAACGTCTGTGCAGCTCAAGCACAGGAAACATCAGGAAACTAACAGAGAAGAGGGTGGTCTGAATCAGGCTGTGCTCCATCAGTATATGGCAGACGTCACTTCTGTGCGGCTCACGGGCCGGAAGTTGACACTCGGTATCTTGATTTAGCCACTTATGAGTCAAAGAGATATAAATGATTGGTAAGTGTGTGATCCTTTGCTTAATAGATACATGAGCATATTAAAGAGAACATCACCATTGTTCTAAGTATAAGAGAACCGGGCTCCCATTACTGAAACTGGAAGTAACTGGGACAATCCTGGATGTCACTCACCCAGCAGGGTATAAAAACAGCTACAGTGTCAGTCACTCTGTAGCCTTGAAAAAGACATCAGTAACTGTTGAAATCCGTTGCAAGACAGAGTGACTGATATCCATTGTGCTTGTCATGTGACCTCATTCCATTAAGGTATTCACAGGTATTCAATTTCTGTTTTGTTTTTGTTTTTAATTTGTTTTAATTGTTATTAAATCGTTTGGTACTGAGAGGATCTCCATTCTTATATTCATACACTGCTCAACATATGAGTAAACAGAATGGAATTTGCCTAGATACCATTATAGGATTTCCACCATATACCGTACTGTAAGTACGGTACGCATCTATTCAGATCACAGAACTCCTCACCTTGGGTGATCCTTATAAAAAAAACTTTCTATACATGTTTTAGCACGCTTTCCAGTGAGTTTGGTACGATATACTGGTTCCCTCTGATGTCTTGTCCCTTTTGAAATTGAATATTTTTTACAAATACCATTTTATTTCTCTTTTAATACTCAAACGAGTCATATCCCACTTGAACCACCAACAAGGGGACGCTGGAAAGAAACCTTGATAGGAGTCAATAAACCCATTCCATTGTGAGTATGGTGCGCAACTTTATCACCTCCCTAGTTCAAAGTCTTCACTGCAGGTGTGACCACTTAAAAATATCTTTACACGTTTGTTCTCACCCACTCCCATGTGAGTTTCGTACGCCACCCACGTTTTCCAATCCCCCTTTTGTTTGAATTACATTTATTGTGGAAATTTACAGGTACTTGTTTCCTAGCACGGCGCCCATCGCATCGCATACCATTAACCATACAATGGTATGCAATGTGATGTTACACGATGGCAGCCGATGTTATACAATTTTAAATGGTTTACCATCACATTGTATGCCATATACAATGGTATACAATTTAAAATTGTATAAGCACCCTAATGGGTGTTTTCAATGTTAAATGGGCCCCCTATAAGATTATTAATTGTATAAGCACCATAATGGGTGCTTACAATGTTAAAAGCACCCCCACGCCATCCCCACTATCAACGCCAACCCGAAGCAGGATAAGCGCAGCGAGCCCGCAAGGGGCGGCGGTACGCGTCCTCCGACCTTTTCATACCCCAACCACCCACGTCAGCGTGGAGTTGACCTTACATAGTGTGGCGAGCGCAGCAAGCCACCGAGCCCGAAGCGGTGTGGCGAGCAGACGTGGAATACATGTAAAGTAATACACGTCCGCTCGCCACGCTTTGGGCTCGGTGGCTCGCTGTGCTCGCCACACTATGTAAATTCAACTCCACACCGACGTGGATAGTGGGGGTATGAAAAGGTCGGAGGACGCGTACCTCCGCCCCTCGCGGGCTCGCTGCTTTCGCCACGCTTCGGGTTGGCGTTGATAGTGGTGGTGGCGTGGGGGTGCATTTAACATTGTAAGCACCCATTAGGGTGCTTATACAAATAAAAATCGTATAGGGGGGCCATTTAACATTGAAAAAACCCATTAGGGTGCTTACACAATTTAAAATCGCATTGCATGCGGGTATATGGCATGCAATGCGATACAATGCATAAGATGCCATACGACTGACTATCGTGGGCGCTGTGCTAGGAAACAAGTACCAATTTACACATTGTTTTATTTTACTTTTATTTTTGAAATTGTGACAATCACTGCAACACGATATATGCTCTAAGGAGTCAAGCGCCATCGATATTGTTCTTATTTCTTCACAGTGACCCTCCATCAATTTTGAGGCTGTAAGGACTCTTAGATTGCACCTTGGGACTTTCTTTTCTCCCTTGTTTTGTTTAGGCTCGTAGCATGGGTTCATATTTGGGGTGTCCGGGGGTGTTCAAGTTCCTCTAATCCACACTCGCACGTCCCTATTAATAATGAAACTGTAATTTTAAAAAAACATACTAATATACAGAGGCGTAACTACAGAGGGTGCAGGGGATGCAACTGCTATGGGGCCCGGGGGCTTGGGGGGCCCCAAAATCCTAGCAGGCTATCTCCTGCACCCTGTGTAATTGTGCTATTTTTATTTCCCCCTAAAGATAGTGAAGCCGCGGGGGGACAGTGTTTTTAGTGCAAGGGAGGAAGGGGGAGTGCCAGAACCGCTGCCATGAAGCCACTAGTACAGCAGAAGAAGTCCCACTGCTGCTCACCTGCCGGCTGCCTGCCAGTGCCTGGCTGTAATGGCGGTGCCAAGGGAAAGAGGAGAGGACTGTTTGTTTGCTGCCCGGAGCTGCTCCCCGACAAAGGAGGGGACCTGCTGCTGTTGCTGCCCGGAGCTGCTCCCTTGCGCAAGAGACCAGCTGCCACTCTTCCCTGGTGGAGGAGACCGGCTACTATTGCCTCCCAGAGCCATGCTCTGTCAGAGGAGGGGTCCTGGCGTCCCGCTGCGGTTGTCTCCCAGAGCAGCAGAATACACAAAGCCACCACCCTGTGTGTGTGTATGGGGAGTTGGGACCCGCTGCTGCCCGGCGATGCTCCAAGGAGGACCCGCTGCAAGGAGTCGCTTCTGCTGCTGTCACTGCCCAAGCCACACCATGAAGGAGAGGAAGTGGACGCTACAGACCTGGGGCTGGTGAGAACAACCTTCCCCAACAAAGGAGGGGACCTGCTGCTGTTGCTGCCCGGAGCTGCTCCCTTGCGCAAGAGACCAGCTGCCACTCCTCCCTGGCAGAGGAGACTGGCTACTATTGCCTCCCAGAGCCGTGCTCTGTCAGAGGAGGGGTCCTGGCGTCCCGCTGCGGTTGTCACCCAGAGCAGCACAATACACAAAGCCACCACCCTGTGTGTGTGTGTGGGGAGATGGGACCCGCTGCTGCCCGGCGATGCTCCAAGGAGGACCCGCTGCAAGGAGTTGCTTCTGCTGCGCCACTGCCCAAGCCACACCATGAAGGAGAGGAAGTGGACGCTACAGACCTGGGGATGGTGAGAACAACCTTCCCCGACGAAGGAGGGGACCTGCTGCTGTTGCTGCCCGGAGCTGCTCCCTTGCGCAAGAGACCAGCTGCCACTTCTCCCTGGTGGAGTAGACCGGCTACTATTGCCTCCCAGAGCCGTGCTCTGTCAGAGGAGGGGTCCTGGCGTCCCGCTGCGGTTGTCTCCCAGAGCAGCAGAATACACAAAGCCACCACCCTGTGTGTGTGTGTGGGGAGTTGGGACCCGCTGCTGCCCGGCGTTGCTCCAAGGAGGACCCGCTGCAAGGAGTTGCTTCTGCTGCTGTCACTGCCCAAGCCACACCATGAAGGAGAGGAAGTGGACGCTACAGACCTGGGGCTGGTGAGAACAACCTTCCCCAACAAAGGAGGGGACCTGCTGCTGTTGCTGCCCGGAGCTGCTCCCTTGCGCAAGAGACCAGCTGCCACTCCTCCCTGGCGAAGGAGACCGGCTACTATTGCCTCCCAGAGCCGTGCTCTGTCAGAGGAGGGGTCCTGGCGTCCCGCTGCGGTTGTCTCCCAGAGCAGCAGAATACACAAAGCCACCACCCTGTGTGTGTGTGTGGGGAGATGGGACCCGCTGCTGCCCGGCGATGCTCCAAGGAGGACCCGCTGCAAGGAGTTGCTTCTGCTGCGCCACTGCCCAAGCCACACCATGAAGAAGAGGAAGTGGACGCTACAGACCTGGGGATGGTGAGAACAACCTTCCGCGACGAAGGAGGGGACCTGCTGCTGTTGCTGCCCGGAGCTGCTCCCTTGCGGAAGAGATCAGCTGCCACTCCTCCCTGGTGGAGGAGACCTGCTACTATTGCCTCCCAGAGATGTCCTGCTGCAGTTGCCTCCCAGAGCAGCACACTACACTACACGGAGCCACCACCCTGTGTGTGTGTGGGGAGATGGGACCCGCTGCTGCCCGGCGATGCTCCAAGGAGGACCCACTGCAAGGAGCCACTTCTGCTGCTGCCACTGCCCCAAGCCACACCATGAAGGAGAGGAAGTGGATGCTACAGACCTGGGGATGGTGAAAACAACCTTCCCCCTCATCTGTCTGTTTGTGAGTCTGTCCCACCATGGTCCATCTGTCTAGTACTCCCCCCACCCTTTATGTCTGTCTGTCTATGCCCCCCATCTGTCTCTCTCCCCCCCCCCATGTGGTGCACTGTCTGACCATCTATACTCACCACCTTTCTGTCTGTCTATGCTGCACCCTCCTTCTATCAGTCATTCTGTCTCACTACATGGTGCTCTGTCTGTCAGTCTACCCCCCCCCCCCTTCATCATCCTCTCTCACTAACACTCTCTCTATCTTTGATACTCTTTCCTTCCATCTCTCTCCGTCTATCTCTCTCCCTCTGAAATGGTCTCTCTCACCCACTCTCTAACTGACTCTCCAATACACTGTTTTCTTCATCTCCTCTCCTCGCAGTGACAGCAATGGGAAGGGACCCTTTGAATATTTTGCTATGGGGCCCACAAACTCCTAGTTACGCCCCTGCTAATATATCTTTATGCTATAATCATATGCAAGATATTGCATGTCATGTATTATTAAGGGTAGCATACTTGCCTACTTTTGAAAACTAGTTTCAGGGAGATTACAGTTGGTAGTAAAATTTTGCACTGTGCCCCATTGAGGGGGTGTGTCATGCTCCACCGAAAGGGTGTGTCCATTCCATATATGGAGAGATTGTGAAAAGAGATTGTGAACGTGGCACCTAGAAGCATGGGTGTGTACTGCTACATCTGAGAGGATTGTAAATGTATTTATCTCTTATTCCTTTTTCCCCCAAAAATGTAACAGTGTAATATGGGCTAGGTGAAATGAGGGAGATTGGTAGACTAATGAGGGAGAAAGGGAGATTGCTGCTATTTAAGGGAGTCTCCTGCAGAATGCAGGAGGGCAGGCAACTATAGGTAACATTAAAAAATATGATCTAACGCAGAGCTGAACACAAGCTGGTGATAAATGAACTCACATTGATGGAACTACTGTAAAAACTATTTTCTCCCAATGCATAAATTTACTTATCAAAAGTAATTTACCTTGTAGAAATGCAGAATCATATTGTGTGTGCTATGTTGGCATCATGGAGCTTATTCTGATCGGTGCGGCCAAACGTGCGTACGTTCCCTATTAACGTACGCTATCCGTACGCGGCCGTTGGGGTTAAGTCCACCCACAACTCAGCCGCATACGTATGGCCAGAAACAACGTCAAAGGGGAGTGGCGTACAATTGAGCGTACGCCAACGTACACGGACGGCCCAGCCCTTACACTCCGACAACTGGCGTACAACAGAGCGTACGCCGCCGTTTACGGACGTCTCTCGGCCGTCTTCCCACCGACTTCTTGCGGAGATCTGAGCGTACGCCAGCTTGCACGGACGGGTCCCTATTGTTTTCAATGGAAAACTCAGCTTATGTCACCGCTCGTGAGAGTGAGCGTACGTCCGTGTACGCTGGCATACCCTTCACATATATGGACCTGCAAATCTTGCCTTTCAACTAGAATTCTGACAATTGATTAATTAATCTATTTGTTATTCAATTATTGTTTTCTATTAACTCAATTGTCTACCTTAATAAAGACCCTAATAAAACAACATTTTAACCCTCATTACATGTATATTTGTTATGTTCTAATGTGGCATTTTAATCACTATCTATGTGTCCCCATATTGCTGTTACTTTTAAATCAATTTATGTAGGTGTTTCTTTATATGTACTAAATTATGTCCATAATTAGTTTGTCCAAAATGTGTAACATGTATACCTACCCTGATGTTATGTGTGATGTTTTAATCGAAAAACATTAAACATTCATGCATTTTCACTATGAGTTATTTTACTCAAAAACACACACATTTACACATCAATCATTACCCCTCACCTCAAATTACTAATATAACTTACATTACACATCTGTATGTACCTACCCTTACAAGCCCTCTAACATATTTATTATTAAAAACACAGGCAATTTATAACACAATATAAACTTTTATTTATAACAAACATAATAAGGGGGGGGGGGTAAAAATAAATTAAATGCGGGCCTCCAGTAGGCCAAAAAGAAGTTGCAAATAAAAAAGGGTCAGGAAGATCTCCCGAATAAGGGCTGCCACCTCCTCCTGCTGCTGTTCAGTGTCTGTAGTGAAGGGATAAAAAAAAAAAATTAATATATAACATACACAAATGTTTGTTGTATTTGTACATAATAAAAAGTTGTGAGTTATGTGTGAAGGCCACATACATTTTTAAACTACATTGAAGATGGGTCTGCTGTAAACACAGTACTAAAAAAAAATATGTTAACACACACATACTGTACATAGTAAATAACATTAATTAAATTACTCCTTCTTGGATGAATGTATGCTGTATCCCAATTGGTACTTTGGTTTTGGGGGACTCTCCTCTAACCTCACAATTAGGCTGTGCTATTTAAGGGTTATGACATTGTTGTGGCTTAAGCACTCCTTACTATTTTAAATTTAGGACATTGCTGTACAAATTATAGGCCTACAGCTATGTTTGTAAAGCATGCATCCGCATGGCCTCACACACTATTAACAAAACAATCTCTACATTTATGTTGCACATCATGCTGGGAACTGGAGTTACCCAACACCTGGAGCCACATAACTACCACACCACTAATGTCGGATATCTCATTGGATGTACTGTTATGTCAATTATTCAAGGGGTGAGGCATGGCCACACTCAAAAAAACCACCAAGGGGACCCTTGTTCCTGGAGAAGGACAGGACACACCTCATGGTCGCCCTGCAGTGATATGTTGCAACTAATGTTGATGTTGGATACACATATGTGGTTGTTGTGATTGTTTATGTGTAGAAATGTGTAGGTAAACATTAGACACATTATTTACTTACGGCTACTTGAGCCATCCTGGTCGCCGCTGGTTGGGTGTGCGGTGGTTGGGGGGGACAGGAGCAAGGGGGATGGGATTGGAATTTGGATGCTGGTAGTGGGTGTGAGTGGGGATTGGAGAGGTTTGGGGGTGGGTGGTGGAGAGGTGTAGGGGGGTTGGAAATGGGGTGGGGAGGGGGTGGGGGTAGGGGTGTGGGTGGGGGTAGGGGTGTGGGTGGGGGTAGGGGAGGGGGTGGGGGTTGGGGAGGGGGTGGGGGTGGGGGAGGGGGTGGGGGTGGGGGTTGGGGAGGGGGTGGGGGAAGGGGATGGGGAAATTGTGTGGGCCCCAGCTTGACCCATTGTCTCCTCCTCCTCTTCCTCCTCCTCTTCTTCCTCCTCCTCTTCCTCCTCCTCTTCTTCCTCCTCCTCTTCCTCCTCTTCTTCCTCCTCCTCTTCCTCCTCCTCTTCCTCCTCCTCTTCCTCCTCCTCTTCCGGCTGATCCTGGGCTGCCTGGTCCCGGGCTGCCTGCTCCCGGGCTTCTATGCGGGCTCTTGCCCGTGCTGAAATGTTCATGTTGATGGCATAGAAATCGAAGATTGGGTTTCATAAAAAAGGGGGAAAGAAAAATTCACATTAGTCATGCTCATAACCTTCCAAATTATCATTGCTGTTATATTTCAGACATTTATCATGCAAACTAATTGATATGCTACACCCAAAAACTGAGCAACTACTTAAACCCCCCCTATACACCCATATACACCCCATATACACCCCATATACACCCCCTATACACCCCATATACACCCCATATACACCCCATATACACCCCCTATACACCCCATATACACCCCATATACACCCATATACACCCCCTATACACCCCATATACACCCCATATACATCCATATACACCCCCTATACACCCCCTATACACCCCATATACACCCCCTATACACCCCCTATACACCCCCTATACACCCCATATACACCCATATACACCCCCTATACACCCCATATACACCCATATACACCCCCTATACACCCCCTATACACCCCATATACACCCATATACACCCCCTATACACCCCATATACACCCCATATACACCCATATACACCCCCTATACACCCACATACTCAGGAACATATTTATAAAAAGTACAGAAAACATTTGCAAAAAAACGCAGACATACTAGTAATAAAAACTTACATCGGGCAATATGGCGGCGAAGTGTGCAAAGCAACACTGGCTGCCGCCGGCGCAGGTCAGACCAGCGCCGCTCAACTTGCCCCAGGCTTCTGCGGACTCCGGTCGTGGAGTATATTAGGCGGCGGGCAGCAGTATACGCCCGCCGCTTGTCCATATTTGAGACATATGGGCCCCTGGGCCCCAGGTGACGGTCCATGACCTCAACCAAGGCCAACAGCTCCTGGGTCGAAAACGGCCTAGCCCTGGTTGAAGTCATAGTGGCAATGGCGCAGTTAATAATTGCAGGTACATATATCACTTTTGGTGCTTGCTGATTGGTCTAAAAAATTGTTTGTTTGGTATTAACTTTATTAATCCTTCTTACATTAACAAACTGGATGCGAATAGAAACTTACGCGGACCGTTCCGATATACACAGACCAAAACCAACAGCATGCATTCAATGTATAGAGAGGAACTGTATATATACAGTGTGCGGAAAATAATACACGCAACCGTCTACTTATAAATACGCTGCTTAAAGGGGGCACAATACACCGTTTTCCATGGAGAGACGTACTGTATATACAGTGTGCGGAAAATAATACACGCAACCGTCTACTTATAAATACGCTGCTTAAAGGGGCACAATGCAACATGTTGGTGTATGACAATTTCATACTCATTACATATGCAAGGAAAGCATTATAACGTGATGTTTTGAAATGTGACTCACAAAGCATACACGAACTCCAACAGATACCAGCTGACAACACTCATCATTGGAATGACAGGTGCACACATTTCACGATGTAGCACACAATGCTCCACAACCTGTGTATGTGCATATACAGGTGATTGATCAGGTGCGTTGAGACCTGCGTAATTTAAGCGGCAATTATCGGCGGGAAATATCGGCGTAAATGAGCAAATACATTGCGGGGAAAAATATACGCCCCCTTGTTCATGGCGGGAGATTAACATATAAATATTCAGTCAGATGCAGGCCACAATTGCTGCAAACATGTCTAGTTCAGACGATTCCGCAGCTGAGGACGCTCTCCAGAGAGCAAGAGCAGAATCCTTGCTTGAAAGGTTGAGGCAGAGGGAGCAGGAGAGGACAAGGAGGACCCAAGACCAAGCGGGCCCCTCAGTAACAGGCCCTGTTCAACCTCCACCAGCTCCACAAGGGCCAAGCAACCAGCCAGAACAAGAGGTTGCATCTCTCCAAACAGGTGTGACCCAGCAGGTGCATGGTGAGAGAACTGGGGCCACCAGAAAACGAGCTGCAACATCTAGGGTGAGGACTGAGCAGGATACCACCTCCAAAAAGAGAAACCCTGCATTTGTAGAGGCAGAATTAAGAATTTTAGTGCCCAGAGCACGTGAATGGATAGAATTGCCAATCAGGAAGCCGGGTGCCAGTGCAAGGAGAAACCTTTGGGACAAGATAACAGAGGAAGTGAACCAGGTGTCACCAGTGGTCAGAGGTGAAGAAAAGGCAAGTGTGTTTGTCCCCCTGATAATGTCATATGTGTGTACATATGTTACATGTATGTTTTGAGAATAATAGAAAGGTGTGTTTGTAGATAGTGCTACACTTCAATGTCACATGTGAACACAACCATGTCTAATAACCCACATTGATATATGAAACATGCACCATTGGTGTGATGTGAGGTTATGGGCACAGTTCTGCTCATGTGAAGTATGTGAAGTATGTGATGGGACAAGAGAAAGTGTGTTTTGGAAAGAGTTGTTGTAAAGGTGCCCATACACGTTACAATTATTGTATACAATATTGTATACAATATCGCATCTCATAGCATATCGGTTTAGCGATGAGTACAAAAAGTATGTGCAGCACATACTTTTTGTACTAGATCTCATCTAATCTGATCTCATCGCAAAACCGATATGCTATGAGATGCAATATTGTATACAATAATTGTAACGTGTATGGCCACCTTTACATGTTCCATATGATGCAACTGAAACAAGAATGAGCAAACTGTGCACATGTAGCTGGTGAGAAACTACACATCCCAGTATGCCATCCCATAGTTAAATGACTCCATAATAACCACACTGTCAAGCTATGGTGGAATGTGTAGTTTCACAACAGGTGGAGGTGCCTAATTTGGCCAGGGATGATGTCATTTCTGCATAGTGATCTATGTATGTGCATTTAGTGGCCTAATGAATGAGATGAGACACTGAAATGCCTCCTAATGGAGACATTAATGTGTGTGTGGGACACATATGGCTAAAAAACATAAGATCACCCACACTAGGAAATGTAACGTAGTCATGATGTTCACTAGCACAGTGGTGCACATATCTCATGGTGATATTTGTATTTTTAAACTTGTAGGTGGACCGACTTCAAAAGTACACTGAAGAGGAAGATGACTGACCGGTACAACCACAGCATGTCCACCGGGAGAGGTCCTATGCCCGATACTTTGGAGTATACCCCCCTGGAGCAGGACGCCTTGGACGTCATTGATGTGGCTGAGGTCAGGGGGATCTCCAATATGGACAGTGAGCTCCCGGCGGAGGTCTTTGATGCTGCTTTTGATGGTAAGTCACAGTAATGCATTGTATTTTGAAAGAGATTTTTTAGTGCGTATGTGATGGTGACAATGTTTTCAATTATTATCCTAGCAGAAGCAGAAACCCAGGATGTACCGGCAGCATAAGTTTATATATAAGTTTATGTATAAGTTTTTAAATATATATGATTTTACAGTGTCATAAGCAGATGTAGGAATCCTTTGTTAGAGAGATGTGAGTGCAATAATGTGATTGGTGGCATCTTACATCCAGAGTGTAGTCAAATCCAATTCATAGCAGATCAGATAGTGGTACAGTTCTGTATTTTGGGTACTATACAAAGATTGTGTGCAAAATAGTGGGCATGGGCTTAAAACATTGCTGAAACATCCTTTGTAGGTGTTAGATGTGGTTTATGTTATTGTATCCTAAATACAAAACCTATGTTTGTATTTGAGTGAACACGTTGACACATGTCGACTTGTGTAGATTGAGTGTGCTACTGTGTAAAGTCTATGAAAGCACGTAGTGAATGTGTGTAACTGTTTAGCAAATAGCTACCTTAGCATATATAAGCAGGTCTTAAAAAGACTCTTACCTTCAATTAAACAAACCTTTAAATGTAGAGAAGTATAGAAAGATAAGCTTCCAATGTGTTTGAGTGCTGTGTGTGGCTTGCAGGTAGTGAAATCATGGTTTGGACTTAATAGACTGCAGCATTGCTTATTACATTCAGGTGTATGTGTTTGAGTAGTAATCAGCGTAAATTAGCAAATCCAAGCGCACGCTGGCATGCGGTATCTGTAGGGGTGGTTTGAGATGGCGGTTGGCGGCCGCCTGTTTTGTGTCCGAAATGAACGGTGCCTTAGTCGATCGTGCGGTAGTAGCACCGCTCATTTTTGGTGCACACCCCCGTGTACGCCCATATTTACGCCCATTTTCCCTCATTATTTCGGCCGCTCCCCTCTTCACGCCCCTATGCCGCCCCCAATGCCCGTACACTCGCGTATAGGTTTTTTCGCACGTAGAGGCCCGTCCGTAAGCGTTTTGGGGTGTTCGCGCCTGCGCATTAGCGAATGTACGCATGCGCAGATCATAAAAAATCCCGGGACGTACGCGTACGGCCCGGCCGCTCCAACCAGAATAAGGCCCCATGTGTCTTTGTGCAAGTGATCCCTTTAATAATAATAGTTTATACTGTATAGCACTTTCAATGTGATTTAAAGAACATTGCAGTTGCACATGAAAAAAAAAAAACAGAAATATATGTCAAATGCACGGCGAAAACTACAATAAAATGGCTGCCGTGAGAAACAGATCTGATATCGGGCTTAATATCACTAAGAAAATGGCTCCCGGCACACAGGAACAAAGACAGAATCCTGTATGAAGCCTCGCCGGGATCATCTCCGCCCGGCGCATGCGCAATGACGGAGAAGGTCATTGTTGAACATCCTAAACAGGCGGACATGCGCAATAACATTATTTGGACTCCGGAAACGTGGCGGAAGTGCCGCGCGCTGCTTATTATGTCCATTTGTGAACGTTTTAAAATATTTATGAATATGTTGTGATGGCGATTGTATGAATATTACCTAGCACAATATAATTAGAGTGCAATATACATCCATTCAGTTGGATCTAACCAGTTTAACTCCCTTTCACCAATTAGTCACAGGAAGTGATGTCATCTAGCTCCAGGGCAGGCATACAGGTATAAATACCGGCCTGGCTTCAGTTGCTCCTTACCCCTTGATGAAGTCACATCGACGAAACGCGTTGGGAAACCTGACCTCCTACCATCTTAAGTTAAGCACTTTTCTCTAATATTTTTACCTTTTTCTAATAGTAATTTTTGTATATGTAAGTTTTTAGATAGAAAGTCCTCCCATACTTTTTATCTTTTTATACTATCATACATATATATATATATTTTATAACCTTTTTTGTCCTGTCCCGCCTCATCTTAAAAAACTTTTTGCATCTTTTAACTGTATGTCCATTTTTACTTATGTCCTTATATCACTAAAATAAATACAATTTTATATTTATACTACAGTCTCATCCGTACAGTAATTAGTCGCCGCTATCTTCATCCATTGTTTACATTTTCCAAGTGATACACTGTACCTTCACGTCTTTTTTAAAGATTGGCTGACACCTTTTATTTAAAAGGGAATATTACTGTTATTATTATTTTATATATTTCCTCATAGCACAAGTGGCGCCACTCATTCAAAGTACATAAACTTTTCTTTCGGGTATTACTTGAGAGGCAGCCTAGTGCAGAGAAACACTCTGAAAAATGTTCAGAGCAAATGCACGCACCAATAAAAGGCAGGATTGGTGTCAAAAGATTTTCAGTGAAACTGAGGTGATAACCGAGTCTGCAAGTTCAGACGATCTAGATGATAAATTCTGGACAATTGAAAGGCTTTTAGCCAAAGAAATGAAAGCTTGGTAGGACATTAAAGGACTGGAGCAATATATTTCGGTGGGCAGAGTCCCGAGAGGTCTTAGATTGACGAAACAACCTACGTTTGGCAACACAGACACCGAGTTCATTGAGAAATGGGACGCAATTTTGCACAATTGCTCAATCAGCCTTATGAGACTAATAATAAGTGAGAAGAAAAAATCACTAATACTTCTAGAAGAAGAGATTAAGACAAAAGAGACTGTACTAGAGTCATTCAAGGACAAAGAGGACTTTAAAATAAATGAAAAAGTGCTGAATATGAAAATGTAAAGAATGGAGGAGGAGGTAATCAAAACTAAGGAAAAGAAATTCCAGAGAGACAAACATGACTACGAGCAAGGTAAAGTGAAAAACTGGAGCAGATTTTTCAATGCACCATATCAACAAAATAAGTATCAAAAACAACCTAACCAAACCACGAGAAATAAGATCAGAGTATATGACTCTCCCAAGACACCACACTGGAGAGCATCCAATCGCTACACACCACTACAGAGGCTCAAATCCACAGGAGATGATTTTTTATCCACAGACACAGCCACCAGAATACGGGAGACTGCAAGAGGAAGTGTGAAGGAAGACGTGAGAATAGCATCCCCCTTGAAAAGAAGATTTACAGAAGAAGAGGAAAGAGGGGCGGCAGGAGGGAGAGAACCCAAGAAAAGAACGATCCAATGAAGATCCAACCTAAAGGCATATTCAACCTTTCAAAACACACACTGACCGACGCAGAGACCACCCTTCTAAATAGAGGCTTATCATTTGCTCCAACTGGAGGGATGAACAAATTCGAGACATATATTGACTTGAATAAATTCGTAAGAAAATTAACACTGAAAAGACACTTCGCAAGGAAAGAGAACGCAAGCATTCAAAATTATGAAAACACATCAAAATCAGGATTAAAACCAACATCGAAATATTATCCCATAGAATCCAAAGGCAATAACATCGGGATCTTCTATGATCTAGTGAAAAAGGACCTTTGTGAGAAAGAAAGTGAACCAATCATACAAAAAAACCTGTCAAACGCAGAAAGGGAGGCTCTCAAAAAACGTAAAGATAACCCCGAGATCATCTTAAAACAAGCTGATAAGGGGGGGGGGGGGATTGGTCATTATGGACAGTGAGGCATATGTATGCGAAGCTAACAGGCTACTGGGCGATAAGGCATCTTACACAGCTCTTACCAAAGACCCAAAAGATACATTCATAGAAGAATTGAGACTGCTACTACTACAAGGATTGCGTGAAAAAGTCCTAACAAAAGATGAGTATCAGTATTTCATGAGGTCCAATCCCATCACCCCTATTTTTTACTTTTTGCCCAAGATTCATAAGTCTGTGGTGAACCCACCGGGACGCCCCATAGTGGCAGGGATTGACTCCCTGACCTCTAACCTATCAGAGTATGTTGATATCTTTTTACGCAAATACGTGACAAACCTGCCAGCCTACCTTAAGGATACCACCACAGTTTTAAATCTTTTTAGAAATTTTACATGGAAGGATTCTTTTAATTGGGCCACAATAGATGTCCAGTCGCTGTACACGTGTATCGAACACGAAGTAGGAATTGAAGCGTGCAGAGAATTCCTGGAGGAGGATGACACAGTAACCCCTCAGCACAAGAACTTTATATGTGACGTTATGAAATTCATCCTAAGTCACAACTATTTTAAATTCTTGGACCAGTTATATCTCCAAAAATGCGGTACAGCGATGGGCACTATTTTTGCACCCAGTTTTGCAAATCTTTTTATGGGGAGTTGGGAAAAACGTTTTATCTACACGGACCATGCTTTTAAGGATAATGTCATATTTTATAAAAGATATATTGACGACATTTTAATCGTATGGGAAGGAGATGAAGACCAGTTCTCTGAGTTTTTAAATTACATCGGAAATAACCAAATGAACCTGAAATTCACATCCAGCATTAACAAAACAAAAATTGAATTCCTGGACTTGATATTGCTGGGGGAAGGTACTGAAGTACACATACAAAACGTCATCAAAAAAGTAGACACGAACAGCTATCTACACTTTAAGAGTAACCACTTACGTAAATGGAAGGAAAACATCCCTTACTCCCAGTTTAATCGCATTAAAAGAAACTGCAACAAAGAAGAAGAATGTGATGTCCAACTCGAACTATACAGAAAAAGATTCGAAGAGAAAGAATACCCCACTCAAGTCCTTCATAATGCACTAACAAGAGTCAACAATATCCAAAGAGAAGATCTGCTGGAATACAATACTAAAAAAATGAAAAAAGACTCAGTGACCTTCATCACCACGTACAACCAACATCAGACAAAGATAAAACAGAGCCTAAAAAGACACTGGAACATATTACTTATGGATCCGACTCTGAGAGAAATTCTACCACCCAACCCTGAGGTAATTTTTAGAAAATCCAAAAACCTAAAAGATATTCTGGCCCCAAGTCTGTTAACATCCAAAAGCCTACAGACAAGTTCCGGAATAAAATGTACCGGCTCTTATAAATGTGGAAAATGCAATATATGCAGGTTTGTTCATCCAAACAGAAAAAGGTTCACCAATTACAATGACACCAAGGACTACATTATAAAAGACTTTATGAACTGCAACACAACATCCGTGATTTATCTTCTTGAATGTCCATGCCACATGAAGTATGTGGGAAAAACTAAAAGACCATTAAAGTTGAGAATTCAAGAACACAGCAGAAATATCAAGAACAAGATAGATAGCCATGCAATCTACAAACATTTTGAGAGTCATCATAACGCCAACCCTGAGGGACTAACTTTCAAGGCCATAGAATTGGTCAAAATGGGATCAAGAGGCGGCGATTTGGCAAACAAATTATCCCAGAGGGAGATGTATTGGATCTTCGAATTGAACACTCTGCATCCCCTGGGGTTCAATGACAGTTATGAAATCGCACCTTTTTTATAAGGTTTTTATAAGGTTCTTTCCCTCTGTAACATCACCTTTTTCACTCTATGTATTCACATTACCTGTACCAATGTGGGCACTTGATATTTATAAAAGGTCACAAATAAATCTCTCAAAAGTGTCATCTTTCTTATCTACAGTCAAACCACACTTTGTTACGCCCAATCTTGTCCGATCTTGGAAGCTAAGCAGTGTTGGGCCGGGTTAGTACCAAGAAGGGAGACCCCTTGGGAAAACCCGGTGCTGTAGTAACAAAAAGTTTATTGATGGAACACTTGGGACAGAGACATGACCTAATTCACAGCCTTATATAATGCACCTAGCACTTTAACACTTTGGCACTTATAAGATAAACAAATAAATAATCTATGTACACTCATAATGGTCACTTCCACTAATAATTATAGTGTGTGATACGCACACACTGTCCTATTGATAACCAGTTTTATATATCACTCACCACTAATAACGCAGTGGGCGATACATACACACTTATATTGCTAACCAGCTATAATTTCCTGACACCAGCACAATATAAGTTTTTAGACACGCTGCACTTTCTTTGTAAAAATAATCCCCTTTTTTAAAAAAGTACTATTTCTAAAATAATCATGTTTTCATTAATGATAAAATACGTAATGCGCTATATTAATAATTAGCTATCCCCTTATAAACAGTTAATCCCAAGTACACGTAATTGTCTCAGTTCCAATTTTAATTATGTTTTAGTTACTGTGTCTCCTTTGCTTCTCCATATGTCAAATGCACGGCGAGGTACTCTTTACCTAGAACGGCGCCTGGGGGTAAAAAATCGCGGGCATCGCGGGCACATAAAAAACGGGTGCGACGCGATGGCCGCGATGCCCACGATTTTCCCATAGGGATCAATGTTAAAACTGTGATTGGACGCGATTTTACTGTTAAATGCCTCAATGCCCGCGATTTGGCCATAGGAAACAATGTTAAATGGGCCACAGAGCCCTAATAGTGCCCTTGAACTGTGAAATGGCCCCCACAATTGTTAACGCCACCCCACGATCAACGTCAACCCGAAGCGTGGCGAGCGCAGCGAGCCCGCGAGGGGCGACGGTACGCGTCCTCCGACCTATTCATACCCCCACTATCCACGTCAGCGTGGAGTTGAGAATAGAATAGTGTGGCAAGCGCAGCGAGCCACCGAGCCCGAAGCGTGGCGAGCGGACGCGGATACCTTCACAGGTAAACGCGTCCCTTCGCGGGCTTCACAGGTGTCTGCGTCGCCATGGACACCTGGGAAGCCCGCGAGGGGACGCGTATAACTGTGAAGGTATCCGCGTCCCCACGCGGGGCTCGCTGCGCTCGCCACGCTTCGGGCTCGGTGGCTCACTACGCTCGCCACACTATTCTATTCTCAACTCCACGCCAACGTGGATAGTGGGGGTATGAAAAGGTCGGAGGACACGTACCGCCGCCCCTCGCGGGCTCGCTGCGCTCGCCACGCTTCGGGTTGACGTTGATCGTGGGGTGGCGTTAACAATTGTGGGGGCCATTTCAGACTTCACGGTGACTATTTGGGCTCTGTGGCCCATTTAACATTGTTTCCTATGTAAAAATCGCGGGCATTGAGGCATTGAACACTAAAATCGCGTCCAATCTCACTTTTAACATTGATCCCTATGGGAAATCGCGGCCATCGCGGGCATCGCATCGCACCCGTTTTTTTGTGCATTCGATGGTCGCGATGGTCGCGATGGGCGCCGTTCTAGGTAAAGAGTACCCACGGCGAAAACTACAATAAAATGGCTGCCGTGAGAAACAGATCTGATATCGGGCTTAATATCACTAAGAAAATGGCTCCCGGCACACAGGAACAAAGACAGAATCCTGTATGAAGCCTCGCCGGGATCATCTCTGCCCGGCGCATGCGCAATGACGGAGAAGGTCATTGTTGAACATCCTAAACAGGCGGACATGCGCAATAACATTATTTGGACTCCGGAAACGTGGCGGAAGTGCCGCGCGCTGCTTATTATGTCCATTTGTGAACGTTTTAAAATATGTATGAATATGTTGTGATGGCGATTGTATGAATATTACCTAGCACAATATAATTAGAGTGCAATATACATCCATTCAGTTGGATCTAACCAGTTTAACTCCCTTTCACCAATTAGTCACAGGAAGTGATGTCATCTAGCTCCAGGGCAGGCATACAGGTATAAATACCGGCCTGGCTTCAGTTGCTCCTTACCATTTGATGAAGTCACATCGACGAAACGCGTTGGGAAAACTGACCTCCTACCATCTTAAGTTAAGCACTTTTCTCTAATATTTTTACCTTTTTCTAATAGTAATTTTTGTATATGTAAGTTTTTAGATAGAAAGTCCTCCCATACTTTTTATCTTTTTATACTATCATACATATATATATATATTTTTTATAACCTTTTTTGTCCTGTCCCGCCTCATCTTAAAAAACTTTTTGCATCTTTTAACTGTGTGTCCATTTTTACTTATGTCCTTATATCACTAAAATAAATACAATTTTATATTTATACTACAGTCTCATCCGTACAGTAATTAGTCGCCGCTATCTTCATCCATTTTTATATATATATAGCAAGTCACTTATGCCGGCACTCTGATGTAGACAACTGCTCCCGATGCCACAGATACTGCACATGTAGACTCCAAACAAAAAGAGCACTCAGGAGACTTGACATCAATTCAAAATCACTGTATTAACGGTATGAACAGCCGTTTTCGGGACCGCAGCCCCTTCGTCAGATACCTACAGAAGTTTTACACATACACACACCCCCTACATATACCCCATTACCATGCGTCTCTGCACGCTGTTTGCGTCACGCCGGAAGCCGTCAGATGCCGCATTTCCGGTCTAGAACATCGTGAAAACCATGGTAACCGCATAGCTTGCGTCTCACCTGGTTCACTCTGCGTTCCACAGACTGCCTCATCCATTTAGCTCCAGCAGCATCACTCTCACAGCAGAGCAGCACAAGACCCAGCGGCAATCTATTACAAAAAACAAAAAAATGAAGTATAATACATAAACACAAAATAACATATATACAGTCACGTACAGAATAATGCCGGGTACAACCTCAAAAAAAAACATTTTAACTAAGAGAGTTCCAGTTTATCTTATCATTCAGGTCACCCGGTCTGGTGTTACCCAAACGCAAAATCCACTGGGACTCCCGTATAAGTAATGATTTGACCCGATCCCCCCTCCGCACTGATAGGGGGACGTCGTCAATCATGAAATATTTTAAATCCTCAAGTACATGTCCTGCTGCCTTGAAGTGACGAGGCACTGGCTGGTCCACCTCCTTGCCACATAGGGTAAGGCTTATGGCGGACCTGTGGGCAGCCATCCTCTCCTTAAACTTACGAGAGGTCTGGCCCACATACAATAGGCCACAGGGGCAGGTAACAATGTACACCACAAAGGTAGTATTACACGTAAGAACATGCCTGATATCATAATTGCGATCACAGTGTGGGTGGGGGAAGGATTTGCATGCAATCATAAAAGAGCATGTAATACAGTTACTGCACTTATAGCAGCCTGGAGGTTTGACATATACATTGGCCATCGGATGTTTTACTTCAGTAACGTCAGCATGTGTAAGACGATCCCTTAAATTTCTACCCCGTCAATAAGACAGCAAAGGCTTGGACTGGGACAGCATAGTGAGATCTTTGTCAGTGCCCACTTTGGGCCATAAGGCTTTAACAGCTCTACTGACCACCGGGCTGGACACAGAGAAGTCGGACACAAACGGTATCCTGTTTGTGGCCGTCTTAGGGGACGGTACCATGAGCTGCTCTCGGGACATTCCACTAACTTTACTCTTGTGTTGGTTCAGTAGGGTGGCATCATACCCGCTATCAGTGAACTTCAAGACCACTTTATCCAATGCTTCAGGGATTTTGTTAGGCTGGCTGGTAATAAGGGCAGCCCTCACCATCTGAGACAGTGGGAGCCCCTTCTTAAGGACGGGAGGGTGATGACTCGTGGCCCGAAGTAAGGTATTACGGTCAGTACTCTTAGAGTAGACCTCAGTTTCAAACCTACCCTCACACAGCGTTACTGCCACATCTAAGAAATTTGCCTTTGTGAAATCACAAGAATATGTCAATTTTATGGGGAAGTCCTGAGCAGTAATGGTTTCCTTAAGTGCCACAAACGCATCTTTATCCCCATCCAAAGCATGAAAATATCGTCGATGTACCTTGTATACAACAAGATACATCGAGCGACATCGGGATTAGAAAAAAACGTGTCCTGCTCCACCTGGAACATATAGACATTAGTATACGTGGGTGCTACCGATGATCCCATGGCGCACCCACATAGCTGCAAATAGAAAGAGCTGTCAAATAAAAAATAATTCCTGCACAATGTAAGTTCCAGGAGAGATAGAAAAAGTTGATGGTCAAACATCGATGGATCCAAATGTTGTTCCAGGAACTCCTTCATCGCCTTGAGACCACCCTCGTGTGGTATTGAAGTATATAGGCTTTTGATGTCCAAACAGCATAATAAAGTACCTTCAGGTACAGACTCTAAATTTTGAAGTTTTAACAAAAAAGAGGTTGTGTCCTTTAAGAAGGTGCCATGACAGAACAAGAAGGGTTGGGCAAGACTGTCCGACAGTCTGGAGGCCGGCTGTAAAAGTGACCCCCGGGCAGAAATGATAGGCCTACCCGGGGGCTTGGTGGCATGCTTGTGTAGCTTCGGCAGTGTGTAAATTAACGGCACCAGTGGGTGTGCAACTTGAAGAGACGTATATACCTTTTGTGGTATCAGATGGTTATCAAAGGCCGACTTTAGAATAGTGAACAGCTCCTTTTGGTACTTTAAGGTAGGATCACTGCCCAATCTGCAGTATACATCACCATCACTCAGTTGAGAATAAATCTCCTCCTTATAGTCCTGAATGTTCTGGACCACGATGGCCCCACCCTTATCCGCTGGTCGTATAGAAATACTTGTATCAGTCTCCAATGCCTTCAGTGCCTGAATCTCCAATTTGCTAACATTGGGGCGTATCTTGCGTGGAGTAGCCAGATACCTCTGTGCTGAATCATCAAGTAGGCGACTGAATGTTTTTATGTAGCTGTTCCCAGATATTGGATCAAACGTGGATTGATAATTTTTGGACAAGAAGGAGTCATAGGTAGTAGGCAGTCTCTCAGTTGTGGAATCTTTAAAATGTTCTTTGAGACGTAATTGTCTAGCGAACTGATGTATGCTCAATTTCCACTTAAACTCGTCGTGCCCGTTGGCCGGGACAAAACTAAGTTTTGGAGTACTCTTTTTGTAAATTAGCAATTTTGATGCGGGTCTGGCCTAACTCCCTGTTTGCTTCCTCTACCACCAAAATCATTAAATCGAACCCACATTTATTCAGGATAGCAATCCACTTCCTTACGAATTCTGGATTGCTCCTGCCAATGGTGGGTAAATTTCGTACCCTAAACCCACAGGGGATTTTATGGTCACGGTCGTAATTGGACAGGGAGATGCTGTGAAGTTGATAATCAATTTCGCGCTTCCGCACCTTTAAGAGCTGGTAGTAGGCATCTTCGGCTTTAAACCCCACATCTGTGGCTACCACAATTTCTTTAGAAAGAATTCTGTCAATTTCATTCATAGAAAAATTAAGTCTCTCCAGCCTGTGCTGACTGAATGCCACTCAGGCCCCCGATGTCCTGTGACAGCACCCCACTTGATGCACTATCCATGATGCAAACAGAATGTAACGTGAAAGTTCCAAAACAAGACGGGATATGAGGAAAGCTATGAATCCACAGTTCTCAACTCTAGAAATCCGTCCACTGAATGGGAAAGGTAGGTAAGCAGGTAAAGCACAACTGCACACAAGTCCCAATACTCCAATAAGAAATAGGTGCCTTGCAACTTAGTCGACACTAAGTCGACCAACACACAGCAATCCACTTATGCCGGCACTCTGATGTAGACAACTGCTCCTGGTGCCACAGATACTGCACATGTGGACTCCATATGAAAAGAGCACTCCGGAGACTTGACATCAATTCACCATCACTGTATTAATGGTATGAACAGCTGTTTTCGGGACCGCAGCCCCTTCGTCAGATACCTACAGCAGTTTTTTTTTTTTTTTTTAATTAAGTCTTTATTTGTAGTTTCAAACATTCAACATATAAAAATATCATATATTTCAATAAAATATCACATATACCTTTATATACACAACATAACAAAACATTACATAACAAACATGTTCCTGCGTTTCCTCCCTCCCGACCCTACCCATGCCCGTTATGCTACGATTAGTCCCTCTATCCGTTCTCACCCCTACCATGATTTATACTACATCTCTCCTTTTCTCTTCTTTTCCCTTTATTCTTTATTTTTATTATTAACCATTACTATAATTCCTTGTGTATCATTATATACTGTGCAAAAACTGCGTATTATTCCAAAAAAAAAAAAAAACTTATATGAGAAAGAAGGAAAAAAAACATATATTATCCATTAGTGTATCCAACGTTATTCAATAAGGTGCTACTTCTAACTCATGTGCATTATATATACTATGTAATCCAATATACTAGCAATCCATAGTTGGGTTTTTTTTGGCTTCTGGGAATTCCTATCTGGGCCATAATTTGGATTACCTTATCCCAAAAACTGGCCACCACCTGACATCTCCAAAGTACGGTAGGTGCCAAAATGTAGCCTCACCTTCCCCACACTTGGGGCACTTGTCAGATTTTGTTCCATTAAATCTCTTTAATTTCACTGGGGTAATATATATCCTATGCAGAATATTGAACTGTATCTGCTGTATCCTCATTGAGTTAGTAGCTGATTTATGAACAGATAGGACCCTTTTCCAGCTTAACTCATCCAGCTGTGGCATATCTTCCACCCATTTAGCCCGTATAGCCCCCAATTCCTCAGTTTGAGCATATGAGTGTAGGACATTATATAGTTTGGATAATCGCTTGCCCTGTCCTAATTGTTTCAAGAGTTTTTTACATGGAGACTCCCCAATGTGCACCGGTTCGCCCACACTAAATTGGTTCAGGGCACTTCGTAATTGAAGGAACCTAAAGAACATTTCTCTAGGAACCTCATATTCAGTCTACAGCTGGATAATGGATTCCAACACTCCATCATGATATAACTGTCCCATTGTTTCTATCCCATACATACTCCAGATCCTTCCCCCCTGTTGTTCTTTAATAGCCTTTACTGTCTGTATCGAGAAAATAGGCGTGTCTGGATCTAGTCCCTCAGCATTGGAAGTTTTACTAACCCATTTCCAAACTTGAACAGCCTGTACGATAATTGGTGGAAGCTTACGGGGGAGACCCTTAACAATCAGTCTCTGCAGGGGTGTCGACTCCGGGTCCACAGTCTCAATTAGATGTAACAGTTCCCTAGATGCTTCCTCATGCCGGATCAAAGAACACAAATGAACAGATTGTGCAGCCATATAGTATGTCTTGAAATCCGGCAGAGCGAGCCCTCCTTTGTCTCTATCCCTGCAGAGAACTTCAAGCCTAACTCTAGGCCTCTTATCCCGCCATATTAGGGATGAAACCAGGCTATTTATTTTTCTAAAGTATTCGTCCCTTATATACACTGGGGATTGTTGGATTATATAAGTGTATTTGGGCAGAATAACCATTTTTACTAGGCTGACTCGCCCCATTTGGGAGATGGGGAGCCTAGTCCAACATCTGCATTTAGCCCTTAGTTCTTCCATAAATGGCACAATATTATCTTGAATGAAATCCCGTGGCGCCCTAGCAACCCAGATCCCTAAATATTTAAACTTATCCACCTTCTGCAACTGAGCGTTATCATATGATGCACCTTGACTATTATTATTTATTTGCAGAAGGTGAGATTTTGTCCAATTCATGCTTAGACCTGAGTATTCCCAATACACTCGTATAATCTCAGTTACTACTGGGAGATTTTTCTGAGGATCCACCAGCCCAACCAGGAGATCGTCTGCGTACAATGATACTAGATTATTTCCTGTACCCCCTTCCGAATCTCTCCCATCCAAGGCATATCTCAGCATACACGCCAGGGGTTCCATCGCCACTGCAAACAGCAGAGGGGATAGAGGGCACCCCTGCCATGTGCCTCTAGTTAGATGGAATGGAGAGGATGTATATCCATTGATTGACATCCGAGCGCTCGGATTTTGATAGAGCCGGGAGACTAGATTAATAAACCCATCTCCTACCCCAAATGCTTTCATTGCCCCCCATAAAAACTTCCATTCCACAGAATCAAACGCTTTATGCGCATCAAAAGAGGCTATCACTGCATCCAATTTCTTCTGCTCTATACACTGAATATCTGTGAAGACCCTACGCAGGTTGATCATGGTGGACTTGCCCGCCATAAAGCCCGTCTGATCAGGATGGATAATCTGGCTGATCACCCGGCTCAGTCTGTTCGCAAGGATCTTCGCATGTATTTTAACCCCTTCATGACAGAGCCAGTTTGTGCCTTCATGACAGAGCCCTTTTTTTCAAATCTGACATGTCTCACTTAAGTGGGGATAACTTTTTTTTGCTTTTACTTATCCCAGTGATTTTGAGATTGTTTTCTCGTGACACATTGTACTTCAAGTTAGTGGTAAATTTTCGTCGATACAGTCTGTGTTTTTTTGTGAAAAATACCAAAATATCGTGAAAAAATGGAAAATTTAGCAATTTGCAAAATGTTAAATTTTCTGCTTGTGAGACAAATAATCATACCACTCAAAATAGTTAATAACTAACATAGACCATATGTCTACTTTATGTTTCCATCATTATTTCAACTTCCTTTTAATTTTTTTGGACACTAGGAGGCTTACAATATGAATAGCAAATTCTCAAATTTTCATGAAAATTTCAAACACTGATTTTTTTAGGGACCAGTTCAGTTCTGATGTGACTTTGAGGGACTTGTATGTGAGACACCCCCATAAATGATGCCATTTCAAAAACTGCACCCCTCACAGTATTCAAAACAGCATTTTGGAAGTTTGTTAACCCTTTAGGTGTTTCACAGGAATTAAAACAAAGTGTAGGTGAAATTTCAAAATTTCTTTTTTTTTGCAGAGTTTCAATTTTAATACATTTTTCTAACGAATACAGTAGACTTTACTAGAGAAATGTGACTAAAAATTGATTCCCCCAATTCTTTTGTTTTCAAAAATATCCTATATGTGGCCCTAGTGTGCACGTTGACCAAACCACAGGCTTCATAATAGAAGGAGCACCTACTTGATTTTGGAGCCTCCTTTTTATGAGATTTTTTTTTAGGCACCATGTAGGTTTCTAGGCACCATAAGTGCTAAAAGTTAGGAACCTCCCCCACAAGTCACCCCATTTTGCAATCTACACCCCTCAGGGAATTCATCTAGGGGTATAGTGTACATTTCAAACCCCCAGGGGTTTCACCAATTTTGGTACAACTGGGATGTGAAAATGGAAAATTACATTTTTTTACACAAACATGCAGTTCTGGCTCAAAATTTTTCATTTTCACAAGGAATGAAGGAGACAAAGCACCCCAAAATCTGTGCCCCAATTTCTCCCGAGTACGGCAATGCCTCACATGTGACCAAAAAATACCAGTTGGGTGCATGGCAGGACTTAGAAGGGAAGGAGTGATTTTTGGATTTTGCAGCAAAGATTTTGGTGGAATGAATGGTGGGTGCTATGTTGCATTAGCAAGACTCCCAAAGCACCAATACAGTGGAACCCCCCCACAAGTCACCCCATTTTGCAAAGTACACCCCTCAGGGAATTCATCTAGGGGTATAGTGTACATTTCAAACCCCCAGGGGTTTCACCAATTTTGGTACAACTGGGATGTGAAAATGGAAAATTACATTTTTTTACACAAACATGCAGTTCTGGCTCAAAATTTTTCATTTTCACAAGGAATGAAGGAGACAAAGCACCCCAAAATCTGTGCCCCAATTTCTCCCGAGTACGGCAATGCCTCACATGTGACCAAAAAATACCAGTTGGGTGCATGGCAGGACTCAGAAGGGAAGGAGTGATTTTTGGATTTTGCAGCAAAGATTTTGGTGGAATGAATGGTGGGTGCTATGTTGCATTAGCAAGACTCCCAAAGCATTAATACAGTGGAACCCCCCCACAAGTCACCCCATTTTGCAAAGTACACCCCTCAGGGAATTCATCTAGGGGTATAGTGTACATTTCAAACCCCCAGGGGTTTCACCAATTTTGGTACAACTGGGATGTGAAAATGGAAAATTACATTTTTTTACACAAACATGCAGTTCTGGCTCAAAATTTTTCATTTTCACAAGGAATGAAGGAGACAAAGCACCCCAAAATCTGTGCCCCAATTTCTCCCGAGTACGGCAATGCCTTACATGTGACCAAAAAATACCAGTTGGGTGCATGGCAGGACTTAGAAGGGAAGGAGTGATTTTTGGATTTTGCAGCAAAGATTTTGGTGGAATGAATGGTGGGTGCTATGTTGCATTAGCAAGACTCCCAAAGCACCAATACAGTGGAACCCCCCCACAAGTCACCCCATTTTGCAAAGTACACCCCTCAGGGAATTCATCTAGGGGTATAGTGTACATTTCAAACCCCCAGGGGTTTCACCAATTTTGGTACAACTGGGATGTGAAAATGGAAAATTACATTTTTTTACACAAACATGCAGTTCTGGCTCAAAATTTTTCATTTTCACAAGGAATGAAGGAGACAAAGCACCCCAAAATCTGTGCCCCAATTTCTCCCGAGTACGGCAATGCCTCACATGTGACCAAAAAATACCAGTTGGGTGCATGGCAGGACTCAGAAGGGAAGGAGTGATTTTTGGATTTTGCAGCAAAGATTTTGGTGGAATGAATGGTGGGTGCTATGTTGCATTAGCAAGACTCCCAAAGCATTAATACAGTGGAACCCCCCCACAAGTCACCCCATTTTGCAAAGTACACCCCTCAGGGAATTCATCTAGGGGTATAGTGTACATTTCAAACCCCCAGGGGTTTCACCAATTTTGGTACAACTGGGATGTGAAAATGGAAAATTACATTTTTTTACACAAACATGCAGTTCTGGCTCAAAATTTTTCATTTTCACAAGGAATGAAGGAGACAAAGCACCCCAAAATCTGTGCCCCAATTTCTCCCGAGTACGGCAATGCCTCACATGTGACCAAAAAATACCAGTTGGGTGCATGGCAGGACTTAGAAGGGAAGGAGTGATTTTTGGATTTTGCAGCAAAGATTTTGGTGGAATGAATGGTGGGTGCTATGTTGCATTAGCAAGACTCCCAAAGCACCAATACAGTGGAACCCCCCCACAAGTCACCCCATTTTGCAAAGTACACCCCTCAGGGAATTCATCTAGGGGTATAGTGTACATTTCAAACCCCCAGGGGTTTCACCAATTTTGGTACAACTGGGATGTGAAAATGGAAAATTACATTTTTTTACACAAACATGCAGTTCTGGCTCAAAATTTTTCATTTTCACAAGGAATGAAGGAGACAAAGCACCCCAAAATCTGTGCCCCAATTTCTCCCGAGTACGGCAATGCCTCACATGTGACCAAAAAATACCAGTTGGGTGCATGGCAGGACTCAGAAGGGAAGGAGTGATTTTTGGATTTTGCAGCAAAGATTTTGGTGGAATGAATGGTGGGTGCTATGTTGCATTAGCAAGACTCCCAAAGCACCAATACAGTGGAACCCCCCCCACAAGTCACCCCATTTTGCAAAGTACACCCCTCAGGGAATTCATCTAGGGGTATAGTGTACATTTCAAACCCCCAGGGGTTTCACCAATTTTGGTACAACTGGGATGTGAAAATGGAAAATTACATTTTTTTACACAAACATGCAGTTCTGGCTCAAAATTTTTCATTTTCACAAGGAATGAAGGAGACAAAGCACCCCAAAATCTGTGCCCCAATTTCTCCCGAGTACGGCAATGCCTCACATGTGACCAAAAAATACCAGTTGGGTGCATGGCAGGACTCAGAAGGGAAGGAGTGATTTTTGGATTTTGCAGCACAGATTTTGGTGGAATGAATGGTGGGTGCTATGTTGCATTACCAATACAGTGGAACCCCCCCACAAGTGACCCCATTTTGCAAACTACACCCCTCAGGGAATTCATCTAGGGGTATAGTGTACATTTCAAACCCCCAGGGGTTTCATCAATTTTGGTACAACTGGGCAGTGAAAATGAAAAAAATACATTTTTTTACACAAAAATGTACTTCTGGCTCAAAATTTTTCATTTTCACAAGGAATGAAGGAGACAAAGCACCCCAAAATCTGTGCCCCAATTTCTCCCGAGTACGGCAATGCCTCACGTGTGACCAAAAAATACCAGTTGGGTGCATGGCAGGACTCAGAAGGGAAGGAGTGATTTTTGGATTTTGCAGCACAGATTTTGGTGGAATGAATGGTGGGTGCTATGTTGCATTACCAATACAGTGGAACCCCCCCACAAGTGACCCCATTTTGCAAACTACACCCCTCAGGGAATTCATCTAGGGGTATAGTGTACATTTCAATCCCCCAGGGGTTTCATCAATTTTGGTACAACTGGGCAGTGAAAATGAAAAAAATACATTTTTTTACACAAAAATGTACTTCTGGCTCAAAATTTTTCATTTTCACAAGGAATGAAGGAGACAAAGCACCCCAAAATCTGTGCCCCCATTTCTCCAGAGTACGGCAATGCCTCACATGTGACCAAAAAATACCAGTTGGGTGCATGGCAGGACTCAGAAGGGAAGGAGTGATTTTTGGATTTTGCAGCACAGATTTTGGTGGAATGAATGGTGGGTGCTATGTTGCATTACCAATACAGTGGAACCCCCCCACAAGTGACCCCATTTTGCAAACTACACCCCTCAGGGAATTCATCTAGGGGTATAGTGTACATTTCAAACCCCCAGGGGTTTCATCAATTTTGGTACAACTGGGCAGTGAAAATGAAAAAAATACATTTTTTTACACAAAAATGTACTTCTGGCTCAAAATTTTTCATTTTCACAAGGAATGAAGGAGACAAAGCACCCCAAAATCTGTGCCCCCATTTCTCCAGAGTACGGCAATGCCTCACATGTGACCAAAAAATACCAGTTGGGTGCATGGCAGGACTCAGAAGGGAAGGAGTGATTTTTGGTTTTTGCAGCTCAGATTCTGGTGGAATGAATGGTGGGTGCTATGTGGCATTAGCAAGACCCCCGAAGCACGGTGAAATGATGAACCTAATAATCCATAGATGTGTGGTATATTTTGAAACACTCCTTTATACATAGGCCGGGTTTGTCGGGGCAAGTTTCACAGTGGAAAATAGTTTCCTTTCTTATTCCCTTTTTATAGCAAACTTTGCACCTTTTTTGTGTCCTGCCCTTTCTTGCAGTGGAGGGGATTTCGTTGGGAAAATGCCCTGGTACAATACGGGGGCCAGTACTAGAAGTACTGGGGCCCTCTGCCTGCTGATTCCCAAATGTTAGGCTCTTTATGACTTCCTCTTGAAAGTGCATAAATGTCCCCCTCTGGCCGGTAGAACGGAATAGCACGTAAGCGTTATACAGTGCCATCTGGATGATATACACGGCCAGCTTCTTGTACCAGATATTTGTTTTCCGCAGGGCACTGTACGGCTTCAGTACCTGATCTGAAAGATCCACTCCACCCATGTACTTATTGTAATCTAGGATACAATTTGGTTTTGAGGTGTGGGTACTGGTACCTCGTACAGGGATGGAGGTGGTACTGTCTCCATGAATTGTTGTCAGTATAAGGACATCCCTCTTGTCCTTATATTTGACCAACAACATATTTTCGGTGCATATTCCCCTGCTTTCACCCCTTCTCATTACTTGGGCAATGTGCGTTTTGGGGAGGCCTCTTTGGTTCTTGCGCACAGTACCGCAAGCTGCTGTACCTCTTGAACCAAGGGCCTTAAACAGGGGGATGCTGGTGTAAAAGTTATCCACATAGAGGTGATAACCCTTATCCAGGAAGGGGTGCATTAAATCCCAGACAATTTTTCCACTAACACCTACGAGGGAGGGGGGGCATTCTGGTGGTTCAATTCTTGAATCCTTCCCTTCATATACCCTAAACTTGTGGGTGTACCCTGTGGTGCTTTCACACAGCTTATACATTTTTATCCCATACCTTGCCCTCTTACTGGGAAGGTACTGGCGGAATTTAACCCTTCCTTTAAAATGTATAAGGGACTCGTCGATACTAATACATTTATCAGGGATGTATAGCTCTGCAAATTTGGCACTGAAATGATCAATGACCGGCCTGACTTTGAATAGCCTGTCAAAGGTGGGATCATCTCTGGGTGGGCACTGTGCATTATCGGTGTAATGTATAAATTTATGGATTGCCTCAAAACGAGCCCGGGGCATGGCCATACGGTGAAATGGGGTGCTGTACAGAACATCTGTACTCCAATATTGCCTAATTTGTGGCTTTTTTACTATGCCCATATGTAACACCAGACCCCAAAACGTCATCATCTCTACTGCATCTACAGGGGTCCACCTAGCAAATGATGACGTGGGGTTTTGAGCAATAAACTGCTGGGCATATAAATTAGTTTGGTCCACCATTAAATTTATAAAATCATCAAAGAAAAATAATTTAAAAATGTCAATTTCTCTGAGACCTGTTGAATCAAATTGGATTCCTGGGATGGCCAAAAACTCAGGAACCTGGGGCTCAAAATTGTCTGGTGGTGGGGTCCATACGAGATCAATTATTGGGGGGGGGGGTCTCAGCTGCTCTACGGGGGCGTCTTTGAGGGGGTCCCTCATCATCAGAGGAGGAAGAGGAGCTTAAGACAAATCCTTCAAATTCCCCGCTTGCCTCACTGGCTGTGTCAGAGTCAGAGGCAAGCATGGCATATGCCTCCTCCACCGAATACATTCTCCTGGATGACTGGGACGACATTTGGGATGACATTTGGGATGCCATTTATATTTTTGTGTTACTGGTAGTGAAATGTTTCAACACGTGTATAGTGTAGGGGGGGGTACAAACTTTATTTCAACCCGGGGGGTATGTAGTGTGTATGTATGTAGTGCAGAAAAAAAAAAATACAAAAATAAAAAAATTGAAGGGTTCAAAAAAAAAAAAATGGAAGGGGTTCAAAAAAAAATGGAAGGGGTTAAAAAAAAAAATGGAAGGGGTTAAAAAAAAAAAAAAAATGGAAGGGGTTAAAAAAAAAAAAGGTCCTGCGCCAAAAATTGAGCACAGATGTTGGTCAGTAACGTCCGTCACTGAACAGCGCTCAAAGGCAACAGGAATTTGATCAAAAAAAAAATAAAATAGATCAACCCTGTGCCGAAAAAGCTGATCAGTGATGTACGTCACTGATCAGCGCACAGTGGCCACAGGACACACACAAAATCACAGTGTGTGTAAAAAAAAAATGTAAAAAAGACCCCACAGCACTCACAAAAAATAAAAAAAGGTGATCAGTGATGCGACACTGATTACCAGTGAGGGGCAGCAGGTGCACAACCTTTGGTGGTACTGACAGGTATATATATAAAAAAAAAAACCTCTGCACCCCTAAAAAGTTGCTGATCACCTCAGATATAGTGATCAGCACAAAAGGCGGGGGCAGCAGACACAAAATTTAGCACTCTCTATCACTCTCTGTCACTATCTCTCTCTATCTCTCTATCTCTCACTATCTATCACTCTATGACACTGCAGCAGCAGCACTGACAGGTATATCTATATATAAAAAAAAACCTGCGCCCCCAAAAAGTTGCTGATCAGTTAATTTATACTGATCAGCACAAAAGGGGGGGCAGCAATCAGTTATAAAAAAAATATATAGCACAATCTGTCACTATCTCTCTATCTCTCTCTCTCTATCTCTCTCTATCTCTCTCTATCTATCTATAGCTCTATCACACTGCAGCAGCACAAAATATAGCACTAGGCCTCTCTATCTCTCTCTATCTCTCTCTATCTCTTTCAGTTATATAAAAAATATATAGCACAATCTGTCACTATCTCTCTCTCTATCTCTCTCTCTCTATCTCTCTCTATCTCTCTCTATCTCTCTATCTATAGCTCTATCACACTGCAGCAGCACAAAATATAGCACTAGGCCTCTCTATCTCTCTCTATCTCTCTCTATCTCTCTCTCTCTAACTCTCTCTCTATCTAATAAATCGCAGCAGCACAAGATGTCACAGGATGTCACAAGATGTCACAAGCATAAGCAATATCAATGATCAGGTAAGTATTTTGGATGGGTTCTGGTCAGTATAGGCGGCAGCTGGGCACGGTGACCGCACTGCACGCTATTCCAGACCGGAATGGCGTCTGCAGTGCAGTCACCGTTAGTTTAAACCCCCCTCCATGGCTGTGATTGGTCCGTCGGTCCGACGAACCAATCACGGCCTTTGGGGGCGGGAGGGGTGAGGTGGGGTGACACCAGTGTCACCCTTACACCCCGCGGTGATTGGTGCTGTACTTTACAGCACCAATCACCTCCGATCCCGTGTCACCGGCGAACGTTATTCGCCGGTGACACAGAAAACGCTGTGAATGGCTGTTCACAATGAACAGCCAATCACAGCGATCGCCGACGGGGGGGCCATGGAGTACTTCCCGGCCATGACGTATATATACGTCAAATGTCGTGAAGGGGTTAACATCTGTTGTTATGAGGGAGATTGGTCTAAATGAATCAACCCGGGTTAGATCTTTACCACATTTTGGGATCATGATTATTGTGGCTTCTGTCATTGAGGGGGGGATTGATCCCGCTGCTAACATGTCCTGAAAAACCTCCAGCAATTGGGGTCCTAATGTTTTTATATATTTCTGATACACTTCTCCAGGGATCCCATCCAGCCCAGGCGCTTTACTACCCTTAAGTGTCTTTATAGCTGAATCCACTTCCTCCTGGACTATTGGTGAGTCCAAGTACTCCCTTGCTTCTGGGGACAACCGTGGCATGTCAATTTTACCCAGGTACTCCTCTATTTCCTCGTCACTACAGCTTAACTTAGATTGATAAATTTCCTTGAAATATGACACGAATTCTGCTACTATTTTAGGGGTTTCTGTCAATGTTTCACCGGATTCAAGCCTGATTATGGGGATAATATTAGAGGGCTTATCCTGCTTAATTAGATAGGACATAAATTTCCCCGGCCTCTGAGTACCATTTATGAGCCCCAATTGTCATCTTGCGGCAGGCTATTTCTTGCAGATACTCCACCCATTCACTCTGTGCCCTTAACCAATCAGACCTGGCCTCGTCAGATTTGCTTACAAGAAAAACGTTTTCTAGTGCTGTCATCCTTCCCTCAAGTTCTGATGCCCTAGCTCTATGTGTTTTTTTCAAAAAGGCGATTTTTTTTATAAAGACCCCTCGTATGAAAGCTTTACAGGCATCCCAAACATACCCTGTTTGTGTTGAGCCCTTGTTATCCATCATAAACCCTTCTATCATTCTTTCCAGCTCTTCCTGTTCTCCCATCTGAGCCAGCCAGAAGGGCTGAAGTTTCCAATACCGAAAACCTACAGGGGCTACCAGGTCTAGTTGGATAACAAGGGGGGAATGATCTGAAATCCCACGGGGTTTATATTCAACATGGGTAATTTTATTGAGAAGTTCGTCAGAGACCATAACCATGTCTATTCTAGAGAATGCTTTATGTGCAGAAGAATAGCACGAGAATTGTTGAAGCTCTGGGTTTCTAAGCCGCCAAGGATCCTTCCATCCCACCTCCCTCATAAATTCTGCAAATCTATTTCCCTTCATGGAGATATCCTCCTCCGATCTATTCCACCTGTCTAATCTGGGTGCCAGCACTTTATTGAAATCTCCTAAACATATTACCATATTATCAGGATACTGCGCCGCGAACTCTACGGCCGCTTTTATCACATCATAGGAGAAAGGGGGGGGGGGATATACACAACCAGTAGACATATACAAGTTTGTTCTATACTACATTCCAAAAATATATATCTACCCCCTGCGTCAATCTTCACCCTTCCGCAATCAAATACCAGAGCTCTTTTCACCATAATTGTTACCCCTCTCGAACTTGAGGAGAAGGGAGCATGATATGAAGGACCAATCCATGGCCGTTTTAAGGAGATCGACCTTTCCTTACTTAAGTGAGTTTCTTGCAGGCAGATAATGTCTGCCTCCATTGTTTTACACTGTCATTACACCAGTTTATTATCCTAACCATAATAATCTATTACTATATATACCAAGATGTTTTTATTCATATACATTTTAAACTTGTAGGGGACTGTAGGGTACTTTTTAAACCTGTAGGGGATCGTATGTTTTTCCTTTTTCAGACATAAATACTTCAGGGACATATGTATATTATTTTTAAACCTGTAGGGGATCATAGGGTATTTTTTTTAACCTGTAGGGGATCACATGTTATTTCTTTTCCCGGCGTAGATACTTCAGGAACCTATGTACATTATTTTTAAACCTGTAGGGGATCATAGGGTACTTTCTAGACATGTAGGGGATCATAGGGCCCTTTAAGGGCCTTGGACCGGGCATGGATACTTCAGGAACATACACAAAATTACACATACACATACACTTACCCCCCCCCCTCCCCCACCCTGTATAACCTATCCCCCTAGGCATACCTATCCCCCACCCCACACCTTATACCGTTATTGTAAAACCCAAGGCAATAAACTAATGGCCACCACCGGGGCCCGCTCTTGCCCCCCCATGCCTGTTTTCGTTTGGAGTCTATATATATATATATATATATATATATATATATATATATATATATATATATAGACTCCAAACGAAAAGAGCACTCAGGAGACTTGACATCAATTCAACATCACTGTATTAACGGTATGAACAGCCGTTTTCGGGACCGCAGCCCCTTCGTCAGATACCTACAGCAGTTTTACACATACACACACCCCCTACAAATACCCCATTACACACTATGTCCATGCGTCTCTGCACGTTGTTTGCGTCGCGCCGGAAGCCGTCAGATGCCGCCTTCCGTTCACGAACATCGTGAAAACCATGGTAACCGCATAGCTTGCGTCTCACCTGGTTCACTCTGCGTTCCACAGACTGCCTCATCCGTTCAGCTCCAGCAGCGTCACTCTCACAGCGGTGCAGCACAAGACCCATCGGCAATCTATTACAAAAAACAAAAAAATTAAGTACAATACATAAACACAAAAACAACATATATACAGGCACAAACAGAATAATGCCGGGTACAACCTAAAAAAAAAAACATTTTAACTAAGAGAGTTCCAGTTTATCTTATCATTCAGGCCACCTGGTCTGGTGGTACCAAAACGCAAAATCCACTGGGACTCCCGTATAAGTAATGATTTGACCCGATCCCCCCTCTGATAGGTGGACGTGGTCAATCATGAAAATATTTTAAATCCTCAAGTATATATATATGGAGAGGATCCAGCACTCTATGCACGTAATGCTGGTTAGTAGGTTACCATAAAAAGATAAATGCTGCGGTGCCCTCAATTGTAAGTCCAAATCTAAGGAGAAGGGCAAACAGATACAGAGAAGGATGGAGGCGGCACTCAGCAGACTGCAATTAAAATGTCCTTTATTCCAACGGTTTCGGGGTTACCCCCCGTAGTCAGGGATGGACACAGCACACGTCCCTGACGACGGGGGGTAACCCCGAAACCGTTGGAATAAAGGACATTTTAATTGCAGTCTGCTGAGTGCCGCCTCCATCCTTCTATATATATATATATATATATATATATATATATATATATATATATATATATATATACATATACTTCCAGACGGCGGCACTCACCCAAATAAACCATATTTATACATACCCAAGTGAAGACTGCACCAATCGTGTCAGGTCTGATTTCGCGCCATTACGCCTGCCGCCACGCCTCCATGCGACGCGCTAGAAAAGCGCGTCACCACTTCAGCCGTGGCACTGCGTCACAGCGTCCAATCATCCTCCGTTGCCATGGTACCGCCATAGCACGCTGCCAGTTACCTAAGAAACGCAGCCCTGGTCACACGCGGCTTACACAAACAGCGTCCTGAGCGTCAAGAGACGCGTCATCACGCTGAGTCAGGTTACCGCCTGCAACTAACAGGAGCTACCTTCGGTTACCACGGCAATAGTGCAAACATAAACAAAATCAGAGCGCAATCAGCCATTAGCCCACCGCGTCCAACACAACAATAAATACAGATACAGAATAAAAAGGTGCTACACAATACAGTTACAGAATGAATAATATAGAAACAATTACATGTGAAAAAATATGTGCATTACACAGATAATGTAGGCATAGCATTGGCTAAACATAAGATGAAGTTAGCTTTTATGTCTTTCATACCGCCAAATGCATAAAGAAGTGTACCATAGATCAGCACTGCAATATACAGATGGATCACTTTACAAAGAATAGGAAGATCAAGAACTATACCACAGTAATAAACCTAAAGAAAACAGTGCAGGCCTCTGAACTCATTAAGTCCCCTGGGGGCTAATGTACCCAGGCGTTGTATCCACTGGGCCTCGCACTGCAACAGTGATCTGTTACCTCTACGAATAGATTCAGGAATATGGTCTATGACCATGTATCTAAGCATGGGGATGGTATGATGGGCTTCATAAAAATGACGAGCTACTGGCTGGTCACTGACACCCTTCTCCAACGCAACCTTGATCGAGTGTCTGTGCCCAGCCATACGCTCTCGGAGTGTACGTTCAGTTTTCCCTATATAACTAAGGGAGCACGGACAAGTTATCATATATACTATAAATTTGGTGGTACAAGTGACCCTGTGTCTGATGGAATAACGTTTGCCGCTGGACGGGTGGCAGAATGTTTCACCCCTGACCAGAGACCTGCAAGTGATACAGTTGAGGCATTTGAAACAACCAGGTCTAGCCCTCAAAAAGGATTCACTACCCTGTTGTTGCAATCTGCCAACATCAGTCTTCATGACTATGTCCCTCACTCTCCTGCCACGAGTGTAAGCAGGCATAATCATGGTTTCAGACAAATTAAGGGTCTGGTCCATTTGTACCAAGGGCCATAGTTTTTTTACAGTCTTATTAATACCTGTACTGCTAGTACAAAAATGATTAACCCATGGTAAACGGTTACCAACCTCTTTCTTGTCACGGTACACCAGTAGAGAAGCTCTAGTCTGTGACATGGCTCGAGTCTTAGCATCATGCAACAGAGAGGCATCATATCCCCTTTCACTAAATTTAGTAAACATACGGTCAATAGCTTCTTCTGCCAGCACATCAGTGCTACAAATGCGCCTTGCGCGTAAAAATTGTGAATAAGGCAGACTATATTTGATGGACCTCGGGTGACAACTGGTGGCATGCAATAACGTGTTACGGTCAGTGGGCTTCGTGAAGAGGGATGTCTCTACCATGCCATCATGAAATTTTAGTGTAACATCAAGAAAGTTGACACATTCGGTGTCAACAGAGTATGTCAACTTAACCGGACTAGATGATCTATTATTAGCCTCAATGATAGCAACAAACTCCTCACGAGGTCCTGACCATATCATGAACAGGTCGTCGATGTATCGCATATAGTAAAAAACATTACGCAATACATCGGATTTAGAAAAAAATAACTCCTGTTCAACTACCATCATAAATGCGTTAGCGTACGATGGGGCAAAATTACTTCCCATCGCACAGCCAACGCACTGCAGGTAAAAGGTTTTGTAATAGAGGAAGTAATTATGGGTAAGAACCATCTCTAAAAGTGACATCTGCGTACAGCCTCCAATCCAGCCTGATTGGGAATGATGGTATATAGGCTGGTCACATCAATACTACACAATAAACTGCCAGATGGAATAGGGCCCAACCTGTCAATACCATTAAAAAAAGCAGTGGTGTCCAATAGGTGTCCTTCTGACGCCCTGATGCAGGGCTGCAGAAGAGCATCTATGTAAGTAGAGATGTTCTGAAAAAGAGATCCGCGTGCCGCTATTATAGGCCTGCCTGGTGGGTCCCGTAGGCCCTTATGTATTTTTGGCAAGGTATACAATAGCGGCACCACAGGATCGGGTACCTTTAATGCCAGAGCCAGTTCATTAGAGATGGTCCCGTTAGTCACAGCACCGTCAAGCATAGTACTCAGGATTTTTGAAAATTCAATAGTGGGATCCTTCTTAAGTGGCTTATAGACCCCGATATCAGCCAATTGGCGTGAGATCTCGAGCTTATAATCCACTAAGTCTTGGATCACTACGGCACCGCCTTTGTCGGCGGGCCGTATGATCACATCCGTGTAGGTACCTAAATCATGCAATGCAGTAAATTCTTCACGAGACAAATTAGATCTAGAAGCTGTCTGAGCAGTTTTAGGCAATACTTCACGGGATACATTGTACTCAAGTGCCTGCATAAACGTTTTAATGTTAGTATTGTTAGATAGTGGTTCAAATACAGAACGTGGTTGTAATTTAACCAATTGTTTAGGGATCTCAGGAGGCAACATATCAACTGTATTAGACATAGCATTAGAAGTAGCATTATTATCACTTTTACTAAAATATTCTATACAGTAAGCTTTAAAGAGCGATTCAGTTTGTATTTCTCTATCTCCCATTGCATCGCATCAAAGCGAGCTGTGGGGACGAATGAAAGGCCCTTACTCAATACGCTATGCTCAGCGTCAGTCAATATGTGCGAGGATAAATTGAAGACTAGGCTCTCAGGGGTGGCCTGCCCCGTCTTCCTTGTCCTCTTGCACTGGCCACCTCTCCTCGTCCTGTACCTCCTGCGCATTGTGTCAACTGCCGTGTGCGTACCCCTAAAGGGGGAATAGGTTGTTTACCTCTGCGTCGTGGTTTAACGGCCCCTTCTGAGTCACTGGTTGTTTGTGCCTCAAAGGATGATTCAGAAGCATCATTGTTGTAGGGGTGTCTCTGTTTGTTGGAGAACCGGCCACGATATCGGGGGCCTGGTTGATTACCTCCACCTTGAATCCAGGCTATGCCTACATTATCTCTGTAATGCACATCTTTTTTCACATGTAATTGTTTCTATATTATTCATTCTGTAACTGTATTGTGTAGCACCTTTTTATTCTGTATCTGTATTTATTGTTGTGTTGGACGCGGTGGGCTAATGGCTGACTGCGCTCTGATTTTGTTTATGTTTGCACTATTGCCGTGGTAACCGAAGGTAGCTCCTGTTAGTTGCAGGCGGTAACCTGACTCAGCGTGATGACGCGTCTCTTGACGCTCAGGACGCTGTTTGTGTAAGCCGCGTGTGACCAGGGCTGCGTTTCTTAGGTAACCGGCAGCGTGCTATGGCGGTACCATGGCAACGGAGGATGATTGGACGCTGTGACGCAGTGCCACGGCTGAAGTGGTGACGCGCTTTTCTAGCGCGTTGCATGGAGGCGTGGCGGCAGGCGTAATGGCGCGAAATCAGACCTGACACGATTGGTGCAGTCTTCACTTGGGTATGTATAAATATGGTTTATTGTACACTGTTTGTTATACATCCTGATGAAGAACCAGAAATAAAGGTTCGAAACGTTGATTGATTACTACGTCTGCTCTGAGAATTATTTTGGGTGAGTGCCGCCGTCTGGAAGTATTGATTAAGCCCTGGAGGGCTTGGATGGCACCCCGCTGATTGCATCCTGTTGAGGAAGTGCTGCTCTATACTGGACTTTGTTATACCCCGGTCAGTAAGCAGGCTGCCGTGGGATTGGAGCAATAGCACCCCGCTTTTCTGAAAAATTTATCCATACACAGGATTTCTGCATTTGTGTCATTGTTGGTGTTTTCACTATGGCTGAGGGTGGTGATGTGAACACCCAGATAATGGACAGCATCAACCTGGCATTGGTAACACAGGGAAATATCCTGTCATTCTCTGAATCTGAGGCAGACGTGATCTTGTCTAAGCAGCTACACGATGATGATGTCGATGTGAGCAAGCCTTTGGATGCCCTGTACAGGGATTGGCTTAAAATGAAACAGAAAGAAATAGATTACTTGTATCACGGCATTACACTCAGTGACTATTTCAAAAGTAAGCGTATCCCAAGGGGTTTCCAGGTGCGGAATGCCCCCACTATTGGACGTTTTAATGTTGCCTTTTGTAAAAGGTGGATCGCGGTGCTGAACAAGTGTAGCCTCGATTTAATCTTACTCGTTATTGAGGAGTCTGGTCGTGAGCTCGAGGTGATTAAAGAACGCATTAAAGTTTTCGAGGACTCTTATAAAGCTGACTTTGTGGCCGATAGCTCCACTGACTGGTTGGATAAATTATCTAAACAGGTGGTGGGTTACAAACGTGACTTGATCCAATTCAAGAAGCATAAATTGGACAAAGTTAATGCTGACTACGAGCAAAATCGTGTTTATGCCTGGATTCAAGGTGGAGGTAATCAACCAGGCCCCCGATATCGTGGCCGGTTCTCCAACAAACAGAGACACCCCTACAACAATGATGCTTCTGAATCATCCTTTGAGGCACAAACAACCAGTGACTCAGACGGGGCCGTTAAACCACGACGCAGAGGTAAACAACCTATTCCCCCTTTAGGGGTACGCACACGGCAGTTGACACAACGCGCAGGAGGTACAGGACGAGGAGAGGTGGCCAGTGCAAGAGGACAAGGAAGACGGGGCAGGCCACCCCTGAGAGCCTAGTCTTCAATTTATCCTCGCACATATTGACTGATGCTGAGCATAGCGTATTGAGTAAGGGCCTTTCATTCGTCCCCACAGCTCGCTTTGATGCGATGCAATGGGAGATAGAGAAATACAAACTGAATCGCTCTTTAAAGCTTAAAGAATATTTTAGTAAAAGTGATAATAATGCTACTTCTAATGCTATGTCTAATACAGTTGATATGTTGCCTCCTGAGATCCCTAAACAATTGGTTAAATTACAACCATGTTCTGTATTTGAACCACTATCTAACAATACTAACATTAAAACGTTTATGCAGGCACTTGAGTACAATGTATCCCGTGAAGTATTGCCTAAAACTGCTCAGACAGCTTCTAGATCTAATTTGTCTCGTGAAGAATTTACTGCATTGCATGATTTAGGTACCTACACGGATGTGATCATACGGCCCGCCGACAAAGGCGGTGCCGTAGTGATCCAAGACTTAGTGGATTATAAGCTCGAGATCTCACGCCAATTGGCTGATATCGGGGTCTATAAGCCACTTAAGAAGGATCCCACTATTGAATTTTCTAAAATCCTGAGTACTATGCTTGACGGCGCTGTGACTAACGGGACCATCTCTAATGAACTGGCTCTGGCATTAAAGGTACCCGATCCTGTGGTGCCGCTATTGTATACCTTGCCAAAAATACATAAGGGCCTACGGGCCCCACCAGGCAGGCCTATAATAGCGGCACGCGGATCTCTTTTTCAGAACATCTCTACTTACATAGATGCTCTTCTGCAGCCCTGCATCAGGGCGTCAGAAGGACACCTATTGGACACCACTGCTTTTTTAAATGGTATTGACAGGTTGGGCCCTATTCCATCTGGCAGTTTATTGTGTAGTATTGATGTGACCAGCCCTATATACCATCATTCCCAATCAGGCTGGATTGGAGGCTGTACGCAGATTACTTACTGACAATGTTCATTATCAGGGACCCGATGCTGATTTTGTGTTGTCACTTTTAGAGATGGTTCTTACCCATAATTACTTCCTCTATGACAAAACCTTTTACCTGCAGTGCGTTGGCTGTGCGATGGGGAGTAATTTTGCCCCATCGTACGCTAACGCATTTATGATGGTAGTTGAACAGGAGTTATTTTTTTCTAAATCCGATGTATCGCGTAATGTTTTTTACTATACGCGATACATCGACGACCTGTTCATGATATGGTCAGGACCTCGTGAGGAGTTTGTTGCTATCATTGAGGCTAATAATAGATCATCTAGTCCGGTTAAGTTGACATACTCTGTTGACACCGAATGTGTCAACTTTCTTGATGTTACACTAAAATTTCATGATGGCATGGTAGAGACATCCCTCTTCACGAAGCCCACTGACCGTAACACGTTATTGCATGCCACCAGTTGTCACCCGAGGTCCATCAAATATAGTCTGCCTTATTCACAATTTTTACGCGCAAGGCGCATTTGTAGCACTGATGTGCTGGCAGAAGAAGCTATTGACCGTATGTTTACTAAATTTAGTGAAAGGGGATATGATGCCTCTCTGTTGCATGATGCTAAGTCTCGAGCCATGTCACAGACTAGAGCTTCTCTACTGGTGTACCGTGACAAGAAAGAGGTTGGTAACCGTTTACCATGGGTTAATCATTTTTGTACTAGCAGTACAGGTATTAATAAGACTGTAAAAAAACTATGGCCCTTGGTACAAATGGACCAGACCCTTAATTTGTCTGAAACCATGATTATGCCTGCTTACACTCGTGGCAGGAGAGTGAGGGACATAGTCATGAAGACTGATGTTGGCAGATTGCAACAACAGGGTAGTGAATCCTTTTTGAGGGCTAGACCTGGTTGTTTCAAATGCCTCAACTGTATCACTTGCAGGTCTCTGGTCACGGGTGAAACATTCTGCCACCCGTCCAGCGGCAAACGTTATTCCATCAGACACAGGGTCACTTGTACCACCAAATTTATAGTATATATGATAACTTGTCCATGCTCCCTTAGTTATATAGGGAAAACTGAACGTACACTCCGAGAGCGTATGGCTGGGCACAGACACTCGATCAAGGTTGCGTTGGAGAAGGGTGTCAGTGACCAGCCAGTAGCTCGTCATTTTTATGAAGCCCATCATACCATCCCCATGCTTAGATACATGGTCATAGACCATATTCCTGAATCTATTCGTAGAGGTAACAGATCACAAAAACTGTTGCAGTGCGAGGCCCAGTGGATACAACGCCTGGGTACATTAGCCCCCAGGGGACTTAATGAGTTCAGAGGCCTGCACTGTTTTCTTTAGGTTTATTACTGTGGTATAGTTCTTGATCTTCCTATTCTTTGTAAAGTGGTCCATCTGTATATTGCAGTGCTGATCTAGTATCTGGTACACTTCTTTATGCATTTGGCAGTATGAAAGACATAAAAGCTAACTTCATCTTATGTTTAGCCAATGCTATGACTACATTATCTGTGTAATGCACATCTTTTTTCACATGTAATTGTTTCTATTTTATTCATTCTGTAACTGTATTGTGTAGCACCTTTTTATTCTGTATCTGTATTTATTGTTGTGTTGGACGCGGTGGGCTAATGGCTGACTGCGCTCTGATTTTGTTTATGTTTGCACTATTGCCGTGGTAACCGAAGGTAGCTCCTGTTAGTTGCAGGCGGTAACCTGACTCAGCGTGATGACGCGTCTCTTGACGCTCAGGACGCTGTTTGTGTAAGCCGCGTGTGACCAGGGCTGCGTTTCTTAGGTAACCGGCAGCGTGCTATGGCGGTACCATGGCAACGGAGGATGATTGGTCGCTGTGACGCAGTGCCACGGCTGAAGTGGTGACGCGCTTTTCTAGCGCGTCGCATGGAGGCGTGGCGGCAGGCGTAATGGCGCGAAATCAGACCTGACACGATTGGTGCAGTCTTCACTTGGGTATGTTTAAATATGGTTTATTGTACACTGTTTGTTATACATCCTGATGAAGAACCAGAAATAAAGGTTCGAAACGTTGATTGATTACTACGTCTGCTCTGAGAATTATTTTGGGTGAGTGCCGCCGTCTGGAAGTATTGATTAAGCCCTGGAGGGCTTGGATGGCACCCCGCTGATTGCATCCTGTTGAGGAAGTGCTGCTCTATACTGGACTTTTTTATATATATATATATATATATATAGATGAAGGAAGTATGAAGCGGCACTCCAGGTCTTAGTGAAATAAAGATGTCGCTTTATTTAGGTTACATTCTACGTTTCGGTCTGTTGCCAGACCGTCATCAGGAATGAATTAAAACAAGAATAGTACATACATTTATAGGAACATTCAAACAGTGAAAAAAAACGTGCAAACACCCGCCCCCAGTGCATCTGTGACGTCATCAGCGTTGGACCCGTCCATTACTGTGACCAAAATTAATACATGTGCAGAATGCTGAAAAAGATACAGTTTATAGGAGAGAACAACAAATAGAATGTTATAGGTCAACATGATAACTTTGTTTCAAATAAAAAAAGAAACATTTGTATTGCGCTCAGCGGTCCATCAGTAACCTTAGGGCGCTGTACTGTTTAGAGAACCCTCTCAATGAGGTAATTACAGCTCATTGTTTGACAGATAAGGGAAACAATCAATTAATAAAAACTGTTAAAGGAAAGGTATTCATTAAGTCCGTGCGGCTGCACGGTATTAAGCTGAGAGATCCACTTTGTTTCTAGCTGCAGGAGGGCTTTGTTTCTATCCCCACCTCTTGTGTTTGCTTTGACATGATCTATCATTTTATACCTTAATTGCGCCATGCTATGTTTGTGTGTTTTAAAATGTTTAGCTACCGGTTGGTCAATAGCTTTGCCATTGATAGCCCATATGATGGCACTGCGGTGTTGTGCCATTCTTTCTTTGAATGTGCAGGAGGTTTTACCGATGTAGTATTTATCACACGGACATCTGATATAATAAACTACAAATTGGCTATTACAACCAAGGACGTGTTTGATTTGAATCTTTTTACCAGTGTGAGGATGCATGAAGTGATCCCCCGTTTCCAGGTATGTGCAGGTAGTGCAACCTGTACACTTGTACACCCCTGGTTTTTTAGACAAAAAAATGTGTGTCCCTTGTTGGCGTTAATTTGGAAATGTCAGAATGGACTATCATGTCTTTTATGTTTCTGCCTCGTTTGTAGCAGGATAGTAGGCGCGTATTTTTTAAGGTGGATAGTGCAGGGTCGCTTTGAATTGATGGCCAATGATTCCTGGCTACTTTATTGATGACATTACTTGCTGTTGTATACGTGTTTACCCATACCATGGTTGGGTCCGCAATTGAGCTCTCTTTGGGGGGTGGTATCTTGGGTTGTGCTATTGCTCGCTTCATTGCTGAGTGAAGAGATTTGCTATGATATCCTCTTTGGAGGAATTTCAAGCGCATACGTTTTAATTGGATCACTTCATCTTGTGGGTCGCTGCAGATCCTGTGTACCCTCAGGAACTGCGAATACGGCAGACCTTTAATAAGGGCAGAGGGGTGAAAACTGGAGGCTGACAGGAGAGTATTACAATCTGTTGGTTTTGTAAATAGAGATGTTTGCAGCCTGGTTCCATTTTTGGAGACTGCTACATCTAAGAAGTGCAGGCTCTGCTCTTGAATGTCAAATGTGAATTTGATGTTTGCATCACCTCTATTAGCATCATGCATCATTTCTTGAAACTCCTCTTTTGTGCCTAGCCAAACAATGAACACATCATCGATGTACCTTGTATAAAAATGTATCAAATGCGCAAATTTGTGCTGAAAAACAATTTTTGCTCAACAATAAACATAAACGTATTAGCATAGGCAGGTGCGACACAACTGCCCATCGCACACCCAAGAGTTTGTTTATAATAGACATCATCAAATACAAAGTAATTCCTGTCTAAAGAAAATTTAAGCAAATCAAGGAAGAAAGGAATATATGGTCCAGAATAAAAGTCACTGTTGCTGAGTAAATGCTGGGTTGCTATGACACCACGGTCTAAGGGGATATTAGTATACAGACTAATAACATCAGCTGTACATAATAAACAGTCTGCAGGCAGCTCACCCAGATCTTGTAGTTTCAGGAGGAACGTGTTGGTGTCTTTGAGGTAAGTTGTCTCTTGTTGGACCACTGGCTGAAGGAAAAAGTCCAGGTACTTGGCTACCTTGTAGTACACAGAGTCTCTAGCCGAGACAATCGGCCGGCCTGGTGGGTTGGTGCGGTCCTTGTGCAATTTGGGTATTGTGTAGAATAGCAGTGTTTTTGGATTGTCCTGTTTTGAGGGCTTCTGCAGTTTTTTCGCTGATCCAGTGTTGCAATACCGCATTCTGTAGCACTTGTTCCAGTTCTGTGTTATATTCTTCAGTTGGGTCTTTGGGTAAAGTAATGTACACAGTTTCATCTTGTAGTTGCCTCATACATTCTCGCCTGTAATCAGTGAGATCTTGCACAACCAGTGCCCCGCCCTTATCTGCTGGACGAATCGTTATATCTGTATAACTTGACAGATTTTGTAGAGCTTTGTGTTCAGATTTGTTGAGATTATGCAAATGTGCACTGGAATCTTCTCGGTACGTTTTAATCTGGTTGGACATCACGTTGACAAAGCTTTTGATGGCATGGTTGTTAGATATAGGGTCGAATGTGCTTTTTTTCTTGATTGGACAAGTGTCCATCTCGGCTGTCAAGGGTATTCGCGAGGAGAAATATTCTTTAAGTCTTAGTTGCCTTCCAAACCTATTGGTATCAACCAAGGAGTCAAACGGGCGATGCTTGTTGGTGGGGACAAAGTTTAAACCTTTACTCAGCACCTTCTCCTCGTCTACAGAAAGTACTCGTGAGGACAGGTTGTAGATAGTTATTTCTTGATGTAGGCTCGCTTTGGCTTCTCTTTCACACTGTCCACCTCTTCTTGTTCTGGGTCTTTTGCAAGCTGCTTTCTGGTTCGTACCCCTAAAGGGGGGCGACCAGTGGAAGTGCTGGCGTTGTCCCGATTTTCTCCTTCGCTGTTAGAAGTAGTACCTTCACTTGAAGTGTTGGTGTCAAGTGGGTTCCAGTTTTTTCTCCTGAATTGCTGGGGCTTGCCTCTGCGAAACTGTGGTTTTGTGCTGTTAACCCAGGAGTACACACGATTGTCCTCGTAGTCTTTGGAGACTTTCTCGAATTTATCAGTTTTAAACTTGATAAGGTCACTCTTATATTTCTCAATTTGGGAAGTTAGCTTGGTTTCCCAGTCACAGGTGGTATCTGCTGCTAGTATTGGTTGGCTGGCTGAAATAAGGGCCGTTATTTTCTCCCTTATAGCAGAAAGTTCTTTGTTTGCCTCCTCGATCACGAGCAGAATGAGGTCAAACGATGCATTGTTAAGTACCGCAGCCCACCTTCTGCAGAAGTCTGGGCTATTCCTTCCAATGGTGGGGTTATTGTGTATCCGAAAGCCTCTTGGTATTTTTCTCTCCCTGTAGTAATCAGACAGGGATACCCCGTGCAGGAAGAAATCAGTCTCTTTCTTTTTCAATTTCAGTAATTTATGGTATTGTTGTTCGGCTGTACCTGTACCAGCGGTGCTGATCAGGTTTTCTTTGAAGATGATTCTTTCGGCGTCTCCCACAGTGAGGCTGAGAAGTTCTCCTCTAACCAGGGAGGTCTGTTGAAAGCCTGGTGTCGGTTCTGGATGTTGGCTCATTCTGTGCAGCTTCTTTGTGCATACGGTGTCGGTGAAAACCCGTGTTGATCCACTGATGTCGATAGTGGTAGCTGGTGCCTTGATTGGGGATGTTGCAGTCCCTCTAATTGGATATCCTTGTTTGTGGATCCGGCACTCCCGCCAATATTGGTAAAGTTGCCCGGTGCCCTCTGCTGCAAATTTGTAGATGAAGGAAGTATGAAGCGGCACTCCAGGTCTTAGTGAAATAAAGATGTTGCTTTATTTAGGTTACATTCTACGTTTTGGTCTGTTGCCAGACCGTCATCAGGAATGAATTAAAACAAGAACAGTACATACATTTATAGGAACATTAAAACAGTGAAAAAAAACGTGCAAACACCCGCCCCCAGTGCATCTGTGACGTCATAAGCGTTGGACCCGTCCATTACTGTGACCAAAATTAATACATGTGCAGAATGCTGAAAAAGATACAGTTTATAGGAGAGAACAACAAATAGAACGTTATAGGTCAACATGATAACTTTGTTTCAAATAAAAAAAGAAACATTTGTATTGCGCTCAGCGGTCCATCAGTAACCTTTGGGCGCTGTACTGTTTAGAGAACCCTCTCAATGAGGTAATTACAGCTCATTGTTTGACAGATAAAGGAAACAATCAATTAATAAAAACTGTTAAAGGAAAGGTATTCATTAAGTCCGTGCGGCTGCACAGTATTAAGCTGAGAGATCCACTTTGTTTCTAGCTGCAGGAGGGCTTTGTTTCTATCCCCACCTCTTGTGTTTGCTTTGACATGATCTATCATTTTATACCTTAATTGCGCCATGCTATGTTTGTGTGTTTTAAAATGTTTAGCTACCGGTTGGTCAATAGCTTTGCCATTGATAGCCCATTTGATGGCACTGCGGTGTTGTGCCATTCTTTCTTTGAATGTGCAGGAGGTTTTACCGATGTAGTATTTATCACACGGACATCTGATATAATAAACTACGAATTGGCTATTACAACCAAGGACGTGTTTGATTTGAATCTTTTTACCAGTGTGAGGATGCATGAAGTGATCCCCCGTTTCCAGGTATGTGCAGGTAGTGCAACCTGTACACTTGTACACCCCTGTTTTTTTAGACAAAAAATGTGTGTCCCTTGTTGGCGTTAATTTGGAAATGTCAGAATGGACTATCATGTCTTTTATGTTTCTGCCTCGTTTGTAGCAGGATAGTAGGCGCGTATTTTTTAAGGTGGATAGTGCAGGGTCGCTTTAAATTGATGGCCAATGATTCTTGGCAACCTTATTGATGGCATTACTTGCTGTTGTATACGTGTTTACCCATATCATGGTTGGGTCCGCAATTGAGCTCTCTTTGGGGGGTGGTATCTTGGGTTGTGCTATTGCTCGCTTCATTGCTGAGTGAAGAGATTTGCTATGATATCCTCTTTGGAGGAATTTCAAGCGCATACGTTTTAATTGGATCAGTTCATCTTGTGGGTCGCTGCAGATCCTGTGTACCCTCAGGAACTGCGAATACGGCAGTCCTTTTATAAGGGCAGAGGGGTGAACACTGGAGGCTGACAGGAGAGTATTACAATCTGTTGGTTTTGTAAATAGAGATGTTTGCAGCCTGGTTCCATTTTTGGAGACTGCTACATCTAAGAAGTGCAGGCTCTGCTCTTGAATGTCAAATGTGAATTTGATGTTTGCATCACCTCTATTAGCATCATGCATCATTTCTTGAAACTCCTCTTTTGTGCCTAGCACAAAAAAAGCACATTCGACCCTATATCTAACAACCATGCCATCAAAAGCTTTGTTAACGTGATGTCCGACCAGATTAAAACGTACCGAGAAGATTCCAGTGCACATTTGCATAATCTCAACAAATCTGAACACAAAGCTCTACAAAATCTGTCAAGTTATACAGATATAACGATTCGTCCAGCAGATAAGGGCGGGGCACTGGTTGTGCAAGATCTCACTGATTACAGGCGAGAATGTATGAGGCAACTACAAGATGAAACTGTGTACATTACTTTACCCAAAGACCCAACTGAAGAATATAACACAGAACTGGAACAAGTGCTACAGAATGCGGTATTGCAACACTGGATCAGCGAAAAAACTGCAGAAGCCCTCAAACAGGACAATACAAAAACACTGCTATTCTACACAATACTCAAATTGCACAAGGACCGCACCAACCCACCAGGCCGGCCGATTGTCTCGGCTAGAGACTCTGTGTACTACAAGGTAGCCAAGTACCTGGACTTTTTCCTTCAGCCAGTGGTCCAACAAGATACAACTTACCTCAAAGACACCAACACGTTCCTCCTGAAACTACAAGATCTGGGTGAGCTACCTACAGACTGTTTATTATGTACAGCTGATGCTATTAGTCTGTATACTAATATCCCCTTAGACCGTGGTGTCATAGCAACCCAGCATTTACTCAGCAACAGTGACTTTTATTCTGGACCATATATTCCTTTCTTCCTTGATTTGCTTAAATTTTCTTTAGACAGGAATTACTTTGTATTTGATGATGTCTATTATAAACAAACTCTTGGGTGTGCGATGGGCAGTTGTGTCGCACCTGCCTATGCTAATACGTTTATGTTTATTGTTGAGCAAAAATTGTTTTTTCAGCACAAATTTGCGCATTTGATACATTTTTATACAAGGTACATCGATGATGTGTTCATTGTTTGGCTAGGCACAAAAGAGGAGTTTCAAGAAATGATGCATGATGCTAATAGAGGTGATGCAAACATCAAATTCACATTTGACATTCAAGAGCAGAGCCTGCACTTCTTAGATGTAGCAGTCTCCAAAAATGGAACCAGGCTGCAAACATCTCTATTTACAAAACCAACAGATTGTAATACTCTCCTGTCAGCCTCCAGTTTTCACCCCTCTGCCCTTATAAAAGGACTGCCGTATTCGCAGTTCCTGAGGGTACACAGGATCTGCAGCGACCCACAAGATGAACTGATCCAATTAAAACGTATGCGCTTGAAATTCCTCCAAAGAGGATATCATAGCAAATCTCTTCACTCAGCAATGAAGCGAGCAATAGCACAACCCAAGATACCTCCCCCCAAAGAGAGCTCAATTGCGGACCCAACCATGGTATGGGTAAACACGTATACAACAGCAAGTAATGCCATCAATAAGGTAGCCAGGAATCATTGGCCATCAATTCAAAGCGACCCTGCACTATCCACCTTAAAAAATACGCGCCTACTATCCTGCTACAAACGAGGCAGAAACATAAAAGACATGATAGTCCATTCTGACATTTCCAAATTAACGCCAACAAGGGACACACATTTTTTTGTCTAAAAAACCAGGGGTGTACAAGTGTACAGGTTGCACTACCTGCACATACCTGGAAACGGGGGATCACTTCATGCATCCTCACACTGGTAAAAAGATTCAAATCAAACACGTCCTTGGTTGTAATAGCCAATTCGTAGTTTATTATATCAGATGTCCGTGTGATAAATACTACATCGGTAAAACCTCCTGCACATTCAAAGAAAGAATGGCACAACACCGCAGTGCCATCAAATGGGCTATCAATGGCAAAGCTATTGACCAACCGGTAGCTAAACATTTTAAAACACACAAACATAGCATGGCGCAATTAAGGTATAAAATTATAGATCATGTCAAAGCAAACACAAGAGGTGGGGATAGAAACAAAGCCCTCCTGCAGCTAGAAACAAAGTGGATCTCTCAGCTTAATACCGTGCAGCCGCACAGACTTAATGAATACCTTTCCTTTAACAGTTTTTATTAATTGATTGTTTCCCTTATCTGTCAAACAATGAGCTGTAATTACCTCATTGAGAGGGTTCTCTAAACAGTACAGCGCCCGAAGGTTACTGATGGACCGCTGAGCGCAATACAAATGTTTCTTTTTTTATTTGAAACAAAGTTATCATGTTGACCTATAACGTTCTATTTGTTGTTCTCTCCTATAAACTGTATCTTTTTCAGCATTCTGCACATGTATTATATTATATGTATGCTATAATGTACCCACTCTGTAATTTTGGTCACAGTAATGGACGGGTCCAACGCTGATGACGTCACAGATGCACTGGGGGCGGGTGTTTGCACGTTTTTTTTTTACTGTTTGAATGTTCCTATAAATGTATGTACTGTTCTTGTTTTAATTCATTCCTGATGACGGTCTGGCAACAGACCGAAACGTAGAATGTAACCTAAATAAAGCAACATCTTTATTTCACTAAGACCTGGAGTGCCGCTTCCTACTTCCTTCATCTATATATATATATATATATATATATATATATATATATATATATTATAAGGGCACGGTAGTGCCCTTATATTAAGGCTGAATCCAACGAACGGATTTTTCCCATAGGGAATTTTTCGGATGGGGGCATGGTGTTTGTGGGACTGCACCTCAAAAGTGACTGGGCGTACTGAGCTGAAATTTGGCATGTACGCGTAGAATCGTCAACCGGTGCTGCGTGCCAAATTTCAGGGCGAAATATTAAAAAATGACCAATTGGGAGCGATTTAAACTTCCAACTGCCAGTTTTTTTCTGACACTTCAGAAATGACACTTTGTCACCCATGTTAGTCTATGAGGGTTTTTTTGGGAAGGCATAACTTGGGGTAGAGGAACAATTGAGACTTGGGGTTTGATTTATTAGGTAGATATTGTCCCAGTGGAGTGCCTTTTGGGGTTGAGGATTTTCAGATAGGTACAGTTTTTATTAAATTTAGTGAAACGTCCCCCATTATAAAGATAGGAGCTCCAACTTGTTGCGCATGCGCAGTGCGTCCAATAGGGGGAGTACAGACACAGGCCTCACTTGGGTGTACCAAGATGGCCGACGGAGATGCGAGGGGCTAGGACCCGCTGCTGCAGCCCCGCAATTCCTCCAAGGGGACAGGAGCCAAAAGGGTAAAAACAACCAACCCACCCACAAACAATAATAATTGCGCCGCAAACTCGGGAGGGGAAGCTTTCTGTTTTGGCTGTTTAAAACACGCAGCTCCCGGCCGCCGCGCGCGTACACACACTGACATGAGCCCGTGCTGCTGCGGCGCTCATGTCAGTGTGTGTACGCGCGCGGCGGCCGGGAGCTGTGTGTTTACACAGACAAATAAGAAAGCTTCCCATCCCGAGTTTGCAGCGCCGCGGCTGCAAGTATTCTTGTGGGTGGGTGGGTGACTTTTTTGCTTTATGTGTTAGTAAGGCTGGTCCTGGGGTTGGTGGTGGGGGGACCCGCTGTATGTGCCAGTGGTGCAGCGGCGGCATGAGAGCCGCAGCTGCTGCATGTCAGTGCATGGCCCCCCCTCACTGTCCCCGTGTGTCCCCCGCCCCCCTCACTGCCCCTGTGTGTCCCCTGCCCCCACCCTCACTTTATACGCTGTGCCCCCCCATGTGTATGCTATGCCCCCCCATGTGTATGCTGTGCCCCCCCATGTATATGCTGTGCCCCCCCATGTGTATGCTGTGCCCCCCCATGTGTACGCTGTGCCCCCCCAGTGTGTGCGCTGTGTCCCCCCAGTGTGTGCGCTGTGTCCCCCCCGTGTGTGCGCTGTCCCCCCCCGTGTGTGCGCTGTGTCCCCCCCGTGTGTGCGCTGTGTCCCCCCCGTGTGTGCGCTGTGTCCCCCCGTGTGTGCGCTGTGTCCCCCCGTGTGTGCGCTGTGTCCCCCAGTGTGTGCGCTGTGTCCCCCCTATGTGTGCGCTGTGTCCCCCCGTGTGCGCTGTGTCCCCCCCGTGTGTGCGCTGTGTCCCCCAGTGTGTGCGCTGTGCCCCCCCTTGTGTACGCTTTGCCCCCCCGTGTGTACGCTTTGCATCCCCCCGTGTGTACGCTTTGCACCCCCCCCCGTGTGTACGCTTTGCACCCCCCCCCCCCCGTGTGTACGCTTTGCACCCCCCCCCCCGTGTGTACGCTGTGCCCCCCGTGTGTGCGCTGTGCCCCCCGTGTACGCTGTGCCCCCCGTGTACGCTGTGCCCCCCCGTGTGTACGCTGTGCCCCCCCGTGTGTACGCTGTGCCCCCCGTGTGTACGCTGTGCCCCCCCGTGTGTACGCTGTGCCCCCCCCCGTGTGTACGCTGTGCCCCCCCCCCGTGTGTACGCTGTGCCCCCCCCTGTGTACGCTGTGCCCCCCGTGTGCTGTGCCCCCCCCAGCTGCACTGTCCCTGTGCCCCCCGTGTGTACGCTGTGCCCCCCCGTGTGTACGCTGTGCCCCCCGTGTGTACGCTGTGCCCCCCAGTGTGTACGCTGTGCCCCCCCAGTATGTACGCTGTGCCCCCCCAGTGTGTACGCTGTGCCCCCCGTTTGTACACTGTGCCCCCGTGTGTACGCTGTGCCCCCCCCCCCTCCGTGTGTACCCTGTGCCCCCCTCCGTGTGAACGCTGTGCCCTTTAAAATTATTATTATGTTTCCTGCCCAGATGCTGACCACCACATGGTACCACCGGGACTGAGACGCTTCCACAGCTTGCGGACCAGATTGAAGCGCTTCCTTGAGATGCCTCCGCCACCGGGAAGGCAGAAAGAAGCCAACCTGGTCATCAGAGGAGCAGCTGCACCCAGGTAAATCCATCCCCCCCACTGTCCCTGTGTGTACGCTGTTCAACCCCCAGTGCCCCGTGTGTATGCTGTTCACCCCCAGTGCCCCGTGTGTATGCTGTTCACCCCCAGTGCCCCGTGTGTACGCTGTTCAACCCCCAGTGCCCCGTGTGTATGCTGTTCACCCCCAGTGCCCCCATGTGTGCGCTGTTCGCCCCCCAGTGCCCCCGTGTGTGCGCTGTCCGCCCCCCAGTCCCCCCGTGTGTGCGCTGTCCACCCCCCCAGTGTGCCCCTGTGAGTACGCTGTCCGCCCCCCCAGTGCCCCCCTGTGTACGCTGTTCGCCCCCCAGCGCCCCCGTGTGTACGCTGTTCGCCCCCGTGTGTACGCTGTTCGCCCCCTTGTGTACGCTGTTCGCCCCCTTGTGTACGCTGTTCGCCCCCTTGTGTACGCTGTTCGTCCCCGTGTGTACGTTGTTCGCCCCCCAGTGCCCCCGTGTGTACGCTGTCCGCCCCCCCAGTGCCCCCGTGTGTACGCTGTCCGCCCCCCCCAGTGCCCCCGTGTGTACGCTGTCCGACCCCCCCAGTGCCCCCGTGTGTACGCTGTCCGTCCGCCCCCCCCCCCAGTGCCCCCGTGTGTACGCTGTCCGCCCCCCCCAGTGCCCCCGTGTGTACGCTGTCCGCCCCCCAGTGCCCCCGTGTGTACGCTGTCCGCCCCCCCGTGCTCACGTGTGTACGCTGTCCGCCCCCCCCAGTGCCCCCGTGTGTACGCTGTCCGCCCCCCCAGTGCCCCCGTGTGTACGCTGTCCGCCCCCCCAGTGCCCCCGTGTGTACGCTGTCCGCCCCCCCAGTGCCCCCGTGTGTACGCTGTCCGCCCCCCCAGTGCCCCCGTGTGTACGCTGTCCGTCCCCCCCCAGTGCCCCCGTGTGTACGCTGTCCGCCCCGTGTGTACGCTGTCCGCCCCCACCAGTGCCCCCGTGTGTACGCTGTCCGACCCCCCCAGTGCCCCCGTGTGTACGATGTCCGCCCCCCCACCAGTGCCCCCGTGTGTACGCTGTCCGCCCCCCCACCAGTGCCCCCGTGTGTACGCTGTCCGCCCCCCCAGTGCCCCATGTGTGCTGTTCGCCCCCATTGCCCCCGTGTGTGCTGTTCGCCCCCCAGTGCCCCCGTGTGTGCTGTCCGCCCCCCAGTCCCCCCGTGTGTGCGCTGTCCACCCCCCAGTGTGCCCCTGTGTGTACGCTGTCCGCCCCCCCAGTGCCCCCCTGTGTACGCTGTTCGCCCCCCGTGCCCCCGTGTGTACGCTATTCGCCCCCTTCTGTACGCTGTTCACCCCCATGTGTACGCTGTCCGCCCACCCAGTGCCCCCCCGTGTGTACGCTGTCCGCCCCCCAGTGTCCCCGTGTGTACGCTGTCCGCCCCCCCAGTGCCCCTTTGTGTACGTTGTCCGCCCCCCAGTGCCCCTGTGTGTACGTTGTCCGCCCCCCAGTGCCCCTGTGTGTACGTTGTCCGCCCCCCAGTGCCCCCGTGTGTACGCTGTCCGCCCCCTAGTGCCCCCGTGTGTACGCTGTCTGCCCCCCAGTGCCCCCCGTGTGTGCTGTTCGCCCCCCAGTGCCCCCGTGTGCGCTGTTCGCCCCCCAGTCCCCCCGGTGTGCGCTGTCCGCCCCCCAGTCCCCCCGTGTGTGCGCTGTCCACCCCCCAGTGTGCCCCGGGGGGTACGCTGTCCGCCCCCCCAGTGCCCCCCTGTGTATGCTGTTTGCCCCCCAGTGCCCCCTTGTGTACGCTGTTCGCCCCCTTGTGTACGCTGTTCGCCCCTTGTGTACGCTGTTCACCCCCGTGTGTACGCTGTCCGCCCCCCTAGTTCCCCCGTGTGTACGCTGTCCCCCCCCAGTGCCCCCGTGTGCACGCTGTCCGCCCCCCCCAGAGCCCCCGTGTGTACGCTGTCCGCCCCCCAGTGCCCTCGTGTGTACGCTGTCCGCCCCCCAGTGCCCCCCGTGTGTACGCTGTCCGCCCCCCGTGTGTACACTGTCCGCCCCCCGTGTATACGCTGTCCGCCCCCAGTGCCCCGTGTGTACGATGTTCACCCCCCCCCCTGTGTGTACGCTGTGCCCCCTACCGTGTACGCTGTGCCCCCCGTGTGTACGCTGTGCCCCCCCCTCCATGTGAACGCTGTCGCCTTTAATATTATTATTCTGTTTCCTGCCCAGACGCTGACCACCCCATGGTACCGCCGGGACTGGGACGCTTCCACAGCCTGCGGACCAGATTCAGGCGCTTCCTTGAGTTGCCTCCGCCACCGGGACGGCAGAAAGAAGCAACCCTGGTCATCAGAGGAGCAGCTGCACCCAGGTAAATACGTCCCCCCACTGTCCCTGTGTGTACCCTGTCCCCCCAGTGCCCCCGTGTGTACGCTTCCCCCCCCCAGTGCCCCCCGTGTGTACGCTGTCCCCCCCAGTGCCCCCCATGTACGCTGTCCCCCCAGTTCCCCCGTGTATGCTGTGCCCCCCGTGTGTACGCTGTCCTCCCCGTGCCCCCCGTGTGTACGATGTCCCCCCCAGTGCCCCTGTGTGTACTCTGTGTCCCCCCCAGTGCCCCCCTCGTGTGTACGCTGTTCCCCCCCAGTGCCCCCCGTGTGTACTCTGTCCCACCTGTACTGCAGCTGCACTCAGGTAAATCCGTCCCCCCACTGTCCCTGTATGTACCCTGTCCCCCCAGTGCCCCTGTGTGTATGCTTCCCCCCTCAGTGCACCCGTGTGTACGCTGTTCCCACCAGTGCCCCCCATATGAACATTGCCCCCCGTGTGTACGCTGACCCCCCAGTGCCCCCCTGTGTTTATGCTGTCCTCCTCAGTCCCCTCCCCCCCGTGTGTACGCGGTCTCCCCCAGTGCGCCCCCCGTGTGTATGCTGTTCCCCCCATGTGCCCCCCCCCCCCTCCGTGTGTACGCTGTCCCCCCAGTGCCCCCCCCTGTGTGTACGCTGCCCCTCCTGTGTGTGTACGCTGTCCTTCCCCCCCAGTGCCCCCCGTGTGTATGCTGTCCTTCCCCCCAGTGCCCCCCGTGTACGCTGTCCCCTTCCCCAGTGCCCCCCCCGTGTGTACGCTGTCCCCCCAGTGCCCCCCCCCCCGTGTGTACGCTGTCCCCCCAGTGCCCCTGTGTATGCTGCCCCCCCAGTGCCCCCGTGTGTACGCTGTACCCCCATGTATGCTGCCCCCCCATGTGTACGCTGTACCCCCCATGTGTATGCTGCCCCCACATTGCCCCCCCCGTGTGTACGCTGTCCCCCCTAGTGCCCGCTTCCCCGTATGTACGCTGTCCCCCCCAGTGTGTACGATGTCCCCCCAGTGCCCCCCCTGTGTGTACACTGCCCCCCCAAGTGCCCCCCCTGTGTGTGTACGCTGCCCCCCCCGTGCCCCAGTGTGTGAACGCTGTCTCCCCCCCATGTACACTGTTCCCGCCCCCCGTGTGTACGCTGTGCCCCCGTGTGTACGATGTGCCCCCGTGTGTACGCTGTGCCCCTGTGTGTACGCTGTGCCCCTGTGTGTACGCTGTGCCCCTGTGTGTACGCTGTGCCCCCGTGTGTACGCTGTGCCCCCGTGTGTACGCTGTGCCGCTGTGTGTATGCTGTCCCCCCGTGTGTATGCTGTCCGACCCCCTGTGTACGCTGTACGCCCCCCAGTGCCCCCCTGTGTACGCTGTTCGCCCCCAGTGCCCCCTGTGTACGCTGTTCACCCCCCAGTGCCCCTGTGTGTACGCTGTTAGCCCCCGTGTGTACGCTGTTAGCCCCCGTGTGTACGCTGTTAGCCCCCGTGTGTACGCTGTTAGCCCCCGTGTGTACGCTGTTAGCCCCCGTGTGTACGCTGTTAGCCCCCGTGTGTACGCTGTTAGCCCCCGTGTGTACGCTGTTAGCCCCCGTGTGTACGCTGTTAGCCCCCGTGTGAACGCTGTTTGCCCCCGTGTGTACGCTGTTTGCCCCCCCAGTGCCCCCGTGTGTACGCTGTTTGCCCCCCCAGTGCCCCCGTGTGTACGCTGTTTGCCCCCCCAGTGCCCCGTGTGTACGCTGTTTGCCCCCCCAGTGCCCCCGTGTGTACGCTGTTTGCCCCCCCAGTGCCCCCGTGTGTACGCTGTTTGCCCCCCCCCAGTGCCCCCGTGTGTACGCTGTTCGCCCCCCCAGTGCCCCCGTGTGTACGCTGTTCGCCCCCCCCAGTGCCCCCTTGTGTACGCTGTTCACCCCCCAGTGCCCCCCGTGTGTACGCTGTTCGCCCCCCCTGTGTGTACGCTGTGCCCCCCCTCCGTGTGTTCGCTGTGCCCCACTTCGTGTGAACGTTATGCCCTTTAATATTATTATGTTTCCTGCCCAGACGCTGACCACCCCATGATACCGCCGGGACTGAGACGCTTCCACAGCCTGCGGACCAGATTGAAGCGCTTCCTTTAGATGCCTCCGCCACCGGGAAGGCAGAAAGAAGCCACCCTGGTCATCAGAGGAGCAGCTGCACCCAGGTAAATACGTCCCCCCACTGTCCCTGTGTGTACCCTGTCTGCCAGTGCCCCCCGTGTGTACCCTGTCCCCCCAGTGCCCCCCCGTGTGTATGCTGTGCCCCCGTGTGCGCTGTGGCCCCCCAGGTGTACGCTGTCCCCCCAGTGCCCCCGTGTGTACTCTGTGTCCCCCCCCCCAGTGCACTTCCGTGTGTACGCTGTCCCCCACCGTGTGTACGCTGTCCCCTCAGTGCCCCCCGTGTATATGCTGTCCCACCAGTGCCCCCCCCATGTGTACACTGTCCCCCCAGTGCCGCCCCTCGTGTGTATGCTATCTCTACAGTGCCCCCCTGTGTGTATGCTGTCCCCCCTAGTGCCCCCCATGTGTACGCTGTGCCCCCCGTGTGTACGCTGTCCCCCCAGTGCCCCCCATGTGTACGCTGTCCTCCCAGTGCCCCCCGTTTGTACGCTGTCCCCCCAGTGCCCCCCTCCGTGTGTACGCTGTGCCCCCCGTGTGTACGCTGTCCCACCAGTGCCCCCCATATGAACATTGCCCCCGTGTGTACGCAGTCCCTCCCCCAGTGCCCCGCCATGTGTACGCAGTCCCTCCCCAGTGCCCCCCCATGTGTACGCAGTCCCTCCCCCAGTGCCCCCATGTGTACGCAGTCCCTCCCCCAGTGCCCCCCCCATGTGTACAGTCCCCCATGTGTACGCAGTGCCCCCGTGTGTACGCAGTCCCCCCCCATTGCCCCCATGTGTACGCTGTACCCCCCGTGTGTACCCTGCCCCCCCCGTGTGTACGCTGTCGCCCCCCCATAGTGCCCCCCGTGTGTACGCTGTCGTCTCCCCAGTGCCTCCCCCGTGTGTTCGCTCCCCCCCAGTGCCCCCCGTGTGTATGCTGTCCCCCCTAGTGCCCCCCGTGTGTATGCTGCCCCCCCCAGTGCCCCTGTGTATGCTGCCCCTGTGTGTATGCGGCCCCCAAGTGACCCCGTGTGTACGCTGTACCCTGTGCCCCCTTGTGTATGCTGTCCCCCCATGTGTACGCTGTACCTGTGCCCCCCGTGTGTATGCTGTCCCCCCATGTGTACGCTGTACCCTGTGCCCCCCTTGTGTATGCTGTCCCCCCCCAGTGGCCCCCGTGTGCACGCTGTCCCCCCCATGCCCCCGTGTGCACACTGTCGTCATCCCCGGTGCCCCTTGTGTGTATGCTGTTGCCCCTGTGTGTGTATGCCGTGCCCCTGTGTGTATACGCAGTCCCTCCCCCAGTGCCCCCCATGTGTACGCAGTCCCTCCCCCAGTGCCCCCCCCATGTGTACGCAGTCCCTCCCCCAGTGCCCCCCATGTGTACGCAGTCCCTCCCCCAGTGCCCCCCATGTGTACGCAGTCCCTCCCCCAGTGCCCCCCCATGTGTACGCAGTCCCTCCCCCAGTGCCCCCCCATGTGTACGCAGTCCTCCCCCAGTGCCCCCCCATGTGTACGCAGTCCCTCCCCCAGTGCCCCCATGTGTACGCAGTCCCTCCCCCAGTGCCCCCCCAAGCGCTTCCTTTAGATGCCTCCGCCACCGGGAAGGCAGAAAGAAGCCACCCTGGTCATCAGAGGAGCAGCTGCACCCAGGTAAATACGTCCCCCCACTGTCCCTGTGTGTACCCTGTCTGCCAGTGCCCCCCGTGTGTACCCTGTCCCCCCAGTGCCCCCCCGTGTGTATGCTGTGCCCCCCGTGTGCGCTGTGGCCCCCCAGGTGTACGCTGTCCCCCCAGTGCCCCCGTGTGTACTCTGTGTCCCCCCCCCAGTGCACTTCCGTGTGTACGCTGTCCCCCACCGTGTGTACGCTGTCCCCTCAGTGCCCCCCGTGTATATGCTGTCCCACCAGTGCCCCCCCCCATGTGTACACTGTCCCCCCAGTGCCGCCCCTCGTGTGTATGCTATCTCTACAGTGCCCCCCTGTGTGTATGCTGTCCCCCCTAGTGCCCCCCATGTGTACGCTGTGCCCCCCGTGTGTACGCTGTCCCCCCAGTGCCCCCCATGTGTACGCTGTCCTCCCAGTGCCCCCCGTTTGTACGCTGTCCCCCCAGTGCCCCCCTCCGTGTGTACGCTGTGCCCCCCGTGTGTACGCTGTCCCACCAGTGCCCCCCATATGAACATTGCCCCCCGTGTGTACGCAGTCCCTCCCCCAGTGCCCCCCCATGTGTACGCAGTCCCTCCCCCAGTGCCCCCCCATGTGTACGCAGTCCCTCCCCCAGTGCCCCCATGTGTACGCAGTCCCTCCCCCAGTGCCCCCCCATGTGTACAGTCCCCCATGTGTACGCAGTGCCCCCGTGTGTACGCAGTCCCCCCCCATTGCCCCCGTGTGTACCCTGCCCCCCCCCGTGTGTACGCTGTCGCCCCCCCATAGTGCCCCCCGTGTGTACGCTGTCGTCTCCCCAGTGCCTCCCCCGTGTGTTCGCTCCCCCCCAGTGCCCCCCGTGTGTATGCTGTCCCCCCTAGTGCCCCCCGTGTGTATGCTGCCCCCCCCAGTGCCCCTGTGTATGCTGCCCCTGTGTGTATGCGGCCCCCAAGTGACCCCGTGTGTACGCTGTACCCTGTGCCCCCTTGTGTATGCTGTCCCCCCATGTGTACGCTGTACCTGTGCCCCCCGTGTGTATGCTGTCCCCCCATGTGTACGCTGTACCCTGTGCCCCCCTTGTGTATGCTGTCCCCCCCCAGTGGCCCCCGTGTGCACGCTGTCCCCCCCATGCCCCCGTGTGCACACTGTCGTCATCCCCGGTGCCCCTTGTGTGTATGCTGTTGCCCCTGTGTGTGTATGCCGTGCCCCTGTGTGTATACGCAGTCCCTCCCCCAGTGCCCCCCATGTGTACGCAGTCCCTCCCCCAGTGCCCCCCCCATGTGTACGCAGTCCCTCCCCCAGTGCCCCCCATGTGTACGCAGTCCCTCCCCCAGTGCCCCCCATGTGTACGCAGTCCCTCCCCCAGTGCCCCCCCATGTGTACGCAGTCCCTCCCCCAGTGCCCCCCCATGTGTACGCAGTCCCTCCCCCAGTGCCCCCCCATGTGTACGCAGTCCCTCCCCCAGTGCCCCCATGTGTACGCAGTCCCTCCCCCAGTGCCCCCCCATGTGTACAGTCCCCCATGTGTACGCAGTGCCCCCGTGTGTACGCAGTCCCCCCAGTGCCCCCCGTGTGTACGCAGTCCCCCCCCAGTGCCCGTGTTTACGCTGTGCCCCCCCCAGTGCCCCTCGTGCGTAAGCTCTGCCCCCCTATGTGTACCACGTGTGTACATTGTCCTCCTTCAATGCCCTACAGTAAAGCTTCTACTCTCTGGCTGTCATGCTCATTGCCAGGGGTTTCTTGGGATGGATGTCTTGCCTGTTGACATGGGTTTCATGCACTGGGACGGGTGTCATACTCAATGCCAGGGGTTTGTTATTCTTGTGGCCAGGGGTA